>NW_022195844.1:27500-374416 GCF_008641045.1 Pistacia vera | reverse complement strand
AATTGCCCAAGTATATATAAATGCAAAAGGTTGCATTTTTGTTCATAACACACATTGTTCACTCAAAGCAAAACCAAAACTCTCTCTAAAAGCCACGACCACTCTCTAAACCTCTCAAGGTGGTGTTAAAGTGTGGAGGTCTCATTACTTTGAGGCTGATCTTCATCAATCCAAAGCAAAGGAATAGGTATAATCTGTTTTCCAAGCTTTGTTTGAAAACCGGTTTTTTGAATCCAATTTTTTTTTTATGCTTTCTTCTCCATTTCCACCACTCTTCATGCATGCATGCTGATCTTTCAGTATTTAATGTTTCTGGCAGACACTGCAGCGCGTGCAGAGCGCCTGACAGCGTGGATACAGGTTCATTGAATCTCTCCAAGGCGCGTAAAAGAGCGCCCGACGAATCCAGGTCGTTAAAATGACGATTCTCAGGTCGTTTGGGCGAGAATTGTGCGAGGTCGTGTTTGCCGAAGGTCATGTCCCGAGCTTTTTCTATTCAAGTCGGAACAACCAAAACCTCCAACCGCGACATGACTTAGTTTCCAAGGTTCGACCCTCAAACCTTACAAACTAGAGGCTTCTGTTATGACTAAGAAATTAAAGGCTGACGTGGAGTTGCGTGACGAAACGTGGCCTGGTCCCGTCAGAACGGTAAGCGCACGTCAAGCCTGCCAAACGCCCTGGTGCTCCCACGTGTCCGCTAACCTGCTCCAAATCGCGTGAAATCGGCTTGGAAAATGGGTAATGGGATGTAAAATCAGATTAGGTCCTGACAATCACACCAACCCAAGGATTTAGTGATGATTACGCACATTCAACTGGGTATAAGAAGGGGAAGACCCCTTCATTAAGGGGATTCGACAATTTTACACAAAAACTCTCTCTCTCTCACGCTTTTGTATCCATTTCCCAATCTTTTGTAAGTCAATCCGCTGTTGCGACCTGACCCACACTATCAATATCAATACAAATCAATAGACGTAGGATTTGCTACCTTGCCATCCGAACCACTTTAAAAACTCTCATAGCATTTATTTCGTTTTCTATATTCATTATCACGTGTGCTTTTTAACCAATCAACGCTACGCACGTGACAATTAGTTGGTGTCAAAATCCAGCATTAACACTTTTCAATAAGGCAACAAAAAAGCAAAGTAAAAATGTCCGAGTCAAAGGAATGCATGAAGCTGTACTCTGATCAGACGAGACAGTTTGAATCCGACGATTAATTAAAGCTTTCGCACTCTTACATTTAATTCAACCATTTCTATATATCAGTCTTATTTATATTTTTGGAGAATTACCATGATATGACCTCTTCAATAATACATGATGTTGAAAATTAACGCCAAAACACACAAATAATGAAACAGAAAAATAAAGAAAATACACAGCAAATGACTGCAATTGACTCTTTCTCTCCTCTCTCTCAAGTGTTTTTCATATTAGGTTTTTCCCACTATTACAATATGTAATAGTAATCTTTGAGTGGGTCAGCGGGTGTAAATAATAATAATACTATACTTATTCACGAACTTACTAACTATCTTACTAACGTATGTAAATATAAAACATAGTACGGGTGTCATAAGCATAGTACGGATACCATATATAATTTTAACAAAGATGAGTAAGACAGTTAGTAAGTTCGTGAGTAAGCGTAACATTATTGATGCAGATAATCCCTGCAAAGTATAAACTACATCCAAAACACATGTAAATATTCTCCAAGTGATGAATTTGACTAAACAAAGAAATATAGATGGATGGGTGAAACAAGTATTATTAATTGGAACAATAGTTTTCTGGTTTTTATTTAACAGTTAAAAAATATTGCGTGATACTTCATGTTAATAAAACAAAACACAATAAAATCTAAAGCATTTTTAGTACCAAACGAGAAAAAGAAAGGGAGATAGGATTAAAATGTGATGAACAATGTTCTAAAAGTAAATAAAGCTAGAAATGGTTTCGATGAGGAGGGGCCTGGACATAATGATTTTAGAGGTAAAAAGAAATAAAAGTTTGCTGTAGCGGGATTCTTCTCGGTAAAAGAAGAATACCTTCGGAAATAAGTTGCTGGTCATATCAATTTCCTCGACACAGTTTTTAATGATAGGTAAGTACACTTAAAACGGCTGAAGTGCACGCGATTCATCGAGTACTTAATGCAGAAGTAATATCCTAACATCTATATATACTGAGCCCGTCACTTAAACAGAATTACCCAGCCATTAGAAGTACAAATTTCTTTGACGTTCTATTTCTTCTTAATTTTCTTCTGATTAAAGAGCAATCTCTTAGAAATAATGGCTGCAAGGGAAGAGGGACCTGCAATCGGAATTGATCTAGGGACTACATACTCATGCGTGGCTATGTGGAAGAATGACAGAGTGGAGATCATAGCCAATGATCAAGGCAACAGGACGACGCCGTCTTATGTGGCGTTTACTGACAAGGAACGATTAATTGGCGACGCTGCAAAGAACCAGGTTGACGTGAACCCCAAGAACACCGTTTATGGTAAGACCTTTTACATTTTCTCTGGTTTAGTTTTATTGAATTAGAATAAGATAGTAGTTTTATTTTCATCGTCAACATGAATTTAACCTTTATATTCTTATAATGCTTCATCCTACAATGTACTTTATCACTGTAGATGCAAAGAGGTTGATCGGTAGAAGATTCAACGATGAATCAGTCCAGAGAGATATGAAGTTATGGCCTTTCAAGGTCGTTGATGGAGATGGTGGAAAGCCAATGATTGTGATCAAAAGCAAGGGGGAAGAGAAGCAGTTGGCTCCTGAATTAGTTTCTTCCATGATACTTTCCAAAATGCGTCAGATTGCCGAAGATTTTCATGGTTCAACGGTGAAGAATGCAGTTATCACTGTTCCTGCCTATTTCAATGACTCCCAGCGTCAAGCCACCAAGGATGCTGGTGAAATTGCTGGACTAAATGTTATGAAAATCATCAATGAACCCACCGCTGCAGCCATTGCTTATGGTCTCGACAAGAAGAATTCCGGTGCCGGTGAAAGAAATGTTTTGATTTTCGATCTTAGGGCGGGGTACTTTTGATGTGTCTTTGCTTACCATTGATAAAGATACCTTTCAAGTGAAGCCATTGCTGGAGACACCCATCTCGGTGGTGAGGATTTTGATAACAACCTGGTAGATCACTTGTTAAGGAGTTCAGGCAGAAGTATAGAAAGACGTCAGTCAAAAACCTAGAGCTCTCCAGAGACTGAGATCTGCGTGCGAGAGGGCCAAGAGGACTCTTTCGTTCACCTCTCAAACTTCAATTCATGTTGATTATTTGGTTCAGGGAATTGATTTCCATTCAATTATTAGTCGTACCAAATTCGAGGAGCTCAACATGGATCTCTTCAGCAAGTGTATTACACAGGTTGAGAATTGTTTGAGGGATGCTAAGATGGACAAGAATAGTGTCCATGATATAGTCCTGTTGGCGGTTCAACCAGGATTCCGAAAGTGCAGCAGCTATTGAAGACTTCTTCAATGGAAAAAACCTTTGTAAAAACATTAACCCAGATGAATCTTGTGGCTTACGGTGCTGCAATTCAGGCTGCCCTATTGAGTGGTCAGGGTAATGAGACTATGCAGGGACTCGTCCTCACGGACGTTACCCCTCTTTCTCTTGGAATTGAAGTTGGTGGTTGTATCATGTCTTTTTAATCCCAAGGAACACTGCAATCCCCCAAAGAAAGAGATGTGTTCACAACCTGCGCAGATTTTCAATCTGTTGTCAGTATCGCCGTTTATGAGGGTGAGAGCAAAAACTGAGGATAACCATTTTTTGGGAGAGTCAGTCTCTTCGGTATTCTACCCGCTCCAAGGGGTTTTCCTCAGATCAATGTCTGCTTTGAAATTGATGAAATGGAATCCTGAATGTCTCAGCTGAGGACAAGACCACTGGCATGACGAACAAGATCACAATCACCAATGACAAGGAAGGATGTCTAGGGATGAAATAGAAAGATGGTTAAGAGGCAAGAAGTACGAGGCTGAAGATAAAATTATAAAGAAAGTTGAGGCCAGCTTCTCTGGAGGGTTGTCTGCCAAATGAGGCACATTGTCAAGTCTGAGATGATAGCATCTAAGCTCCCTGCTGGTAAGAAGAGAGGATTTGGGTGATTTAATCGTGTCATTCAGTGGCTTAATGGAAGCGATGAAGTTGTTGAGGCAAACATTTACAGGACAAGAAGAATGAGCTTGAAATAATTTGCCGCCCGGTTTTTGAAATTCTTTCGGAAAACGTGGTGACGTTGAATGTCATTGATGATGAAGCTTTCCTGATTTATGCCATGGGTGGTGTCAAGATTGAGGATGTTGTGACTAAGCTTTTTCTAAGTGTTTTCAATGTGCTAGGCAGAAGCGTATCTGCGTACTCATGTTCATGGTTACGTTGATTAAACATTGATTGTATTTTTCTTTCCTTTATAATTTCTGTAAGTATCTTTTTATGAATAGTATCTAGACTTGCTTTACACTTATGAGTTTATTTGGTAATTATCCACTTAAGTTTACGCTAAGCACTTATTTGATGGCACGTAACGTAACAACCTCTAGGCCGAACCAACATTAGTTATAACATTTCAACCTACAAACATAACATAATATATTCTAATATCATATCTTCATACATTACATGCACCTTAATCTAAAATATTATTTAAAAGTGGTATTATCTAATCTGCTTTAGGTATATGTGTACAGGCAAAAAATCACGTTGAAACCCAAGCCTAAGCCTTCAATCTAGCAACAAAGTCCAAGGACCAAGTCAGATGCAGGCCCATGACAAGAGTCCAGCAAACGAGTTCCAAGGACCAAAACAAGTCAGGGCCCACATACAAGGCCCAACAATCCATATCAAGCGGACCTAGACCCACGGATCAAACCAAGGTCCTGAACTACCTTATTTAGACAGATCACCCAAATCGCCTCCTGATTTCTCGGAAATCATCCTGATATCTCGAAACTGCATCCTAGTATCTTGAAACCGCCTCACAACAATATTGAGCCTAATACCCACCTCCATGTTGAATTAAGTGATAATAGGGTATATTAACATTTCTTATAATTTTTTAGCAGGCTTTGACTAACATTTTGAGGTTCTTCCATAGAAAAACCACTCACTTTAGACCTAATTTAACACGATCTAGTGATATATCCCTATTTTACCACCATTTACATATACCTTTTTATCCTCAAATCCTTGTTCTTGAATTCTTTTTTTTTTTTTTTTTTTTTTTTTTTTTGGTTGGAATAAAATGAGATTTAATATCTCAAATATGATGTTATATAAGGATGATTTTAATGAAACTAATATCAGGACGTTTTCATTAGAGAATTATCCTATAAATTTAATATACTTCGTTTGCGCAAATAAAAAAATATATATATAAATTGATACTGAAAATCTCAATTATTATGCTAGAATGGACTGAATCTTAGAAGAGACGAAACTTTTCTTCTCTCTTTTTGGAATCCAATGAAGAAACCCGAACCAAATTATCAACCCATACACGCCCCTAAGTCAAGGTTTGCTCAAAAATGTCATCCTTGATCTTAATGCTCCTTAGAAAATGTAGAACTTAACTAACTACAAGAAAAAAAGTTGAACTAGTTCATGGAAAAAATTGTATTGGACCAAGTATGCCTATACTTTTCTTCCACACATACGTTAACTTGGAAGAGAAATCTTCACAATTATTGTGTATCCTATATTCTAATTTACAAGTCTTTGTCCTAGATCCGTCAATTTAGGAACTAAATTGTCCAAATTGTCATCCCTATTCCTAACGTGCCCACTACTCTTGAAGAATGAGTACTGTAAGTGTGAAGACAAAAACGGTGCCGTGTCACTTAACCAACACGCTGTCGTTTTAAGCATGAATCTAGACCATCAGTTTTGAGAAGATCCAACGGCTGTGCTTAGTCCATCCTGGTCAACGATATATAAGTGAACTTTTTCTCTTTAGCTTTCAAGTTTGATATTCGATTGAAACAGGGTTAGGTATTTGCTCTGCTAGGGTTCATCCTTTGTTCTGAAATCTTGGTTCTGTGTAACTAGTTGAGTGATTGATTTGTCATTTTGTTAGAGGGGTTTTGTCTCTCGGTTGGCTGGGATTCTCAGTGTATAGTTTCCAAGGCTATTAGTTACCAAATAGGGTGATTTCGAGTTTGATTGAATCTTTCGATCTTGCGTCTGTAATCTGTAAACTACTTTTCTAATAGTGCAGTAGGCTTCGACGTTTCCGGAGCTCAACGTGGACGTAGCCTTCCCAATCTTGGAAAGGTGAACCACGGTAAAATTGTGGTGTTCTTAATCTTCTGTAATTGTGTCTTATTTGGTTATAATCTGTGGTTTGTGAGTGTGTTATTACAACAGTGGTATCAGAGCGAGGTTTCGCCTTAGAGCCTAGAGCGAGTCTTGAGATCCGAATTTGAGAAAATTAATTTCTAGGGTTTCATAGAAATTAGGGGTTTTCTAAAATTTCGAGTTCTAGGGTTCTTAGGAGTCTTTAGTATTTCTCTAAACCAGAAATAATCTAGAATCAACACCGATTTCTAATTATGAGCACTACTAGTTCCACCCGCATGGAAATTGCACAGTACAACGGAAAAATTGACTTCAATTCTTGGAAGAAGAAAATGAATGCCCTACTTTCGCATAATAAAGTAGGGATTGCACTAGAAAAAGATGCTGAAAAGTGGTCAGCGGACAAGTTAAAAAGAAAGGCAGAAATAGACGAGGAGGCATACAACTTGATCGTGATGAACTTGGCAGACAACGTGCTGAGGAAAGTGGACGGATTGGAGGCTCCAATCGCACTCTAGGATAAACTCGAAACTCTATATGCTTTACAAACTGCACCAAATCTTGCTTTCTTGAAGGGTGCACTTTTTCATATAGAATGGACAGTAGTAAATCAATAGAAGATAATATTGATGAATTCTTGAAAATGACCATAGGCCTAAAGGGTACTGACCAAGAATTAGGTGAAACGAGTTTAGCAATGATCCTGCTAAACTCTCTGACCGAAGACTATCAAGTTGTTAAGAACGTTTTACAGTATTCAGGCACAGTCCCTAGTGTAGATCTCATAGTATCAGGACTAAAGGCTAGGGAATTGGAATTGAAGGTTTAGAAAAGAAGTGGCAATAATCTGTTTTGTAAAAGATAAACCTGATCTAGGTAGTTCCTCAAATGGCATGCCAAGAAACAATTGGTCTAAGGCTAAAAAGAAAGGAAAAGGGGCTAACAAGAAATGGGAGACTAGAAAATGCTTTCACTGTAATAGGCCTGATAATCTAAAAAAGAATTGATATGATTGGATTAGGAAACAAAAATCAGTGAACACTGAGAGCAATGTTGCATGTACTGATAAAAACATTACTAATCCAGAAGTTCTAACTGTGTCTAGAACAGATCAGACTCATGACTGGGTATTAGACTCTAGATGCTCCTTCCATATGAGCCCTAACAGAGAGTGGTTTCAGGATTTTAGGGGTGGTGAATATGAAACTGTCTATATGGGTAACAATAACACTTGCAGAGTGTTAGGATTAGGTAACATTAGCCTAAGACTAGATGATGGAAAAACCATTGTGTTATCAAATGTTAGGTACATTCCTAAACTAAAGAGGAACCTAATATCCCTAGGTACCCTAGATGAGTCAGGATGTAGCTATAAGGCTGAAAGGGGTTGTATAAATGTGTTTAAGAATAACCATATTGTTCTAAGGGGGTTGAAGAAGAATGGGCTATACATTCTGTGTGGCAGTTATTACTCTGAGAATGGGAACAGTGCCTTGGTCTCCACAAATCTGAATGATACTAATAAGTGGCATTTGAGGTTAGGTCGCATGAGTGAAAAGGGTATGAGTATTCTTAGACAACAGGGGTTATTTGGTAGAGATAAAATAACAACCCTAGATTTCTGTGAAACTTGTGTTTTGGGAAAACAACATAGAGGTAGTTTCACCAAAGGTATACACCTATCCCAAAACTATTTAGATTATCTACATGCTGACCCTTGGGGGCCTGAAAGAATTAGATCTCATGGGGGGAATTCCTATTTCTTTTCTATTGTTGATGACTTCAGTCGAAAAGTTTGGGTATACCTACTGAAGTCTAAAGATGAGGCTCTGTCCAAGTTCAAAACCCGGAAGACACTTGTGGAAAACCTAATTGATAGAAAAGTGAAGGCTTTAAGGACAGAAAATGGTTTAGAATTCTGCAATATGGAGTTTGACAATTATTGTAGGGATCAAGGTATATTAAGGCATAGAACAGTTAGGAAAACCCCTTAGAAAAATGGAGTTGCTGAGAGAATGAACCGAACCTTGTTAGAAAAAGTCAGGTGTCTCTTGTTCACCTCAGGTCTCCCAAAAACTTTTTGGGGAGAAGCTTTGACCATTGCTGCCTACTTAATAAACAGAAGCCCTAATAGCTCCATAGGATTCAATTGTCCTAAGTCAAAGTGGTTAGGAAGAGAATTAAACCTCAGCCATCTAAGAGTGTTTGGATGTGCTGCTTATGCACATACCAGTGATGGGAAATTAGAGCCCAGGTCCATAAAGTGTCTATTTTTAGGATACTAGGAGGGCACTAAAGGTTATAGATTGTGGGATAAGACTGCACCAGGGGTTAAGATTATTATTAGCAGAGATGTGATTTTTAATGAAGGGGATTTCCCTTGCAAGTTTGCTAATGTTGATGCAGGATCTCCAAGCAACAAGGTAACACAACCAAGCACTACACCAATTGAGGTAGAGGCAACCAGAGAATACCCACACCGAAGAATATCCTGCACCAGAAGAAGGAATTACACCTGATGAACCTGACCAAAATGAGGAGGAAACAGAAGAGACCCAAGACCCATTGCAGAATGATTTGCAGGATTACCAACTGGTAAGGGACAGGACCAGAAGAGACATAAGGCCACTAGCAAGATACTCATTTGCAGAACTGGTCTATAAGGCCCTAATGGCAGGAACTGAAATTCTGAGGACAGAACCAGAGTCATACTCTGAAGCAATCACCTCAAAGGACAAGCATAAATGGTGGCAAGCAATGACAGAGGAAATTAACTCTCTACAAGTAAATGGGACTTGGTCCCTAGTCCCTAAACCTAAACACCAGAAAATTATACAGTGTAAATGGTTGTATAAGATTAAAGAGGGTGTAGATACGAATGAACCACCTAGATACAAAGCTAGATTGGTGGCCAAAGGGTTCACCCAAAGGGAGGGCATAGACTTCAATGAAGTCTTCTCTCCCGTTGTCAAATATAAAACCATTAGAATGATGATGTCTGTAGTAGCTCACCAAGACCTAGAGTTAGAGCAACTTGACGTGAAAACAGCATTCCTTCATGGGGATTTAGAAGAACAAATTTACATGGCCCAACCAACAGGTTCTGTAGACTGCCTTAGACCTGACCATGTATGCAGACTGCATAAGTCCTTGTATGGACTTAAACAGTCACCCAGACAGTGGTATAAAATGTTTGATACCTTTATACTTAACCTAAGATTCACTAGGAGCAAGTATGATAACTATTTTTACTTTGCCTTGAAAGATGCCATGCCTATTTACTTGTTGCTTTATGTTGATGATATGCTCCTGATTAGTAAATTAAAATCAAAGATAACTGAACTAAAATCTAGACTGAGTTCTGAATTTGATATGAAAGACCTAGGAGTGGCTAAGAAAATATTGGGAATGATGATAAACAGAGACAGAACCAGGAATACCCTAAAGGTTCATCAAACACCATACCTACAGAAGCTAGTTTCCAAATTTGGAATGTCTAATTGTAAGCCTGTAACAATGCCTCTTGCAAATCATGTTATTCTGTCTAAGTCCCAATGTCCAAAGAACTCTACTGAAACCATAAAAATGGAGATTGTCCCTTTATTCAAATGTGATAAGGTCTGTGATATATGCAATGATTAGCACCAGACCAGATTTAGCTTTTGTAATTTCTTTACTGAGTAGGTTCATGTCAAATCTAGGAAGTGATCACTAGACTGCATTGAAATGGGTACTCAGATATATAAACTGTACTACATGTATAGGTTTAGAATATTGTAAAAGAACATCTGCACTTGATCTTGTGGGGTTTGTGGACTTAGACTTTGCAGGTGACAGGGATAGCAGGAAGTCAACCACAGCCTACTGCTTCACCCTTGGAGGAAATTGCATCAGCTGGAAATCACAACTCCAGCCTCTAGTTGCCCTGTCAACAACTGAAGCAGGGTATGTGGCACTAGCAGATGGCTTAAAGGAGACTGTATAGATGCAAGGATTATTGATAGAATCTGAATTGACTGACAGCAAAGTGACTATTTTCTCAGACAGTCAAAGTGCCATACTGTTAAGCAAAAATCCTATCTACCATGAGAGAACGAAACATGTGGACGTGAGATTTCACTTCATCAAAGACCTAATTACCAAAAGGCAGATTGAGTTAAGGAAAGTTCCCACTAAACAAAATCCAGCAGATATGGGAACCAAAATTGTCAGTCCAGCCAAGTTCAAGCAATGCATGAACTTGCTATTCCTTAAATAATCAAAGCATCACCAGAGCTATGAGGGAATAAGTTGAGACAAACTGCACTAGAAAGGGAAGTCAGTAAGAGAGTGGGTTTTATGTCTTCAAGGTGGAGATTGTAAGTGTGAAGACCAAAACGGTGTCGTGTCACTTAACCAACACGCTGTCGTTTCAAGCATGAATCTAGACCATCAGTTTTGAGAAGATCCAACGGCTGTGCTTAGTCCATCCTGGTCAACGATATATAAGTGAACAACAAGTACTAAAGACATAGACCCAAAACAGTAAGTCTTTGTAGTAGACCTGTCTGTTTATGTCTAAGTTGCCCAAATTGTCATCCCTGTCTACAACTCTTAGAAAAGTTGAACTTGACTAACCACAGGAAAACTTTTTTTAGTTTGTGGAAAAATTTGTACTTAGACCAATTATGCCTATGCATTACTCCATTTCATACGTCTATGTTGGAAAGGAAAAATCTTTACAATTATTGTAATATTCTATGCTCTAATTTCCATTAATTTAAAAATGAAATTATATCGAGTCGATAAGTATCCAAGTTTTATGAAAAACCAAGACCATTTGAAGTGGTCAGACTTGTCTCACAACAATATTGAGGGTCTAATACCCACCTCCATGATGAGCATAAAAGTAATAATTGGGTATATTAACCTTTCTTATAAATTTTAAACAAGCTTTGACCAATATTTTGAAGTTCTTCCATAAAAAATCTACTCACTTTAGACCTAAGCTTTAACATAATCTAGGGATATATCCTAATTTTACCACAATTTACATATACCCCTTTTATCTTCCAAGTCCTTGATCTATTGAACAACAATCTTAGTGGAGTTCTTCCTCAATGTTTGGAGAACTTAGGTAATTCTTTGGTAGTATTGAATCTCCAAAACAACTTAATTTACGGTCAAATTCCTCAAAAATTTGCAAAAATCATAGTTATTGCACATAAATATCTTAACCAATTACATTGGCAAGTACCAAGATCATTAGCTAAAATGGTAAGAGTTTCTTGATTTTGGAAACAAACTTATACATGACATTTTTCCTCAAATATGCAGGTACCTGTGGCATGTTATATAGGAAAAATTCTATACAAACTTAACGTTTTCTTCACCCTTGAAATAATTGTACTTAGAGTAACTACAGCTAGGTTGCAATTTCCAATTTTCCACAGTGAATAGAGAGTGACCTTTTGGTCTTTGTATGGAAAGATTTTGGAAAAGTTGGACATGTCTAGATTGTGTAATTGTCATCCCTAATCTTAACGTGTCCACCACTCTTGACTTCAAGAACTGCACATGAATGGAAGCTAAATAATTTTATATTAACAATGGGAGGAGTGTATGTATAAATCTTTTATTTCTTGTCTAGTAATTTTTTTATAAAGGATAAAAAAAATAGTAATTCACTCGTTAATATTAAAAAATATAAAATTCATTACTTTATAATGTCAGTTAGCCTTCTAGTAAATCGAGTTTAGCTAAAAAATATTGAAGTTATTATATATGGAAGGGTTAATAGGTAATTAATAAATATAGACAAGACAGCTTGAATCCGACAACTAATATTATGCTTTCCCACTCTTATATTTAATTCAAACATTTCTATATATCACTCTTATTTATATTTTTGTATAATTATTATGATATGACCTCTTCAATAATCCATGTAAATATTTTCAAGTGATGAATTTGACGAAACAAAGAAATATAAATGGATGGGTGAAACAGAGTATTATTGTTTTCAGTGACATTTTTCTTCCCACTATATCCTATTATAGTTTGGAGATAATTTTAACAAAGATTTAAAATCTGAAGTTTGTCCAATTTAATTAGTGAACAAATTTGGCTACACATAATTAATTTTTAATGAATTAGTTAGTTGAGGTGGGCTGTTTCCTAAATTTTTATTTTAAATTATTTTGAAATACAAATATTAGTTAATAAAAGACAGAATTGATTAATTGGAACAATAGTTTTCTGGTTTTTATTTAACAATTAAAAAATATTGCGTGATAGTTCATATTAATAAAACAAAACATAATAAAATCTAAGACGAGAAAAAAGAAAGGGAGATAGGATTAAAAAGTAAATAAAGGTAGAAATCAGGAGGGGCCTGAAGAAAATGATTTTACAGGTGGAAAGGAATAAAGTTAGTTGTAGTGGGATTCTTCTCCGTAAAAGAAGAATACCTCTCGGAAATAAGTTGCAAGTCATATCAATTTCCTGACACAGTCGCTTTAAATATAACGATGACTGAAGTGCACGCGATTCGTTAAGTATTTAATCAAGAAGTAGTATCCTAGTATCTATATATACTGAGACCGTCACTTAAACAGAATTACACAGTTTTTCAGAAATACAATTTTCTTTGATGTCCTATTTTCTTCTGATTAAAGAGTAAATTCTTAGAAATAATGGCTGCAAAGGAAGAGGGACCAGCGATCGGAATTGATCTAGGGACTACATACTCTTGCGTGGCAGTATGGAAGAATGATAGAGTTGAGATCATAACCAATGAGCAAGGCAACAGGACGACGCCGTCTTGTGTGGCCTTTACTGATAAGGAACGTTTTATCGGTGAGCCTGTAAAGAACCAAGTTTACATGAATCCTTGTAACACCGTTTACGGTAAGTATTTTTATACTTTCTCTGGTTTGATTTCATTAAATATGTTTATTTTAGGTAAGGAAATGTACTTGAAATTAACTTTCATTTAGTTATATTGTTTCATTCTACGACACATGTTAATCATTGTAGATGCAAAAAGGTTGATTGGAAGAAGATTCGAAGATGAGTCAGTCCAGGGAGATATGCAGTTATGGCCTTTCAAGGTCGTGGAAAGCCAATGATTCTAATTAACAACGAAGGTGAAGAGAAGCGGTTGGCTCCTGAGTTTGTCTCTTCTATGGCACTTTCCAAGATGCGGCAGGTTGCCGAAGATTATCATGGTACAACGGTAAAGAATGCAGTTATCGCTGTTCCTGCTTATTTCAATAACTCCCAACGTCAAGCCACCAAGGTTGCTGGTGAAATTGCTGGACTAAATGTTATGAAAATCATCAATGAACCCACTGCTGCAGCCATTGCTTATGGTCTCGACAAGAAGGACTCCAGTTATGGGGAAAGAAATATATTGATTTTTGATCTTGGTGGTGGTACTTTTGATGTGTCTTTGCTTACCATTGATAATGATATCTTTAAAGTGAAGGCAACCGCTGGAGACACCCATCTTGGTGGTGCAGATTTTGATAACAACATGGTAAATCACTTTGCAAAGGAGTTTAAGCGAAAGTACAAACAAGATATTAGTGGAAATCCTCGAGCTCTTCAAAGATTGAGAACTGCTTGTGAGAGGGCGAAGAGGACTCTTGCATTCATGACTGAGACTACTATTCAGATTGATTGTTTCTTTAATGGTATTGACTTCTATTCAAATATTAGTCGCGCCAAATTTGAGGAGCTCAATATGGATCTCTTCAGGAAGTGTCTAGAGCCGGTTGAGAAATGTTTGAATGATGCTGAGATGAATAAAATGAGTGTCCATGATGTAGTCCTTGTTGGTGATTCTACAAGGATTCCGAAAGTGCAGCAGCTATTGCAAGATTTTTTCAATGGAAAGACACTTTGCAAGGACATTAACGCAGATGAGGCAGTTGCCTACGGTGCTGCTATTCAGGCTCTTTTATTAAGCGGTCAGTGTAATGAGAAGGTGAAGGATCTTACTCTCTTGGACGTTATCCCTCTATCCCTTGGCATAGAAGTCGAGGGTGGCTATATGTCTGTTATGATCCCTAGAAACACCGCAATTCCCACTAAGATAGAAAAGATATACTTCAACTCCTGTGACAACCAAACTACCATGGAGATTGACGTTTATGAGGTTGAGAGACCAAGAACTAGAGATAACAACTTGTTGGGCAGTTTCAATTTATATGGCATACCTCCAGCTCCCAAAGGGGATTCTAAGGTGAATGTCTGCTTTGATATTGATGCTAATGGAATCTTGAATGTCTCAGCTGAGGATAAAATCACTGGCCAGATTGAAATTAATTAATTAATTGACAATGTCTAAAATTGAAATTACGGGTATGAATTCAATTAAGATTTTTTGTGGGATGAATTCAATTAATTCATGATATTCCTCAATATGAAATTAAGCTTCTTCCTCTTGAAGCTAACCTCTTCAATAAGGCAACAAAAAGGCAAAGCAAAAATGCCATACTCAAAGGAATGCGGCCGAACGACATACTCCTACCCAAGCTTTGTCTCAAGGATAAAGTGGTACCCAAAAAGTTTGAAAATGACAAATACCTATCTTCCATCCATATCTGTTAGTGAATTCCATCTGTAATTATACAAAAGACTAAAATGCCCTTTTCTTCTTCATCCTCTTCTCTTCTTCCATTTTCTTCTCCCCGGCTTTACTCACACATCTCCTTTTCCAAGATTTCATCTTAAGAATCTCTAATTTCTGTTAACTTTTATATGTGATTCATATTATGTCTTCGGTTAAGCAGTCAAATTTTGTTTATGAACTTAAACACAAACTTGGAGCATCTCCCCCACCAAATCCCACTCATTCTCTCTCTCTAAAATCTTTAATCAATCAATTCCCCTTCAAAATCACCATCCTCCTTTTTTTTTTTTTTATTTAACACTTTGAACAGAGGAAAACATGTTGTCTCCATCTCCACTATCTTTCTTCTGTGCTCTACTTCTCTGCTTACTCTTAGCCATTGGCTTCACTATCACTAGCCCCACCACCATCTCCTCTCAAAACACTTCTAACCACACCCGTCGAACCCCACCCATCATTATGCCATAGCCACAGCCACTGCCACCACCACCTCTGCCGTCGCCAATACCAAAAGATGATGAATTAAGATTTTAGATAGATTGATAGACAGTTTAAAGCATCAGATTCGGGTTTAAACAACCCGAAATTCTGCTCTAAGATAGACGGTTTCAAATTCTCATTGAACAAAGCGGAAATGTAAACCTCAAAAATCCGATTAGGCATCAGAGGCATCCCTTCACCAGAGTTCACGTGCTTCGCAAGGTTCCCAATATACAACAGCGCGTTCTGTAAATTTGAATCCGGTTGGTTCGAGTCACCCGCTGACGGCCAATCGGTCTCCCCTACTATAATATCCACATCACCATAACCAACCTTCTTCATTGCTGAGTAAAGTGTACAAAAAAAAAAAAAGATTGGTGATTTTGAAGGGGAATTGATTGATTAAGATATTAGAGAGAGAGAGAGAGAGAGAGAGAGAGAGATGAATCTCGGAGAAGGAGGTGCATAAAGCCGTGGGGAAGAAAATGGAAGAAGAGAAAGGGCGTTTTAGTCTTTTCCATGATCATAGACGGAATTCACTAACAGATATGGACGAAAAGGGGATATTTGTCATTTCCAAACTTTTTGGGTGCTAGCTTCCATAAGGCAAAGTTTGGGTAGGAACATGTCGTTCGGCCAAGGAATGCTTGAAGCTGTACTATATGTTCAGACAAGACGGTTTGAATCCGACAATTAATTAAAGCCTTCGCACTCTTACATTTAATTCAACCATTTCTATGTATCACTCTTATTTATATTTTTGGAGAATTACCATGATATGACCTCTTTAATAATACATGATGTTGAAAATTATAGCCAAAACACACAAATAATGAAACAGAAAAATAAAGAAAATACATGATTTATCATGATTGTAGACGTAAAAATCTACCTGTACAGAAGGAGGGTCTGATCCCGTGAGGTTAAGGTCACTAACGATTTACTACACCTACACACGTAGAGAAACGAACGTGAAGCAACAGAAAACATCCGGGGTGATGTTTGCCGTAGGTACTCCGACGCTCAAGTCAGCAAGGCTGAAAGAGGCTAATTTAGTGAGAGATAGGGAGTAGAGAGATTACCAAAAGTCTAGTCGGAGACTGTGACTACGACTGTGATCTGAAGTTCTCAAGCGGGAACTCCGGGGTCTGAATGTGTAGTGTAATCTGCCTTGTGAGAGGGCTAATCTCTGTATAAATAGTAACTGTCTGGTCTCCCAATCCTGGTGGGATTGAGAGTCCTCGTAGCAATTCGTTTCCTCCAGGGATATATCTTTTGATCCCCTTATCCTAGTGTGAAAGGGAATCCAAGTATTGCTCTGACATGGACCTTGGAGGAGTTGGGGTGATAGTGGATTACTTTGTCAGTGTTTGAATATGAATGTGATCCGTAGGTAGCCGTGGGCTCTGAATTCGTTCACAAATCCAAGAAGTGAACTAGGATTAGGAGGCTTGTGTCCGGATGGTTTGGGCTGACTATACCTCTTATCAAATATGCCTAATTCGGCGAGTTTCGGATTGGGCCACATCGGGATTGGGCCTGGTCTTTTCCTCATTGTCAGACTCGTTTTTTAATTTAGGCCGAGGACGATTTTTGACCCTAACAATGATTCAAATGAAACGGAAAAATAAAGAAAATACATGATTTATCATGATTCATTTTTAATGTAGGAACTACATTTAGTATTGAAGATAGAAAATTTTTTATTGAGTACTGCAAGAAATACACAGTAAATGACTGCAATTCACTCTTTCTCTCCTCTCTCTCAAGTGTTTTTCATATTAGGTTTTTCCCACTATTACAATACATAAAAGTAATTTTCGAGTGGTTTAGTGTATGCAGATAATCCCTGCAAAATATAAACCACATCCAACACATGTAAATATTTTCCAAGTGATGAATTTGACGAAACAAAGAAATATAAATGGATGGGTGAAACAGAGTATTATTAATTGGAACAATAGTTTCCTTCTGTTCTTATTTAACAATTAAAAAATATTGCGTGATAGTTCATGTTAATAAAACAGAACACAATAAAATGTAAAGCATTTTCAGTACCAAACGAGAAAAAAGAAAGGGAGATAGGATTAAAAAGTGATGAACAATGTTCTAAAAGTAAATAAAGATAGAAATTAAAGGCCCTTTGGTACACAATTTTTCAATATTCTATTCCCTATTCTATTAAAAATACACATTTATTCTCTTATTCTCAAAATATTATTCTATATTATTCAATTCCTTTTAAACCCCCTAAATTTATTAATTTAACTAAATACCCCAAAAAAAATTTTAGAAATTGATAAAAACACCCTAGCAACCCACATTTGCCAGATTTCGACCACCACCATCGAAAGCTGGCTGAAATCTGGTATAATGGTGCACTACAAGCTGGATTTGGCTGGTAATACACTGATCTAGCATTTTCTGACCAAATCTACGGTGGATCTAGTAGGAAAATACCAGATCTACTACCAAAGATCTGGTCGTCGATAAAGATCTGGTCGTTGATGGTCAGATCTTTGGCCGTAGCTAGTCGTCAACGATGGCCAAGATATGGCCGTCGTTGACCATCAACAACGGTCATATCTTTGGCCATCGTTGACAACCAAATGTAGTCAGATCTGGTCATCAATGGCTAGATCTTACCTTTTTAGGCCAAATCTATCATGAATCTGGCTGAAAAAGGCCAAATCGATGTACAACAAACTAAATCCAATCGGTTATACGCTGATACGGTGACTCTAGCCATCCTCTGGTGGTGGTGGTCAGCTATCGACATTTAATGGGTGGGTGAAGGTGTTTTTGTTAATTTTTAATATTTTATTATAGGAGTGTTTAGTAAATAAAGAAATATAAAGGATATTTTTGATAATTTTTAAATATTATATTGTAATACCCATCTAATTTTACTTTTTATCACAATATTATCCTAAAAAGTATAAAGTAATTAACCGAAGTGCACCCTAAGGCTTAATGATTTTAGAGGTGGAAAGAAATAAAAGTTTGCTGTAGTGGGATTCTTCTCAGTAAAAGAAGAATCCCTTCGGAAATAAGTTGCTGGTCATATCGATATCCTCTACACAGTTTTTAATGATAGATGACACTTAAAACGACTGAAGTGCACGCGATTCATTGAGTACTTAACGAAGAAGTAATATCCTAATATCTATATATACTGAGCCCGTCACTTAAACAGAATTACACAGCCATTCAGAAATACAAATTTCTTCGACGTTCTATTTTCTTCTTAATTTTCTTCACATTAAAGAGCAATCTCTTAGAAATAATGGCTGCAAAGGAAGAGGGACCTGCAATCGGAATTGATCTAGGGACTACATACTCATGCGTGGCTATGTGGAAGAATGACAGAGTGGAGATCATAGCCAATGATCAAGGCAACAGGACGACGCCGTCTTATGTGGCGTTTACTGACAAGGAGCGATTTATTGGCGACGCTGCAAAGAACCAGGTTGACGTGAACCCCAAGAACACCGTTTATGGTAAGACCTTTTACATTTTCTCTGGTTTAGTTTTATTGAATTAGAATAAGATAGTAGTTTTATTTTCATCGTCAACATGAATTTAACCTTTATATTCTTATAATGCTTCATCCTACAATGTACTTTATCATTGTAGATGCAAAGAGGTTGATCGGTAGAAGATTCAATGATGAATCAGTCCAGAGAGATATGAAGTTATGGCCTTTCAAGGTCGTTGATGGAGATGGTGGAAAGCCAATGATTGTGATCAAAAGCAAGGGGGAAGAGAAGCAGTTGGCTCCTGAATTAGTTTCTTCCATGATACTTTCCAAAATGCGTCAGATTGCCGAAGATTTTCATGGTTCAACGGTGAAGAATGCAGTTATCACGGTTCCTGCCTATTTCAATGACTCCCAGCGTCAAGCCACCAAGGATGCTGGTGAAATTGCTGGACTAAATGTTATGAAAATCATCAATGAACCCACCGCTGCAGCCATTGCTTATGGTCTCGACAAGAAGAATTCCGGTGCCGGTGAAAGAAATGTTTTGATTTTCGATCTTAGGGGCGGTACTTTTGATGTGTCTTTGCTTACCATTGATAAAGATACCTTTCAAGTGAAGGCCATTGCTGGAGACACCCATCTCGGTGGTGAGGATTTTGATAACAACCTGGTAGATCACTTTGTTAAGGAGTTCAGGCAGAAGTATAAGAAAGACGTCAGTCAAAAACCTAGAGCTCTCCAGAGACTGAGATCTGCGTGCGAGAGGGCCAAGAGGACTCTTTCATTCACTTCTCAAACTTCAATTCATGTTGATTATTTGGTTCAGGGAATTGATTTCCATTCAAATATTAGACGTACCAAATTCGAGGAGCTCAACATGGATCTCTTCAGCAAGTGTATTACACAGGTTGAGAATTGTTTGAGGGATGCTAAGATGGACAAGAATAGTGTCCATGATATAGTCCTTGTTGGTGGTTCAACCAGGATTCCGAAAGTGCAGCAGCTATTGAAAGACTTCTTCAATGGAAAAAACCTTTGTAAAAACATTAACCCAGATGAATCTGTTGCTTACGGTGCTGCAATTCAGGCTGCCCTATTGAGTGGTCAGGGTAATGAGACTATGCAGGGACTCGTCCTCACGGACGTTACCCCTCTTTCTCTTGGAATTGAAGTTGGTGGTTGTATCATGTCTGTTTTAATCCCAAGGAACACTGCAATCCCCACAAAGAAAGAAGATGTGTTCACAACCTGCGCAGATTTTCAATCTGTTGTCAGTATCGACGTTTATGAGGGTGAGAGAGCAAAAACTGAGGATAACCATTTTTTGGGAAGAGTCAGTCTCTTCGGTATTCTACCCGCTCCAAGGGGTTTTCCTCAGATCAATGTCTGCTTTGAAATTGATGAAAATGGAATCCTGAATGTCTCAGCTGAGGACAAGACCACTGGCATGACGAACAAGATCACAATCACCAATGACAAGGGAAGGATGTCTAGGGATGAAATAGAGAAGATGGTTAAGGAGGCAGAGAAGTACGAGGCTGAAGATAAAGAGTATAAAAAGAAAGTTGAGGCCAAGCTTTCTCTGGAGGGTTATGTCTGCCAAATGAGGCACATTGTCAAGTCTGAGATGATAGCATCTAAGCTCCCTGCTGGTAAGAAGAAGAAGATTTTGGGTGATATTAATCGTGTCATTCAGTGGCTTAATGGAAGCGATGAAGTTGTTGAGGCAAACATTTACGAGGACAAGAAGAATGAGCTTGAAATAATTTGCCGCCCGGTTTTTGAAATTCTTTCGGAAAACGATGGTGACGTTGAAGTTGGCATTGATGATGAAGCTTTCCTGAGTTATGCCATGGGTGGTGTCAAGATTGAGGATGTTGACTAAGCTTTTTCTAAGTGTTTTCAATGTGCTAGGCAGAAGCGTATCTGCGTACTCATGTTTCATGGTTACGTTGATTAGAACATATGATTGTATTTTTCTTTCCTTTATAATTTCTGTAAGTATCTTTTTATGAATAGTATCTAGACTTGCTTTACACTTATGAGTTTATTTGGGTAATTATCCACTTAAGTTTACGCTAAGCACATTTAAATTTGATCGCACGTAACGTAACAGCCTCTAGGCCAAACCAAACATTAGTTATAACAATTTCAACCTACAAAACATAACAATAATATATTCTAATATCATATCTTCATACATTACATGCACCTTAATCTAAAATATTATTTAAAAGTGTATATCTAATCTGCTATTAAGTTAATAATGTGACAGGCAAAAATCACGTTGAAACCCAAGCCTAAGCCTTCAATCTAGCAAACAAGTCCAAGACCAAGTCAATGCGGCCCATGACAAGAGTCAGCAAACGTTTTCCCAGCCGCAAAACAAGTCGGCCCACATACAAGGCCCAACATCCTATCAAGCGGACCTAGACCCACGATCAAACCAAGGTCCTAACTACCTTATTTAGACAGAATCAACCAAATCGCCTCCTGATGTCCGGAAATGCATCCTGATATCTCGAAACTGCATCCTAGTATCTTGAAACCGCCTCACAACAATATTGAGGCCTAATACCCACCTCCATGTTTGAATTTAAGTTGTAATAATAGGGTATTTACATTTCTTATATTTTTTAGCAGGCTTTGACTACCCATTTTGAGGTTCTTCCTAGAAAATCCACTCACTTTAGACCTAACGTAACCACGATCTGTGATATACCCTATTTTACCACCATTTACATATACCTTTTTATCCTCAAATCCTTGTTCTTGAATTCTTTTTTTTTTTTTTTTTTTTTGGTTGGAATAAAATGAGATTTAATATCTCAAATATGATGTTATATAAGGTGATTTTAATGAACTAATATCAGGACGTTTTCATTAGAGAATTATCCTATAAATTTAATATACTTCGTTTGCGCAAATAAAAAATATATATATAATTGATACTGAAAATCTCAATTATATGCTATAATGGACGGAATCTAGAAGCGACGAACTTTTTTCTCTCTTTTTGGAATCCAATGAAAACCCGAACCAATTATCAACCCATACACGCCCCTAAGTCACGGTTTGCTCAAAAATGTCATCCTGATCTTAATGCTCCTTAGAAAATGTAGAACTTAACTAACTACAAGAAAAAAAGTTGAACTAGTTCATGGAAAAAATTGATGAGACCAAGTATGCTATACTTTTCTTCCACACATACGTTAACTTGGAAGGAAATCTTCACAATTATTAGTGTATCCTATATTCTAATTTACAAGTCTTTGTCCTAGATCCGTCAATTTAGGAACTAAATTGTCCAAATTGTCATCCCTATTCCTAACGTGCCCACTACTCTTGAAGAATGAGTACTGTAAGTGTGAAGACAAAACGGTGCCGTGTCCTTACCACACGCTGTCGTTTTAAGCATGAATCTAGACCATCAGTTTTGAGAAGATCCAACGGCTGTGCTTGTCCATCCTGTCAACGATATATATGAACTTTTTCTCTTTAGCTTTCAGTTTGATATCGATTGAAACAGGTTAGTGTATTTGCTCTGCTAGGTTCATCCTTTGTTCTGAAATCTTGGTTCTGTTAACTAGTTGAGTGATTGATTTGTCATTTTGTTAGAGGGGTTTTTGTCTCTCGGTTGGCTGGGATTCTCAGTGTATGTTTCCAAGCTATATTAGTTACCAAATAGGTGATTTCGATTTTGATTGAATCTTTCGATCTTGCGTCTGTAATCTGTAAACTACTTTCTAATAGTGCGTAGGCTTCGACGTTTCCGGAGCTCAACGTGGACGTAGCCTTCCCAATCTTGGAAAGGTGAACCACGGTAAATTGTGGTGTTCTTAATCTTCTGTAATTGTGTCTTATTGGTTATAATCTGTGTTTGTGATGTGTTATTACAACAGTGGTATCAGAGCGGGTTTCGCCTTAGAGCCTAGAGCGAGTCTTGAGATCCGAATTTGAGAAAATTAATTTCTAGGTTTCATAGAAATTAGGGGTTTTCTAAAATTTCGAGTTCTAGGGTTCTTAGGAGTCTTTAGTATTTCTCTAAACCAGAAATAATCTAGAATCAACAACCGATTTCTAATTATGACACTACTAGTTCCACCCCAGGAAATTGCACATTACACGTAAAAATTGACTTCAATTCTTGGAAGAAGAAATGAATGCCCTACTTTCGCATAATAAAGTAGGGATTGCACTAGAAAAAGATGCTGAAAAGTGGTCAGCGGACAAGTTAAAAAGAAGCGAAATAGACGAGGAGCGCATACAACTTGATCGTGATGAACTTGGCAGACAACGTGCTGAGGAAAGTGGACGGATTGGAGGCTCCAATCGCACTCTAGGATAAACTCGAAACTCTATAGCTTTACAAACTGCACCAATCTTGCTTTCCTTGAAGGGTGCCTTTTTCATATAGAATGGACAGTAGTAAATCATAGAAATAATATTGAAATTCTTGAAATGACCATAGCCTAAAGGGTACTGACCAAGAATTAGGTGAAACGATTTTAGCATGATCCTGCTAAACTCTCTGACCGAAGACTATCAAGTTTAAGAACGTTTTACATATTCAGGCACAGTCCCTAGTGTAGATCTCATAGGATCAGGACAAAGGCTAGGGAATTGGAATTGAAGGTTTAGAAGAAGTGGCAATAACTGTTTTTTTAAAAGATAAACCTGATCTAGGTAGTTCCTCAAATGGCATGCCAAGAACAATTGGTCTAGGCTAAAAAGAAAGGAAAAGGGGCTAACAGAAATGGGAGACTAGAAAATGCTTTCACTGTAATAGGCCTGTCATCTAAAAAAGAATTGCTATGATTGGTTAGGAAACAAAAATCAGTGAACACTGAGAGCAATTTTGCATGTACTGATAAAACATTACTAATCCAGAAGTTCTAACTGTGTCTAGAACAGATCAGACTCATGACTGGGATTAGACTCTAGATGCTCCTTCCATATGAGCCCTAACAGAGTGGTTTCAGGATTTTAGGGGTGGTGAATATGAAACTGTCTATATGGGTAACAATACACTTGCCGAGTGTTAGGATTAGGTACATTAGCCTAAGACTAGATATGGAAAACCATTGTGTTATCAAATGTTGAGTACATTCCTAAACTAAAGAGGACCTAAACAATATCCCTAGGTACCCTAGATAGTCAGGATGTAGCTATAGGCTGAAAGGGGTTGTATAATGTTTTTAAGAATACTATTGTTCTAAGGGGTTGAAGAAGAATGGGCTATACATTCTTTGTGGCAGTTATTACTCTGAGAATGGAACAGTGCCTTGGTCTCCACAAATCTGAATGATACTAATAAGTGCATTGAGGTTAGGTCGCATGAGTGAAAGGGTATAGAGTATTCTTAGACACAGGGGTTATTTGGTAGAGATAAAATCAACAACCCTAGATTCTGTGAAACTTGTGTTTTGGGAAACCAATAGTAGGTTTCACCAAGGTATACACCTATCCCAAACTATTTAGATTATCTACATGCTGACCCCTTGGGGGCCTGAAAGAATTAGATCTCGTGGGGGAATTCCTATTTCTTTTCTATTGTTGATGACTTCAGTCGAAAGTTTGGGTATACCTCTGAAGTCTAAATGAGGCTCTTTCCAAGTTCCAAAACCCGAGACACTTGTGGAAAACCTAATTGATAGAAAAGTGAAGCTTTAAGGACAGAAAATGGTTTAGAATTCTGCAATATGGGTTTGACAATTATTGTAGGATCAAGGTATATTAAGGCATAGAACAGTTAGGAAAACCCCTTAGAAAAATGGAGTTGCTGAGAGAATGAACCGAACCTTGTTAGAAAGTCAGGTGTCTCTTGTTCACCTCAGGTCTCCCAAAAACTTTTTGGGGAGAAGCTTTGACCATTGCTGCCTACTTAATAAACAGAAGCCCTAATACTCCATAGATTCAATTGTCCTAAGTCAAAGTGGTTAGGAAGAGTAATTAAACCTCAGCCATCTAAGATGTTTGGATGTGCGGCTTATGCACATACCATGATGGGAAATTAGAGCCCGTCCATAAAGTGTCTATTTTTAGGATACTAGAGGGCACTAAAGGTTATAGATTGTGGGATAAGACTGCCACCAGGGTTAAGATTATTATTAGCAGAGATGTGATTTTTAATGAGGGATTTCCCTTGCAAGTTTGCTAATGTTGATGCAGATCTCCAAGCAACAAGGTAACACACCAAGCACTACACCAATTGAGTAGAGGCAACCAGAATAACCCACACCGAAGAATATCCTGCCACCAGAAAAGGAATTACACCTGATGAACCTGACCAAAATGAGGAGGAAACAAGAGACCCAAGACCCATTGCAGAATGATTTGCAGGATTACCAACTGGTAAGGGACGGACCAAGACATAGGCCACTATCAATATACTCATTTGCAGAACTGGTCTATAAGGCCCTAATGGCAGGAACTGAAATTCTGAGGACAGAACCAGAGTCATACTCTGAAGCAATCACCTCAAGACAAGCATAAATGGTGGCAAGCATGACAGAGGAAATTAACTCTCTACAAGTAAATGGGACTTGTCCCTAGTCCCTAAACCTAAACACCAAAATTATACATGTAAATGGTTTATAAAGATTAAAGAGGTGTAGATACGAATGAACCACCTAGATACAAAGCTAGATTGGTGGCCAAAGGGTTCACCCAAGGGAGGGCATAGACTTCAATGAATCTTCTCTCCCGTTGTCAAATAAAACCATTAGAATGATGATGTCTGTAGTAGCTCACCAAGACCTAGAGTTAGAGCAACTTGACGTGAAAACAGCATTCCTTCATGGGATTTAGAAGAACAAATTTACATGGCCCAACCACAGTTCTGTAGACTGCCTTAGACCTGACCATGTATGCAGACTGCATAAGTCCTTGTATGGACTTAAACAGTCACCCAGACAGTGGTATAAAATGTTTGATACCTTTATACTTAACCTAGATTCACTAGGATGCAGTATGATAACTATTTTTACTTTGCCTTGAAGATGCCATGCCTATTTACTTGTTGTTTATGTTGATGATATGCTCCTGATTATTAAATTAAAATCAAAGATAACTGAACTAAAATCTAGACTGAGTTCTGAATTTGATATGAAAGACCTAGGAGTGGCTAAGAAAATATGGGAATGATGATAACAAAGACAGAACCAGGAATACCCTAAAGGTTCATCAACACCATACCTACAGAAGCTAGTTTCCAAATTTGGAATGTCTAATTGTAAGCCTGTACAATGCCTCTTGCAAATCATGTTATTCTGTCTAAGTCCCAATGTCCAAAGAACTCTACTGAAACCATAAAAATGGAGATTGTCCCTTTATTCAAATGTGATAAGGTCTGTGATATATGCAATGATTAGCACCAGACCAATTTAGCTTTTGTAATTTCTTTACTGAGTAGGTTCATGTCAAATCTAGGAAGTGATCACTAGACGTGCATTGAATGGGTACTCAGATATATAAACTGTACTACATGTATAGGTTTAGAATATTGTAAAGAACATCTGCACTTGATCTTGTGGGGTTTGGGACTTAGACTTTGCAGGTGACGGGATAGCAGGAAGTCAACCACAGCCTACTGCTTCACCCTTGGAGGAAATTGCATCAGCTGGAAATCACAACTCCAGCCTCTAGTTGCCCTGTCAACAACTGAAGCAGGGTATTTGGCACTAGCAGATGGCTAAAAGGAGACTGTATAGATGCAAGGATTATTGATAGAATCGAATTGACTGACCAAACAAGTGACTATTTTCTCAGACAGTCAAAGTGCCATACTGTTAAGCAAAAATCCTATCTACCATGAGAGAACGAAACATGTGGACGTGAGTTTCACTTCATCAAAGACCTAATTACCAAAGGCAGATTGGTTAAGGAAAGTTCCCACTAAACAAAATCCAGCAGATATGGGAACCAAAATTGTCAGTCCGCCAAGTTCAAGCAATGCATGAACTTGCTATTCCTTAAATAATCAAAGCATCACCAGAGCTATGAGGGAATAAGTTGAGACAAACTGCACTGAAAGGGAAGTCAGTAAGAGAGTGGGTTTTATGTCTTCAAGGTGGAGATTGTAATTGTGAAGACCAAAACGGTGTCGTGTCACTTAACCAACACCTGTCGTTTCAAGCATGAATCTAGACCATCAGTTTTGAGAAGATCCAACGGCTGTGCTTAGTCCATCCTGGTCAACGTATATAAGTGAACAACAAGTACTAAAGACATAGACCCAAAACAGTAAGTCTTTGTAGTAGACCTGTCTGTTTATGTCTATTTGCCCAAATTGTCATCCCTGTCTACAACTCTTAGAAAAGTTGAACTTGACTAACACAGGAAAACTTTTTTTAGTTTGTGGAAAATTTGTACTTAGACCAATTATGCCTATGCATTACTCCATTTCATACGTCTATGTTGGAAAGGAAAATCTTTACAATTATTGTAATATTCTATGCTCTAATTTCCATTATTTAAAAATGAATTATATCGAGTCGATAAATTTCCAAGTTTTCTGAAAAACCAAGACCATTGAAGTGGTCAGACTTGTCTCACAACAATATCGAGGGTCTAATACCCACCTCCATATTGAGCATAAATGTAATAATTAGGTATGTTAACCTTTCTTAAATTTTAAACAAGCTTTAAACCAATATTTTGACGTTCTTCCATAGAAATCTACTCACTTTAGACCTAAGCTTTAACATAATCTAGGGATATATCCTAATTTACCACAATTTACATATACCCCTTTTATCTTCCAAGTCCTTGATCTATTGAACAACAATCTTAGTGGAGTTCTTCCTCAATGTTTGGAGAACTTGGGTAATTCTTTGGTAGTATTGAATCTCCAAAACAACTTAATTTACGGTCAATTCCTCAAAATTTGCAAAATCATAGTTATTGCACATAAATTCTTACACCATTACATTGGCAAGTACCAAGATCATTACTAAAATGGTAAGAGTTTCTTGATTTTGGAAACAAACTTATACATGACATTTTTCCTCAAATATGCAGGTACCTGTGGCATGTTATATAGGAAAAATTCTATACAAACTTAACGTTTCTTCACCCTTGAAATAATTGTACTTAGAGTAACTACAGCTAGGTTGCAATTTCCAATTTTCCACAGTGAATAGAGAGTGACCTTTTGGTCTTTGTTAGGAAAGATTTTGGAAAAGTTGGACATGTCTAGATGTGTAATTGTTCCCCCTATCTTTAACGTGTCCACCCACTCTTGACTTAAGAACTGCACATGAATGGAAGCTAAATATTTTTATATTAACAATGGGAGGAGTGTAGTATAAATCTTTTATTCTTGTCTAGTATTTTTTATAAAGGATAAAAAAATAGTAATTCACTCGTTAATATTAAAAATATAAATTCATTACTTTATAATGTCAGTTAGCCTTCTAGTAATCGAGTTTAGCTAAAATATTGAAGTTATTATATATGGAGGGTTAATAGGTAATTAATAATATAGACAAGACAGCTTGAATCCGACAACTAATATTAGCTTTCCCACTCTTATATTTAATTCAACATTTCTATATATCACTCTTATTTATATTTTTGTATAATTATTATGATATGCCTCTTCTAATCCATGTAAATATTTTCAAGTTGATGATTTGACGAAACAAACAGAGAATATAATGGATGGTGAAACGAGTATTATTGTTTTCAGTGACATTTTCTTCCCACTATATCCTATTATATTTTGGATAATTTTAACAAAATTTAAAATCTGAAGTTTGTCCAATTTAATTAGTGAACAAATTTGGCTACACATATTAATTTTAAATGATTAGTTAGTTGAGGTGGGCTGTTTCCTAAATTTTTATTTTAAATTATTTGAAATACAATATTAGTTATAAAAGACAGAATGATTAATTGACAATAGTTTTCTGGTTTTTATTTAACAATTAAAAATTTGCGTGATAGTTCATATTATAAAACAACACATAATAAAATCTAGAGACGAAAAAAAGAAAGGGAGATAGGATTAAAAGTAAATAAAGGTGAAATCAGGAGGGCCTGAAGAAAATGATTTTACAGGTGGAAAGGAATAAAGTTAGTTGTGTGGGTTCTTCTCCGTAAAGAAGAATACCTTCGGGGACGTTTGGTTCGAATGTTAGTTACTGGGAATATTGATTACTGAAAGATAGATTACCTTGGAAGATTACTGGGAATCTTTAAAAAATATGTTTGGTTAGTTGGTGGGTATGTTATATTAATATGTTTGGTTATGGGAATAATTGGTGGGTATGTTATTTAAATTACTAATTGACCTCCTTTTAAATATTAATAAATTATTTTTATTATTATTTTTGAATTATTTTTTAACCCCCATTTCAGATTTAGCTAAAACACCCCGCTTATAAAAAAACTTTAATTCTGACGAAATCACCCCACCTCCTGCCGCCACCGCGAAAACCGCCGGAAAATCGCCGGAGCCCAAAAACACTGGAAATTCTGTGGGAGGCTCCGGAGAGCTTCGATATGGCCGTTTTGGCCATATTGATGGCCGAAAACGGCCATATCGGGCCAGATCGAGGGATCTGGCCGTAAACGGCCAGATCCCTGGCCATTATCCCAGGTCTGACCAGACCTGGCCGTTAACGGCCACCGATCTGGCCGTTAGCGACCAGATCTGGCCCGATATGGCCGTTTTCGGCCATCATATGGCCAAAAACGGCCATATCGAAGCCTCCCGGAGCCTCCCACAGAATTTCCATGTTTTTGGGGGCTCCGGCGATTTTCCGGCAGTTGTTCGCGGTGGCGGCAGGCGGCGGTGGTGGGGCTGGTGGCCGTGGTGGTGGTGGCTTGTGTCAGTGGTGGTCTGTAAATTCTTTTAAATATAAGGGCATTATTGTCCAAAATTTTAATTAAAAGGGTAAAATTGAAATAGATATTAATGTAAATTTGTTTTAAAGTAGGGGTATTATTGTCCAAAATTTTTATAATAAGGGATAAATTGTAACAAAAAAAATAATACCCTGGTAATCTCAGAAAACCTAAAAAAATGGAGGTAATCAGATTACCTCTTATACCAAGTAACCACTATTGGTATTTAAGATTACTGGTATCTTATTACTTGACAACCAACGGTAATCAAGTAATATAAGATGACATTACCCCAGTATGTCACTTAACCCCGAACCAAACTGACCCTCGAAATAAGTTGCAAGTCATATCAATTTCCTGACACAGTCGCTTTAAATATAAACGACTGGTGCACGCGATTCGTTAAGTATTTAATCAAGAAGTAGTATCCTAGTATCTATATATACGGAGACCGTCACTTAAACAGATTACACAGTTTTTCAGAAATACATTTTCTTTGATGTCCTATTTTCTTCTGATTAAAGAGTAAATTCTTAGAATAATGGCTGCAAGGAAGAGGGACCAGCGATCGGAATTGATCTAGGGACTACATACTCTTGCGTGGCAGTATGGAAGAATGATAGAGTTGAGATCATAACCAATGAGCAGGCAACAGACGACGCCGTCTTGTGTGGCCTTTACTGATAAGGAACGTTTTATCGGTGAGCCTGTAAAGAACCAGTTTACATGAATCCTTGTAACACCGTTTACGGTAAGTATTTTTATACTTTCTCTGGTTTGATTTCATTAAATATGTTTTTTTTAGGTAAGGAATGTACTTGAAATTAACTTTCATTTAGTATATTGTTTCATTCTACGACACATGTTAATCATTGTAGATGCAAAAAGGTTGATTGGAAGAATATCGAAGATGAGTCAGTCCAGGGAGATATGCAGTTTTGGCCTTTCAGGGTCGTGGAAAGCCAATGATTCTAATTAACAACGAAGGTGAAGAAGCGGTTGGCTCCTGAGTTTGTCTCTCTATGGCACTTTCCAAGATGCGGCAGGTTGCCGAAGATTATCATGGTACAACGGTAAAGATGCAGTTATCGCTGTTCCTGCTTATTTCAATAACTCCCAACGTCAAGCCACCAAGGTTGCTGGTGAAATTGCTGGACTAAATGTTTAGAAATCATCAATGAACCCACTGCTGCAGCCATTGCTTATGGTCTCGACAAGAAGGACTCCATGTATGGGGAAAGAAATATATTGATTTTTGATCTTGGTGTGGTACTTTTGATGTGTCTTTGCTTACCATTGATAATGATATCTAAAGTGAAGGCAACCGCTGAGACACCCTCTTGGTGTGCAGATTTTGATAACAACATGGTAATCACTTTGCAAAGAGTTTAAGCGAAAGTACAAACAAGATTGTGAAATCCTCGAGCTCTTCAAAGATTGAGAACTGCTTGTGAGAGGGCGAAGAGGACTCTTGCATTCATGACGGAGCCTACTATTCAGATTGATTGTTTTCTTTAATGGTATTGATTCTATTCAAATATTAGTCGCGCCAAATTTGAGGAGCTCAATATGGATCTCTTCAGGAAGTGTCTGAGCCGGTTGAAATGTTTGAATGATGCTGAATGAATAAAATGAGTGTCCATATGTAGTCCTTGTGTGTTCTACAAGATTCCGAAAGTGCAGCAGCTATTGCAAGATTTTTTCAATGGAAAGACCTTTGCAAGGACATTAACGCAGATGAGGCAGTTGCCTACGGTGCTGCTATTCAGGCTCTTTTATTAAGCGGTCAGTGTAATGAGAAGGTGAAGGATCTTACTCTCTTGGACTTTATCCCTCTATCCCTTGGCATAGAAGTCGAGGGTGGCTATATGTCTGTTATGATCCCTAAAACACCGCAATTCCCACTAAGATAGAAAGATATACTTCAACTCCTGTGACAACCAAACTACCATGAGATTGACGTTTATGAGGTTGAGAGACCAAGAACTAGAGATAACAACTTGTTGGGCAGTTTCAATTTATATGGCATACCTCCACTCCCAAAGGGGATTCTAAGGTGAATGTCTGCTTTGATATTGATGCTAATGGAATCTTGAATGTCTCAGCTGAGGATAAAATCACTGGCAGATTGAAATTAATTAATTAATTCAATGTCTAAAATTGAAATTACGGTATGAATTCAATTAAGATTTTGTGGGATGAATTCAATTAATTCTGATATTCTCAATATGAAATTAAGCTTCTTCCTCTTGAAGCTAACCTCTTCAATAAGGCAACAAAAAGGCAAAGCAAAAATGCCATACTCAAAGGAATGCGGCCGAACGACATACTCCTACCCAAGCTTTGTCTCAAGTAAAGTGGTACCCAAAAAGTTTGAAAATGACAAATACCTATCTTCCATCCTATCTTGTTAGTGAATTCCATCTGTAATTATACAAAAGACTAAAATGCCCTTTTCTTCTTCATCCTCTTCTCTTCTTCCATTTTCTTCTCCCCGCTTTTACCACACATCTCCTTTTCCAAGATTTCATCTTAAGAATCTCTAATTTCTGTAACTTTTATATGTGATTCATATTATGTCTTCGGTTAAGCAGTCAAATTTTGTTATGAACTTAAACACAACTTGGAGCATCTCCCCACCAAATCCCACTCATTCTCTCTCTCTAAAATCTTTAATCAATCAATTCCCCTTCAAAATCACCATCCTCCTTTTTTTTTTTTTATTTAACACTTTGAACAGGGAAAACATGTTGTCTCCATCTCCACTATCTTTCTTCTGTGCTCTACTTCTCTGCTTACTCTTAGCCATTGGCTTCACTATCACTAGCCCCACCACCATCTCCTCTCAAAACACTTCTAACCACACCCGTCAACCCCACCCCATTATGCCATAGCCACAGCCCTGCCACCACCACCTCTGCCGTCGCCAATACCAAAAGATGATGAATTAAGATTTTAGATAATGATAGACAGTTTAAAGCTCAGATTCGGGTTTAAACAACCCGATTCTGCTCTAAGATAGACGGTTTCAAATTCTCATTGAACAAAGCGGAAATGTAAACCTCAAAAATCCGATTAGGCATCAGAGGCATCCCTTCACCAGAGTTCACGTGCTTCGCAAGGTTCCCAATACAACAGCGCGTTCTGTAAATTTGAATCCGGTTGGTTCGAGTCACCCGCTGACGGCCAATCGGTCTCCCCTACTATAATATCCACATCACCATAACCAACCTTCTTCATTGCTGAGTAAGTGTACAAAAAAAAAAAAAAAAAAAGATTGGTGATTTTGAAGGGGAATTGATTGATTAGATATTAGAGAGAGAGAGAGAGGAGAGAGAGAGAGATGATCTCGAGAAGGAGGTGCATAAAGCCGTGGGGAAGAAATGGAAGAAAGAAAGGGCGTTTTAGTCTTTTCCATGATCATAGACGGAATTCACTAACAGATGGACGAAAAGGGTATTTGTCTTTTCCAAACTTTTTGGTGTGCTAGCTTCCATAAGGCAAAGTTTGGGTAGGAACATGTCGTTCGGCCAAGGAATGCTTGAGCTGTACTATAGGTTCAGACAACGGTTTTGAATCCGACAATTAATTAAACCTTCGCACTCTTACATTTAATTCAACCATTTCTATGTATCACTCTTATTTATATTTTTGGAGAATTACCATGATTATACCTCTTTAATATACATGATGTTGAAAATTATAGCCAAACACACAAATAATGAAACGAAAAATAAGAAAATACATGTTATCATGATTGTAGACGTAAAAATCTACCTGTACAGAGGAGGGTCTGATCCCGTGAGGTTAAGGTCCACTAACGATTTACTACCCCTACACAGTAGAGAAACGAACGTGAAGCAACAGAAAACATCCGGGTGATGTTTGCCGTAGGTACTCCGACGCTCAAGTCAGCAAGGCTGAAAGAGGCTAATTTAGTGAGAGATAGGGAGTAGAGAGTTACCAAAAGTCTAGTCGGAGACTGTGACTAGACGCTTGATCTGAAGTTCTCAAGCGGAACTCCGGGTCTGAATGTGTAGTGTAATCTGCCTTGTGAGAGGGCTAATCTCTGTATAAATAGTAACTGTCTGGTCTCCCAATCCTGGTGGGATTGAGAGTCCTCGATCAATTCGTTTCCTCCAGGGATATATCTTTTGATCCCCTTATCCTAGTGTGAAAGGAATCCAAGTATTGCTCTGACATGGACCTTGGAGGAGTTGGGGTAATAGTGGATTACTTTGTCATTGTTGAATATGAATGTGATCCGTAGTAGCCGTGGGCTCTGAATTCGTTCCAAATCCAAGAAGTGAACTAGGATTAGGAGGCTTGTGTCCGATGGTTTGGGCCGACTGTCCCTCTTATCAATATGCCTAATTCGGCGATTTTCGGATTGGGCCACATCGGATTGGGCCTGGTCTTTTCCTCATTGTCAGACTCGTTTTTTAATTTAGGCCGAGGACGATTTTTGACCCTAACAATGATTCAAATGAAACGGAAAAATAAAGAAAATACATGTTTATCATGATTCATTTTTATGTAGGAACTACATTTAGTATTGAAGATAGAAAATTTTTTATTGAGTACTGCAAATACACGTAAATGACTGCAATTCACTCTTTCTCTCCTCTCTCTCAAGTGTTTTTCATATTAGGTTTTTCCCACTATTACAATACATAAAAGTAATTTTCGAGTGGTTTAGTGTATGCAGATAATCCCTGCAAAATATAAACCCCATCCAACACATGTAAATATTTTCCAAGTGATGAATTTGACGAAACAAAGAAATATAAATGGATGGGTGAAACAGAGTATTATTAATTGGAACAATAGTTTTCTGGTCTTTATTAACAACTAAAAAATATTGCGTGATCGTTCGTGTTAATAAACAGAACACATAAAATGTAAAGCTTTTCAGTACCAAACGAGAAAAAGAAAGGGAGATAGGATTAAAAAGTGTGAACAATGTTCTAAAAGTAAATAAATAGAAATTAAAGGCCCTTGGTACACAATTTTTCAATATCCTATTCCCTATTTCTATCAAAATACACATTTATTCCCTTATTCTCAAATATTATTCTATATATTCATTCCTTTTAAACCCCCTAGATTTTTATTTAACTAAATACCCCAAAAAAATTTATGAAATTGATAAAAACACCCTAGCAACCCACATTTGCCAGATTTCGACCACCACCATCGAAAGCTGGCTGAAATCTGGTATAATGGTGCACTACAGCTGGATTTGGCTGGTAATACACTGATCTAGCATTTTCTGACCAAATCTACGGTGATCTAGTAGAAAATACCAGATCTACTACCAAAGATCTGGTCGTCGATAAAGATCTGGTCGTTGATGGTCATTCTTTGGCCTGTAGCTATCGTCAACGATGGCCAAGATATGGCCGTCGTTGACCATCAACAACGTTCATTCTTTGGCCATCGTTGACAACCAAATGTAGTCAGATCTGGTCCCATGGCTAGACTTACCTTTTATCCAAATCTATCATGAATCTGGCTGAAAAAGGCCAAATCGATGTACAAAACACTAAATCCAATCGGTTATACGCTGATACGGTGACTCTAGCCATCCTCTGGTGTGTGGTCAGCTATCGACATTTAATGGGTGGGTGAATTGTTTTTGTTAATTTTTAATATTTTATATAGGAGTGTTTAGTAATAAAGAATATATAAGGTATTTTTGATAATTTTTAAATATTTATTGTATAACCATCTAATTTTACTTTTTATCACAATATTATCCTAAAAAGTATAGTAATTACCGAAGTGCACCCTAAGGCTTAATGATTTTAGAGTGTAAAGAATAAAAGTTTGCTGTAGTGGGATTCTTCTCAGTAAAAGAAGAATCCCTTCGGAAATAAGTTGCTGTCATATCGATATCCTCTACACAGTTTTTAATGATAGTAGATCACTTAAAACGACTGAAGTGCACGCGATTCATTGAGTACTTAACGAAGAAGTATATTCCTAAATCTACTATATACTGAGCCCGTCACTTAAACAGAATTACACAGCCATTCAAAATACAAATTTCTTCGACGTTCTATTTTCTTCTTAATTTTCTTCACATTAAAGAGCAATCTCTTAGAATAATGGCTGCAAGGAAGAGGGACCTGCAATCGGAATTGATCTAGGGACTACATACTCATGCTGTGCTATGTGGAAGAATGACAGAGTGGAGATCATAGCCATGATCAAGCAACAGGACGACGCCGTCTTTTATGTGGCGTTTACTGACAAGGAGCGATTTATTGGCGACGCTGCAAAGAACCAGGTTGACGTGAACCCCAAGAACACCGTTTATGGTAAGACCTTTTACATTTTCTCTGGTTTAGTTTTATTGAATTAGAATAAGATAGTAGTTTTTTTTCATCGTCAACATGAATTTAACCTTTATATTCTTAATGCTTCATCCTACATGTACTTTATCATTGTAGATGCAAAGAGGTTGATCGGTAGAAGTTCAATGATGAATCAGTCCAAGAGATATGAAGTTATGGCCTTTCAAGGTCGTTGATGGAGATGGTGGAAAGCCAATGATTTGACAAAGCAGGGGGAAGAGAAGCAGTTGGCTCCTGAATTAGTTTCTTCCATGATACTTTCCAAAATGCGTCGATTGCCGAAGATTTTCATGGTTCAACGGTGAAGAATGCAGTTATCACGGTTCCTGCCTATTTCAATGACTCCCAGCGTCAAGCCACCAAGGATGCTGGTGAAATTGCTGGACTAAATGTTATGAAATCATCAATGAACCCACCGCTGCAGCCATTGCTTATGGTCTCGACAAGAAGAATTCCGGTGCCGTGAAAGAAATGTTTTTGATTTTCGATCTTGGGGCGGTACTTTTGATGTGTCTTTGCTTACCATTGATAGATACCTTTCAATGAAGGCCATTGCTGGAGACACCCATCTCGGTGGTGAGGATTTTGATAACAACCTGGTAGATCACTTTGTTAAGGAGTTCAGGCAGAAGTATAAGAAAGCCGTCAGTCAAAACCTAGAGCTCTCCAGAGACTGAGATCTGCGTGCGAAGGGCCAAGAGACTCTTCATTCACTTCTCAAACTTCAATTCATGTTGATTGTTTGGTTCAGGGAATTGATTTCCATTCAAATATTAGCCGTACCAAATTCGAGGGCTCAACATGGATCTCTCAGCAAGTGTATTACACAGGTTGAGAATTGTTTGAGGGATGCTAAGATGGACAAGAATAGTGTCCATGATATAGTCCTTGTTGGTGGTTCAACCAGGATTCCGAAAGTGCAGCAGCTATGAAAGACTTCTTCAATGGGAAAAACCTTTGTAAAAACATTAACCCAGATGAATCTGTTGCTTACGTGCTGCAATTCAGGCTGCACTATTGAGTGGTCAGGTAATGAGACTATGCAGGGACTCGTCCTCACGGACGTTACCCCTCTTTCTCTTGGAGTTGAAGTTGGAGGTTGTATCATGTCTGTTTTAATCCCAAGGAACTACAATCCCCACAAGAAAGAAAAGGTGTTCTCAACATGCGCAGATTTTCAATCTGTAGTCAGGATCGACGTTTATGAGGGTGAGAGAGCAGAACTATGGATAACATTTTTGGGAAGAGTCAGTCTCTTCGGTATTCTACCCTCCAAGGGGTTTTCCTCAGATCAATGTCTGCTTCGAAATTGATGAAAATGGAATCCTGAATGTCTCAGCTGAGGACAAGACCACTGGCATGACGAGCAAGATTACAATCACCATGATAGGGGAAGGATGTCTAGGTGAAATTGAAAGATGGTTAAGGACAGAGAAGTACGAGGCTGAAGATAAAGAGTATAAAAGAAAGTTGAGGCCAAGCTTTCTTTGGAGGGTTATGTCAGCCATATGAGCACATTGTCAAGTCTGAGAATAAACATCTAAGCTCCCTGCTGGTAAGAAGAAGAAGATTTTGGGTGATATTAATCGTGTCATTGAGTGGCTTAATGAAGAGACGAAGTTGTTGAGGCAACATTTACGAGGACAGAAGCAGGAGCTTGAAAAATTTGCCGCCCATTTTTTGAAATTCTTTCGGAAGACGATGTGACATTGAAGTTGGCATTGATGTGAAGCTTTCCTGAGCTATGCCATGGGTGGTGTCAAGATCGAGGATGTTGACTAAGTTTTTCCTAAGTGTTTTGAATATGCTAGCACTAGGCGAAGCGTATCTGCGTACTTATGGTTACGTTGATTAGAACTTATGATTGTATTATCTTTCTTTTATAATTTCGACTTGTTTGTGCAAAGAATCAAGCCCCGTTAACTAACCTTAAAATCGTTTGTGTACCTTAACACCTGTAAGCTTTACACTTATGGTTTATATGGTAACTACTCCACTTGAGTTTACGCTAAGCACATTAATTTGATCCCACGTAACAGCCTCTAGGCCAAACCAAACTTAGTTTTAAGACATTTCAACTTACAAAACATAACAATAATATTTCTAATATCATATCTTATACATTAGTACACCTTAATCTAAAATATTATTTAAAAGTATTATCTAATCTGCTTCATATATTTATATAGTAATGTTACGGACACCGAAATTTTACACTAAATTTTTGTACCGAGGACATGGCAACCAGTCAGACATGACCACGCTGAGTCTTTTGTGAATGAACAGTCGTCCAACATCATTCACAGCCGTCTAACATTTATGGATGTCCGCTCATAGTTAATGGACTCTCGTTCATATTATAGGACGGGTGTCTATTTACTATGGACAGACGTCTAAAAAAATTTTAAAAGCAAAAAAATCATGGGCGTTCGTCCATAATTTATGATATACTAAAGCTTATTTCTTGGAGAAAAACAGCTGAACTGTTGATATACTAAAGCTCATGTCTTCTACGCGGCTGCTCTACGCCAAGCCATTGACTTGAGGCATTCAGAGAGAAAACCTAAAAACACTGCAAAGAACACAGCAAGTTCCTTAAGGATTTAAATTATTGTAGGCTTTACTGTGCATATGTATCTTTGTAAAAGAATTTAATTAAAAGATCATATTTCTAATATTAATACTTATATTAATCTCATATTTAAGGTTTTCTATATTATGCCCCTATATTTAGGGTTTTTAAAATTTTATTTTACATAAAAAAATTATATATGATTCTAGATTATTAGTAAAAGAGTTTTAATTTTTTTACTTTTCAATTCTGGAAAAAAAATCTATTTACTAGTTTCCAAGACTTAAGTAAAGGAAAACTTGGACATACATAATCTAAAATGATATCAGCTTTACCTCTCTAAAGATTTTGCTTTTTCTTTTACTTTTAATATGCAATTTTATACAATTTCATAAACCTTCAAAATTATAAACCAGAGTATTGTGCTTGTTCTTTTCATCTTGTTCATAATAACATTTCTCACTTTCTCCATGTTAGTAATGTATTGAATATGTTGACAGTATACTAAAAAAAAAAAGAAAAATCTCAAGTCAGTTTCCTGCATTTAAGCATTTAAAATTTGATCGCCTGAGATTGTTGGCTGCATTAATTAATTTGTTGGACAATCGGCATTTACTTGAATAATATGAGGTGTATACATTAACCCCACTTGTAACCTTGATTTCTATTGAATGAAATTGCGGCTACTTGCTCTTCGTTGATTTTTGAGCTTGCAGGGGAAGAGTTTTGTTGTCGTAACCCACTTAATTTACATCATTTATCAATAAGTTCCGCGATATCTACGCGGTCGTCTTTGTCATATGCTTAATTAATTAATTGACAATGTCTAAAATGAAATTGCAGGTATATTTCATTAAGATTTTTGTGGGATGAATTCAATTAATTCATGATATTCATCAATATGAAATTAAGCTCTTCCTCTGAAGCTACCCTCTCATAAGCAACAAAAAGCAAAGTAAAAATGTCCTACTCAAAGGAATGCATGAAGCTGTACTATATGTCGGACAACGGTTTGAATCCGCACTTAATTAAAGCTTTCGCACTCTTACATTTAATTCAACCTTTCTATGTATCACTCTTATTTATATTTTTGGAGAATTACCATGATAGACCTCTTTATAATACATGATGTTGAAAATTATCGCCAAAACACACAAATAATGAAACAGAAAATAAAGAAAATGCATGATTTATCGTGATTGTAGATGTAAAATATACCTGTACAGAAGAAGGGCCTGATTCTATAAGGTTGAGGTCACTAACAATCTACTGTATCTGCACACTAAGAAACAAACATAAAGCGACGGAAAACACTAGGGATGGCGTTTGCTGTAGGCACTCCGACGCTTAAGTCAGCAAGGTTGAAAGAGGCTAATTTAATGAGGGCTAGGAAGTAGAGAGGTTACCAAAAGTCTATTCGGGACTATGACTATGACTGTGATCTGAAGTTCTCAAGCGGGAACTCCGGGTCTGAATGTGTAGTGTAATCTATCTTGTAAGAGGGCTGACCTTTGTTTAATAGTGACTGTCTGGTCTCCCAATCCTGATGGGATTGGGAGTCCTCGTAGCAATCTGTTTCCTCTAGGGATTATTCCTTTGATCCCCTTATCCTAATGTGAAAGGGAGTCCAAATATGGCTCTGACATGCCTTGGAGGAGTTGGGGTGATAGGGGACTACTTTGTCAGTGTTCGAATATGAATGTGATCCGTAGGTGGTCGTAGGCTCTGAATTCTTTCACAGATCCAAGAAGTACTAGGATTAGGAGGCTTGTGTCCGATGGTTTGGGCTGACTATACCTCTTATCAAATATGCCTAATTCGGCGAGTTTCGGATTGAGCCACATCGGGATTGGCCTGGTCTTGTCCTCATTGTTAGACTCGTTTCCCATTTGGGCCGAGGATAATTTTTGGCCCTAACAATGATTCAAATGAAACAGAAAAAAAGAAAATACATGATTTATCATGATTCATTTTTAATATGGAACTACGTTCAGTATTCAATAGAAAATTTTTTTGTTGAGTACTGCAACAAATACACAGTAAATGACTGCAATTCACTCTTCTCTCCTCTCTCTCTCAGTGTTTTTCATAGGTTTTTTCCCACTATTAACGTACATAAAGTAATTTCCAGGTGGTTTATGTGATGCAGATAATCCCTGCAAAATATAACCACATCCAACACATGTAAATATTTTCCAAGTGATGAATTTGACGAAACAAAGAAATAAAAATGGATGGGTGAAACAGAGTATTATTAATTGGAACAATAGTTTTTTGGTCTTTATTTAACAATTAAAAATATTGCGTGATGGTTCTGTTATAAACAGACACACTAAAATGTAAAGCATTTTCAGTACCAAACGAGAAAAAAGAAAGGGAGATGGATAAAAGTGATGAACAATGTTCTAAAAGTAATAATGAAATTAAAGGCCCTTTGGTACACAATTTTTCAATATTCTATTCCCTATCTATTAAAAACACATTATTCTCTTATCTCAAAATATTATTCTATTTATTCAATTCCTTTTAAACCCCCTAATTATTAATTTAACTAAATACCCAAAAAATTTTTAGAAATCGTATAAACCCACCCAGCAAGCCACATTTACCAATTCCGACCACCACTATGCCGAAAGCTGGCTGGAATCGGTTGATGCGCACTATGCTGGATCTGGTTGTATGGCATGTCTAGCCTTTTCCGACCAAATCCATGGTGAATCTTGCAGGAATGTCAATCTACAGCCAAAAAAGGGCCAGATCTTTGACCGTAGCCAGTCGTCAACGATAGCCAAGATAGGACCGTCAGTCATATCTTTATCCATCGTTGACAACCAATGCAGTCGATCTGGCCGTCAATGGCTAGATCTACCGTAGACTTGTATTTTAGGTCAAATCTACCTGGATCTGGTCGAAAAAAGCTAAATCGACGCACAACCGCCTAGATCCAGTCGGTCATGCGCTGATATGGTGACTCTAACCACCCTTGGTGGTGGTGGTAGGCTATCGGTATTTAATGGGTGGGTGAGAGTATTTTTGTTAATTTTTAATATTTTATTATAGGGTTTTTAGTAATTACCAATGCACTAAGGTTTCGATGAAGAGGGGCATATGATTTTAGAGGTGGAAAGAAATAAAAGTTTGCTGTAGTGGGATTCTTCTCAGTAAAGAAGAATCCCTTCGGAAATAAGTTGCTGGTCATATCGATATCCTCTACACAGTTTTAATGATAGATGACACTTAAAACGACTGAAGTGCACGCGATTCATTGAGTACTTAACGAAGATAATATCCTAATATCTATATATCTGAGCCCGTCACTTAAACAGAATTACACAGCCATTCAGAAATACAAATTTCTTCGACGTTCTATTTTCTTCTTAATTTTCTTCACATTAAAGAGCAATCTCTTAATAATGGCTGCAAGGAAGAGGGACCTGCAATCGGAATTATCTAGGGACTACATACTCATGCGTGGCTATGTGGAAGAATGACAGAGTGGAGATCATAGCCAATGATCAAGGCAACAGGACACGCCGTCTTATGTGGCGTTTACTGACAAGGAGCGATTTATTGGCGACGCTGCAAAGAACCAGGTTGACGTGAACCCCAAGAACACCGTTTATGTAACCTTTTACATTTTCTCTGGTTTAGTTTTATTGAATTGAATAAGATAGTAGTTTTATTTTCATCGTCAACATAATTTAACCTTTATATTCTTATAATCTTCATCCTACAATGTACTTTTCATTGTAGATGCAAAGAGGTTGATCGGTAGAAGATTCATATGAATCAGTCCAGAGAGATATGAAGTTATGGCCTTTCAAGGTCGTTGATGGAGATGGTGGAAAGCCAATGATTGTGATCAAAACAAGGGGAAGAGAAGCAGTTGGCTCCTGAATTAGTTTCTTCCATGATACTTTCCAAAATGCGTCAGATTGCCGAAGATTTTCATGGTTCAACGGTGAAGAATGCAGTTATCACGGTTCCTGCCTATTTCAATGACTCCCAGCGTCAAGCCACCAAGGATCTGGTGAAATTGCTGGACTAAATGTTATGAAATCATCAATGAACCACCGCTGCAGCCTTGCTTATGGTCTCGACAGAAGAATTCCGGTGCCGGTGAAAGAAATGTTTTGATTTTCGATCTTGGGGGCGGTACTTTGATGTGTCTTTGCTTACCATTGATAAAGATACCTTTCAAGTGAAGGCCATTGCTGGAGACACCCATCTCGGTGGTGAGGATTTTGATAACAACCTGGTAGATCACTTTGTTAAGGAGTTCGGCAGAATAAGAAAAGAAGACGTCAGTCAAAAACCTAGAGCTCTCCAGAGACTGAGATCTGCGTGCGAGAGGGCCAAGAGGACTCTTTCATTCACTTCTCAAACTTCAATTCAGTTGATTGTTTGGTTCAGGGAATTGATTTCCATTCAAATTTAGCCGTACCAAATTCGAGGAGCTCAACATGATCTCTTCAGCAAGTGTATTACCCAGGTTGAGAATTGTTTGAGGGATGCTAAGATGGACAAGATAGTGTCCATGATATAGTCCTTGTTGGTGGTTCAACCAGGATTCCGAAAGTGCAGCAGCTATTGAAAGACTTCTTCAATGGGAAAAACCTTTGTAAAAACATTACCCGATGAATCTGTTGCTTACGGTGCTGCAATTCAGGCTGCACTAGGAGTGGTCAGGGTAATGAGACTATGCAGGGACTCGTCCTCACGGACGTTACCCCTCTTTCTCTTGGAGTTGAAGTTGGAGGTTGTATCATGTCGTTTCTAATCCCAAGGAACACTACAATCCCCACAAGAAAGAAAAGGTGTTCTCAACATGCGCAGTTTTTCAATCTGTAGTCAGGATCGACGTTTATGAGGGTGAGAGAGCAAACTGGATAACAATTTTTTGGGAAGAGTCAGTCTCTTCGGTATTCTACCCCTCCAGGGGTTTTCCTCAGATCAATGTCTGCTTCGAAATTGATGAAAATGGAATCCTGAATGTCTCAGCTGAGGACAAGACCACTGGCATGACGAGCAAGATTACAATCACCAGTGATAAGGGAAGGATGTCTAGGGATGAAATTGAGAAGATGGTTAAGGAGGCAGAGAAGTACGAGGTGAAGATAAGAGTATAAAAAGAAAGTTGAGCCAGCTTTCTTTGGAGGGTTATGTCAGCCATATGAGGCACATTGTCAAGTCTGAAAGATAACATCTAAGCTCCCTGCTGGTAAGAAGAAAAAGATTTTGGGTGATATTAATCGTGTCATTGGTGGCTTAATGAGAGAGAAGTTGTTGAGGCAAACATTTACGAGGACAAGAAGCAGGAGCTTGAAATAATTTGCCGCCCAGTTTTTGAAATTCTTTCGGAAGACGATGGTGACATTGAAGTTGGCATTGATGATGAAGCTTTCTGAGCTATGCCATGGGTGGTGTCAAATCGAGGATGTTGACTAAGTTTTTCCTAAGTGTTTTGAATATGCTAGGCACTAGGCAGAAGCGTATCTGCGTACTTTAGGTTACGTTGATTAGAACTTATGATTGTATTATCTTTCTTTTATAATTTCGACTGTTTGTGCAAAGAATCAAGCCCCGTTAACTAACCTATAAATCAGTTTGTGTAACCTTAACACTGTAGCTTTACACTTATGAGTTTATATGGGTAACTATCCCTTGAGTTTACGCTAAGCACATTTAAATTTGATCCCACGTAACAGCCTCTAGGCCAAACCAAACATTAGTTTTAAGACAATTTCAACTTACAAACATAACAATATATATTCTATATCATATCTTTATACATTAGTACACCTTATATAAATATTATTTAAAAGTATTATCTAATCTGCTTCAATATATTATATGAGTAATGTTCGGACACCGAAATTTTACACTAAATTTTGTACCGAAGGACATGGCAACCAGTCAGACATGACCACGTTAGTCTTTTGTGTGAACAGTCGTCCAACATCATCACAGCCGCTAACATTTATGGATGTCCGCTCATAGTTAATAGACTCTCGTCATATTATATGGACGGGTGTCTATTTACTATGGACGACGTCTAAAAAATTTTAAAAGCAAAAAAATCATGGGCGGTCGTCCATAATTATGGTATACTAAAGCTTATTTCTTGGAGAAAAACAGCTGAAGCTGTTGATATACTAAAGCTCATGTCTTCTCCGCGGCTGCTCTACGCCAGCCATTGACTTGAGGCATTCAAGGAGAACCTGAAAACACACTGCAAAGAACACGCAAGTTCCTTAAGGATTTAAATTATATGTAGGCTTTACTGTGCATATGTATCTTTGTAAAAGAATTTAAATTAAAAGATCATATTTCTAATATTAATCTTATATTAATCTCATTTTAAGGTTTTCCTATATTAGCCCCTATATTTAGGGTTTTTAAAATTTTTTTACATAAAAATATATATATGATTCTAGATTATTAGTAAAAAGAGTTTTAATTTTTTACTTCTCAATTCTGGAAAAAAAAATCTATTTACTAGTTTCCAAGACATTAAAAGGAAAACTTGGACATACAATAATCTAAAATGATATCAGCTTACCTCTCTAAAGATTTTGCTTTTTCTTTACTTTTAATATGCAATTTTATACAATTTCCATAAACCATTCAAAAATTTAAACCAAGAGTAGTGTGCTTGTTTCTTTCATCTTGTTCATAATAGCATTTCTCACTTCTCCATGTTAGTAATATGTATTGAATATATGTTTGACAGTATTACTAAAAAAAAAAAAGAAAAAATCTCAAGTCAGTTCCTGCATTTAAGAGCATTTAAAATTTTGATCGCCTGAGATTGTTGGCTGCATTAATTAATTTGTTGGACATCGGCATTTACTTGAATAATATGAGGTGTATACATTAACCCCACTTGTAACCTTGATTTCTATTGAATGAAATGCGGCTACTTGCTAGACTTCGTTGATTTTTGAGCTTGCAGGGGAAGAGTTTTGTGGTCGTACCCACTTAATTTACTCATTTATCAATAAGTTCCGCGATATCTACGCGGTCGTCTTTGTCATATGCATTAATTAATTAATTGACAATGTCTAAATTGAAATTGCAGGTATGAATTCAATTAAGATTTTTTGTGGGATATTCATATATATTCATGATATTCATCAATATGAAATTAAGCTTCTTCCTCTTGAAGCTACCCTCTTCAAATAGGCAACAAAAAAGCAAGTAAAAATGTCCTACTCAAAGGAATCATGAAGCTGTACTATATGATCGGACAAGACGGTTTAATCCGACAATTAATTAAAGCTTTCGCACTCTTCCATTTAATTCAACCATTTCTATGTATCACTCTATTTATATTTTGGAGAATTACCATGATATGACCTCTTTAATAATACTGATGTTGAAATTATCGCCAAAACCACCAAATAATGAAACAGAAAATAAAGAAAATGCATGATTTATCGTGATTGTAGATGTAAAAATATACCTGTACAGAAGAAGGGCCTGATTCTATAGGTTGAGGTCACCTACACATCTACTGTATCGCACCACTAGAGAAACAAACATAAAGCGACGGAAAACACTTGGATGGCGTTTGCTGTAGGCACTCGCCGCTTAAGTCGCAAGGTTGAAAGAGGCTAATTTAATGAGGGCTAGGAAGTAGAAGTTACCAAAAGTCTAGTCGGGGACTATGACTATGACTGTGATCTGAAGTTCTCAAGCGGGAACTCCGGGGTCTGAATGTGTAGTGTAATCTATCTTGTAAGAGGGCTGACCTTTGTTTAAATAGTGACTGTCTGGTCTCCCAATCCTGATGGGATTGGGAGTCCTCGTAGCAATCTGTTTCCTCTAGGGATATATCCTTGATCCCCTTATCCTAATGTGAAAGGGAGTCCAAATATGGCTCTGACATGGACCTTGGAGGAGTTGGGGTGATATGGACTACTTTGTCATGTTCGAATATGAATGTGATCCGTGGGTGGTCGTAGGCTCTGAATTCGTTCCACGAGTCCAAGAAGTGAACTAGGATTAGGAGGCTTGTGTCCGATGGTTTGGGCTGACTATACCTCTTATCAAATATGCCTAATTCGCAGTTTCGGATTGAGTCCCATCGGGATTGGGCCTGGTCTTGTCCTCATTGTAGACTCGTTTTCCCATTTGGGCCGAGGATAATTTTTGGCCCTAACAATGATTCAAATGAAACAGAAAAATAAAGAAAATACATGATTTATCATGATCATTTTTAATATAGGAACTACGTTCAGTTTCAATAGAAATTTTTTTGTTGAGTACTGCAAACAATACACAGTAAATGACTGCAATTCACTCTTTCTCTCCTCTCTCTCAAGTGTTTTTCATATTAGGTTTTTCCCACTATTACAGTACATAAGTAATTTCCGAGTGGTTTAGTGTATGCAGATAATCCCTGCAAAATATAAACCACATCCAACACTGTAAATATTTTCCAAGTGTGAATTTGACGAAACAAAGAAATAAATGGAGGGGTGAAACAGAGTATTATTATGGAACAATAGTTTTTTGGTCTTTATTTAACAATTAAAATATTGCGTGATAGTTCATGTTAATAAAACAGAACACAATAAAATGTAAAGCATTTTCAGTACCAAACGAGAAAAAGAAAGGGAGATAGGTAAAAGTGATGAACAATGTTCTAAAAGTAAATAAAGATAGAAATTAAAGGCCCTTGGTACACAATTTTTCAATATTCTATTCCCTATTCTATTAAAAATACACATTTATTCTCTATTCTCAAAATATTATTCTATTTATCAATTCCTTTTAAACCCCCTAAATTATTAATTTAATCAATCCCAATTTTAGAAATCGATAAAACCACCCAGCAAGCCACATTTACCAGATTCCGACCACCACTGCCGAAGCTGGCTAATCTGTATGATGGCGCACTATAGGCTGGATCTGGTTGAAGTGCACTGATCTAGCCTTTTCCGACCAAATCCATGGTGAATCTTGCAGGAAAATGTCAGATCTACAGCCAAAAAAGGGCCAGATCTTTGACCGTAGCCAGTCGTCAACGATAGCCAAGATATACCGTCAATCATATCTTTATCCATCGTTGACAACCAAATGCAGTCAGATCTGGCCGTCAATGGCTAGATCTAACCGTAGATCTTTTATTTTTGGTCAAATCTACCATGGATCTTCGAAAAAAGCTAAATCGACGCACAACCGACTAGATCCATCGGTCATGCGCTGATATGGTGACTCTAACCACCCTTGGTGGTGGGTAGGCTATCGGTATTTAATGGGTGGTGAGGTATTTTTGTTAATTTTTAAATTTTATTATAAGGGTTTTTAGTAATTAACCAAATTGCACCCTAAGGTTTCGATGAAGAGGGGCATAATGATTTTAGAGGTGGAAAGAAATAAAAGTTTGCTGTAGTGGGATTCTCTCAGTAAAGAAGAATCCCTTCGGAAATAAGTTGCTGGTCATATCGATATCCTCTACACAGTTTTTAATGATAGATGACACTTAAAACGCCTGAAGTGCACGCGATTCATTGAGTACTTAACGAAGAAGTAATATCCTAATATCTATATATACGAGCCCGTCACTTAAACAGAATTACAGCCATTCGAAATACAAATTTCTTCGACGTTCTATTTTCTTCTTAATTTTCTTCACATTAAAGAGCAATCTCTTAGAAATAATGGCTGCAAAGGAAAGGGACCTGCAATCGGAATTGATCTAGGGACTACATACTCATGCGTGGCTATGTGGAAGAATGACAGAGTGGAGATCATAGCCATGATCAAGGCAACAGGACGACGCCGTCTTATGTGGCGTTTCTGACAAGGAGCGATTTATTGGCGACGCTGCAAAGAACCAGGTTGACGTGAACCCCAAGAACACCGTTATGGTAAGACCTTTACATTTTTCTGGTTTAGTTTTATTGAATTAGAATAAGATAGTAGTTTTATTTTCATCGTCAACATGAATTTAACCTTTATATTCTTATAATGCTTCATCCTACAATGTACTTTATCATTGTAGATGCAAAGAGGTTGATCGGTAGAAGATTCATGATGAATCAGTCCAGAGAGATATGAAGTTATGGCCTTTCAAGGTCGTTGATGGAGATGGTGGAAAGCCAATGATTGTGATCAAAAGCAAGGGGAAGAGAAGCAGTTGGCTCCTGAATTAGTTTCTTCCATGATACTTTCCAAAATGCGTCAGATTGCCGAAGATTTTCATGGTTCAACGGTGAAGAATGCAGTTATCACGGTTCCTGCCTATTTCAATGACTCCCGCGTCAGCCACCAAGGATGCTGGTGAAATTGCTGACTAAATGTTATGAAAATCTCAATGAACCCACCGCTGCAGCCATTGCTATGGTCTCGACAAGAAGAATTCCGGTGCCGTGAAAGAAATGTTTTGATTTTCGATCTTGGGCGGTACTTTTGATGTGTCTTTGCTTACCATTGATAAAGATACCTTTCAAGTGAAGGCCATTGCTGGAGACACCCATCTCGGTGGTGAGGATTTTGATAACAACCTGGTAGATCACTTTGTTAAGGAGTTCAGGCAGAAGTATAAGAAAGACGTCAGTCAAAAACCTAGAGCTCTCCAGAGACTGAGATCTGCGTGCGAGAGGCCAAGAGGACTCTTTCATTCACTTCTCAAACTTCAATTCATGTTGATTGTTTGGTTCAGGGAATTGATTTCCATTCAAATATTAGCCGTACCAATTCGAGGAGCTCAACATGGATCTCTTCAGCAAGTGTATTACACAGGTTGAGAATTGTTTGAGGGATGGTAAGATGGACAAGAATAGTGTCCGATATAGTCCTTGTTGGTGGTTCAACCAGGATTCCGAAAGTGCAGCAGCTATTGAAAGACTTCTTCAATGGAAAAAACCTTTGTAAAACATTAACCCAGATGAATCTGTTGCTTACGGTGCTGCAATTCAGGCTGCCCTATTGAGTGGTCAGGGTAATGAGACTATGCAGGGACGTCCTCATGGACGTTACCCCTCTTTCTCTTGGAATTGAAGTTGGTGGTTGTATCATGTCTGTTTTAATCCCAAGGAACACTGCAATCCCCACAAAGAAAGAAGATGTGTTCACACCTGCGCAGATTTTCAATCTGTTGTCAGTATCGACGTTTATGAGGGTGAGAGAGCAAAAACTGAGGATAACCATTTTTTGGGAAGAGTCAGTCTCTTCGGTATTCTACCCGCTCCAAGGGGTTTTCTCAGATCAATGTCTGCTTTGAAATTGATGAAAATGGAATCCTGAATGTCTCAGCTGAGGACAAGACCACTGGCATGACGAAAAGATCACAATCACCAATGACAAGGGAAGGATGTCTAGGGATGAAATTGAGAAGATGGTTAAGGAGGCAGAGAAGTACGAGGCTGAAGATAAGAGTAAAAAGAAAGTTGAGGCCAAGCTTTCTCTGAGGGTTATGTCTGCCAAATGAGGCACATTGTCAAGTCTGAGATGATAGCATCTAAGCTCCCTGCTGGTAAAGAAGAAGATTAAGGTGATATTATCGTGTCATTGAGTGGCTTGATGAAAGCGATGAAGTTGTTGAGGCAAACATATCGAGGACAAGAAGAAGGAGCTTGAAATAATTTGCCGCCCAGTTTTTGAAATTCTTTCGGAAAACGATGGTAACATTGAAGTTGGCATTGATGATGAAGCTTTCCTGAGCTACGCCTGGTGGTGTCAAGATTGAGGATGTTGACTAAGCTTTTCTAAGTGTTTTGAAATATGCTAGGCAGAAAGCGGGGCAGTCTAAGCACTTATGTTTCATGGTTACGTTGATTAGAACATATGACTGTATTTTTCTTTCCTTTATAATTTCTGTAAGTATCTTTTAATGAATAGTATCTACACTTGCTTTATACTTAGGAGTTTATATGGGTAATTATCCACTTAAGTTTACACTGAGCACATTTAAATTTGATCGCACGTAACGTAACAACCTCTAGGCCAAACCAAACATTAGTTATAACAATTTCAACCTACAAAACATAACAATAATATATTCTAATATCATATCTTCGTACATTACATACACCTTAATCTGAAATATTATTTAAAAGTATTATCTAATCTGCTTTAATATAATATGTGTATAGGGGAAAAAAGCATGTTGAAAACCCAAGCCTAGGCCTTCAATCTAGCAAACCATGTCCAAGGACCAAGTCAGATGCAGGCCCAAGACGAGAGTCCAGAGTTCCAAGGACCAAATCATGTCAGGGCTCAATATACAAGGCCCAAAAATCCATATCAAGTGGGCCTAGACCCACGGATCAAACCAAGGTCCTGGACTACCTTATTCAGACTGAGTCAACCAAAATCGCCTCCTGATATCTCGAAAATGCATCCTAATATCTTTAAATTGCATCCTAATATCTTGAAATTGTCCCTTGAAACCTTGGAGGATTTTCAGAAGACCAACGGCACTCCCTCTAAACTCTATAAATACACCCTTTCTAGCATAAGAAAAGGGAGCTTCAGGCAACTCATAGTCAGCATCAAATCTCTTCTAACACACTCTCAAAAGCTATCTCACTCTTTAAGACATTTTGGCTACCGTTCCCCAGAAAATCAGACCACCTGTTTCCAGAGGACCGATGAACCTCTTCGGAGGACCAGCATTAGCATTCATACATCCACACCATCGCGATTGCTTTCACACATAACACAATTTACTTTCTATTTCTATTTAAATTCCGAACATAATTCTAATTTGGGCGTCAAAGTCTCTCATGCTGGCACCATCTCAATGTCAAGAATCTTCGTTTTTCTCGTTTAACATATTGCCATGTTCCCAATTTTCGGGATTGTGGATTCCGAGCATCTACAATATGTCATGTCTTTTTATTTTAAATTGATCAATGACCTAAACTTTTTTTAATTGAAAACCAAAACTGTCAAGATCATCGGAGGCTAAAAAAATATAAAGAATTTTAGGCATCACAATAAGTGTTGATTAATGTAATTTAGAGTTTGAGAAGCTGGTTACTTTCGCTTGGCCCTAAAAAGTGATAATTCAAATAAATAAATAAAGGAGACAAGAAGTCTAAGGATATTATGGCCACATTCATGTGTTATGAATTCGGCCCATCAAGGCCCAATTCTTCTTAAGAGGGGAGATAGGCCCAGTCAAAGAAATTCAGCATGACCTCCACGCGTTCGAATTTAAACCAAACAACGTTTTCTTAATTCAAAAACAAAACCCTCTACGATTCTAAATTTTAAGGCGCGTAGCCGACCTAGTCAAATTCCAAGACCAGATTTCAACAATCTAAGACGTCCATTACCCTCCCATCAACGGCTGCAAATTCCTCGAGACCACGGAACATTCTAGAACGAATCTCCCATAACATCTATATAAACTCAACCCTAGCCCTACACACAACCACTCAGTTTGTTATTTACAAACAACAGATCAAATTTTCTATTTTCTTTTTTCTCTAAGAATTTAAATTCATTATAATATTGTTTCGTGAGAATGGCCGGAAAAGGAGAAGGTCCGGCGATCGGTATCGATCTAGGTACCACGTACTCGTGCGTTGGCGTGTGGCAGCACGATAGAGTGGAGATCATAGCCAATGATCAAGGGAATAGAACGACGCCGTCTTATGTGGGGTTCACCGATACAGAGCGTCTCATTGGTGACGCTGCTAAGAACCAAGTCGCCATGAACCCAATTAACACAGTTTTTGGTAAGCATTCTTTACACTAGATCTAGTGTTGTTTTTTCTTTTCAGATCTGATTTTGTTTCTTTTTTTATTTTATTTTAATAATGTTTATGACTTAGTTTTTTTAATGAAGAAAGTAATTATAGCGAACGATTTTTTTTTTTTTTTAATAAATGCATTATTGTGTTTAGATTAATGTTATTATAGTTTTATATTTATAGAATGTGACAAATCTTAATTTTTATGTGTAGCTACTTATTATTGTGTTTAGATCTACGTTATTCATACTGTTCATATTTATCGAAGTTGAGAAAATCTGGGTTTTGTTTCACATTATGATTCTTATTTTTAGCTTTCTACAATTTTTTCGTTATTTTATTTTATTTTAATTTTTTGGTTATTATCAGGCTTTCTTAAATAAAATCTAAGTTATTGTTTTATGTTTTGATATGAAAGTAATGTGAAAACGTTGAATGTCTTATAATTTTTTTTGGTTCTACTGCTATGTTTTATGTTTCTTTTTCTTTTTTTTTTTTTTTTTTGGGTGGAGCCGTTTGTATTAATTGTACATTGTTATTTGCATGTATTGTAGATGCAAAGAGGTTGATTGGTAGGAGATTCAGTGACTCGTCAGTTCAGAGTGACATCAAGCTCTGGCCATCAAGGTCATTCCTGGACCAGGAGACAAGCCCATGATTGGGGTTAACTATAAGGGTGAAGAGAAGCAGTTTGCTGCCAGGAAATCTCTTCTATGGTTCTCATTAAGATGCGTGAGATTGCTGAGGCTTACCTTGGCTCAAATATTAAGAACGCAGTTGTCATGTCCCAGCTTACTTCAAGACTCAGCGTCAAGACAAAGGATGCGGTGTCATTGCTGGACTCAATGTTATGCGTATTATCAATGAACCCACGTGCAGCCATGCTTATGGTCTGACAGAAGGCCACCAGCGTTGGTGAGAAGAATGTGTTGATTTTTGACCTGGTGGGTGGTACTTTTGATGTGTCTTTACTTACATTGAAGAAGGTATCTTTGAAGTCAAGGCCACTGCTGGAGACACTCATCTTGGTGGTGAGGATTTTGATAACAGAATGGTTTATCACTTTGTCCAGGAGTTCAAGAGAAGACAAGAAGGATATTAGTGGAAACCCAGGGCTCTTAGGAGATTGAGGACAGCTTGTGAGAGAGCTAAGAGGACCTTTCATCTACTGCTCAGACAACAATCGAGATTGATTCTTTGTATGAGGGTATTGATTTCTATTCAACCATTACTCGTGCCAGATTTGAGGAGCTTAACATGGATCTCTTTAGAAAGTGTATGGAGCCCGTTGAGAAGTGTTTGAGAGACGCTAAGATGGACAAGAGCACTGTCCATGATGTTGTGCTTGTTGGTGGTTCAACTAGGATTCCAAAAGTGCAACAGCTTTTGCAAGACTTCTTCAATGGAAAGGAGCTTGCAAGAATATTAATCCGGATGAGGCTGTTGCATATGGTTGGTTCAGGCTGCCATCTTGAGTGGAGAGGGCAACGAGAAGGTGCAGGACTGTTGCTTTTGATGTTACCCCTCTGTCCCTGGGTTGGAAACTGCAGGAGGGGTCATGACTGTTTTGATCCCAAGAAACCCAACAATACCACCAAGAAGAGGAAAAGTATTTTTCACTTACAGACAACCAACCTGGTGTCTTGATTCAAGTCTACGAGGGTGAGAGAACAAGAACCAGGGATAACAACTTGTTGGGAAAATTCGAGCTCTCTGGCATTCCTCCAGCCCCGAGGGGTGTTCCTCAGATCACTGTCTGCTTTGATATTGATGCAAATGGTATCTTAAATGTCTCAGCCGAGGACAAGACAACCGGCCAGAAGAACAAGATCACTATCACCAATGACAAGGGTAGGTTGTCGAAGGACGAAATAGAGAAGATGGTTCAGGAAGCGGAGAAGTACAAGTCTGAAGATGAAGAGCACAAAAAGAAGGTTGAGGCCAAGAACGCACTGGAGAATTATGCTTACAACATGAGGAACACAGTCAAGGATGAGAAGATTGGTTCCAAGCTTGGTACAGAGGACAAGAAGAAAATTGAGGATGCCATTGAGGAATCCATTCAATGGTTAGATGGCAACCAGCTTGCTGAGGCAGATGAGTTCGAGGATAAGATGAAGGAGTTGGAGAGCATTTGCAATCCAATTATTGCTAAGATGTATCAAGGTGCTGGTGCTGACATGGGTGGTGGAGGCATGGAGGATGATGCTCCCCCAGCTGGTGGAAGTGGTGCAGGTCCCAAGATTGAGGAAGTTGACTAAGCGTCAATATTTTTATTTTCATGGAGAAGTGGATTTAATTTTTCGAAGTTTATGCGGATTTCATCCTTCCCTTTTTTTCTTGTTATTTTTATTTTGAAAGATAGTTTAGACTTCCGTGTATTTCTTTTTCTCATTTCTTCAAGTCTATAGGGGATTAATGCATTTCGGCTTTTAAATATTTAATTCAAAAGACATGTTGCTCAATTTTTTGCTTATCAGTTATTTAAATGCTTCTCTCCAACAACCTTAAAATTATAAATTGGTTACTGTGTGTGTACACGAGAAAATTGGTGCCTTGCCAAAACGGGTAGAAGATCAACTCTGTATATTACATTACAGAAGGGAAATAAAAACAAGAATGAAAACAAATAGATTGGACTCTGCTTATATTATTAAAGACCGCTGTAGTTTGAAACCATTTTGACAACCTCTTCTTCCATTTCCACTAGTTGACGGCAAAAACTTTCAACATCATGGGCCTCTTCCTTGAATGTGAACCTGAATTCTTTCCACTGGAATTCGCCGATTCCATCCGTCATTACCGGATTAGGAACCTTTCCCAGCACATCAAATCCTTTGCTATCAACAGAAAGCATAAATGCATCCTGAAACACCATGCAACGGCCAGTTTATTAAAGATTAAAGCAAGTTGATAGTTGGAGATTAACATGCAGAATATAAAACACAAATGCAATCTTTCAAACATCTAAAATTGGGGTAGATATTCATGTGTACTTGTGAGGCTTATATTGATTTAACAAGTACTTAATAAGAACTTAGTTAAGTGTCTTACTCTTGCATTTGCATTTGCGTATATGAAGCAAAAAAGCATCAACGCCTTGCGCCTTGCTTCACTTTGGTTAATGCCATCAATTAGATTAGCAGAAAGAGGTGCTGCAAGTGAAACAAATTCAAGATGTAATTTTATTAGTACATGCCAAAAAAGTATAACCTCCAAGACATAATAGGTATTCCATTCTGATGAAGACACAGTGATTATCCTTAATGAAAGTTCTTACCTATCACATCTGATTTACATGTCTCAATATCCTTCAAGTCTACTTTATGATTGCACCCGTTGCCATCAATAAACATGCATGAACTGAAAAATAAAGATCATATGTCAGATTTGCATCAACATATTGGATTCCTTATTTCAGTTTTTCCTTCTTGCCAATAAAATTTAGTCTACAAGAAGTTGAACCTCAAGAGTTTACTTTCTCCAGAAAGTTATGCAACAAATTAATTTTAATATTTGAGATATCTTCAATTTTGCAATCACCTACTACATGTATTCATAAATTTGACCTCATATGATATCAGCTTAACCAGAAATGACTCAAATACATTTTCTAGATTCTTAAGATAAAACCAATCCCGAATCATAAAAGACAAATAAATGATGCAACCTTTACATTCAGATCAGACTTCAAAGAAAGATTAACAGATGAAATCGGTCCACACAAAAGCTTTTTACCTTAAATTAAACTTATAAATCTCGTATTTTTCTCCCTCATCAATTAGCTCCTTGAGGTTTTCACTTCGGGAAGCAGTAATAAAGTCAGAAGAACTTAATACACCAGAAACTGTATAACTGGATTCACTGATCACCCGTTGTTCAGACAGAATGATTTCTTTAAGACTTTCTGAAGCTGACTGAGCCTATAACAAGAACAAGAAAAATACAATCAATCTATTCTAGGCACAATAATTGTAAACCAAGTAAAGACAAGAATCAGCACATTGAATTATAGAATATAATACACCTTCATATGCTCCTATCCATAAAATTAGAATCAACATATTAACTTAAAAATCCAGTCCAATTCAAGCATGAGTTTCAAGTCATGTTTAGGTAGCTTACCTTTTCACTTTTAAGAGGCACAAGATCCCCACTTAAAGCAGCTCGAGTTGGTAACTGCAGCATGGGCAAAATTCAACTAAGTTAGACCATTACTTTGTCTTGTCTCAAGTAAACTAGTTCAACAATTCAATTCTTCTCTATTATGCACAAGCATGGATCAACATTACATAGTAGCTTGTGAGAGGAAGTTTCCTCCCAGGATTGAAATGACATAGAAATGTAGGGAGGGAGGGGGAAGAAGTTTTGTTAGTATGCAGCAATTTCTTGCATAACTGAATAAGGAAAGTAGTGCTACTCCAAATCAACACCAACCTTTTTAATTGATCTAAGTAACTTAGCCAGAGGGCCTGGGAAAGGACTAGCAACTGCAAATGAACCACGTTCATCAATAATTGTGTTCTGCATCAAAACAAAAAGGGAAAAGTAACCAAAAGTTAGGAGGCAAAATGACAAAACAATTTCAAACAGAGTATAAAGAGTACAGGAATTTTTGTGGATTTGTTCATTGGTTATGTCCAATATATGACTTTATTTCCATATTGAGTCCAAACATTTTGCTAAATATTTCAAGAAAAACTTAAGATTGTCAATCAACCATACATTTGAACATGGAAAAAGTAATTTTATGAATAAAAAAATAAAATAAAAAGGCAAAACAAAACAACAACGCAAAGAGAAGCCATACCACATTATGAAGCTCCTTTTCAGGTACCCAGAGGTATGGTCTGCCCCTATTTATTATGTACTTGACTTTTGAGGTGTATATGTCTTCTTTGCTAAACCAATCACGCAGAATAAAAAAAAAAAAAAAAAAATTAATCAACACAATATATAGTTTATCAGTTTTCAACCATCCATTTGGTTCCTCGAAAACTTAACAAATAAAGCTAAAACTACAAACCCATCTCTTAAATATGGTACTTTCGTATTTCTCTTAGCTTTCTAAATATTAAGCTCATTCCCAACTATGCCAAATAATCACATCCTTGCTTCAAGCTCAACAAATTCTATAACACAAATCTGAAAACTTGTTTTGTTTTCTTAATTTTCTCAAAACAAGCAAAATTTAAGAACAAAAAACCAAAGAGTTAAAAGAAAACCGGGTACCTTCCTTTGGCATCAGCTTTGATGGTATTGAGGTGACCCTGCCAATTTGCCGCCAGTATATTCTGCAATAAATTTTAAACTTAAACTTGAGTAATCAACATAGTGTAAGTTTAAACTCGCTAAGCCGAATAACATTTTTGAGAGATAAGGAGAGACCTTGCATTTCTCAGCTAGTGTTAAGACAGTTGCCTTGTTGGCTTTCATCCTTTTTCACGACTCACGCCAAATGTTCGACGAAATTACTCCTCTAAGTTCTGTTATTTGTTTTTGTTGGAAGTGACTCGCATTGAACGCCACCTCGATGGTTTTTAAACAAGGGTTTTCTTTTTGTAAAATCAACCACAATTAAAAGTTTAAAACTGTACTTTTAAAAAATAACCTCTCTTAATTCCTCATAATCTAACCAAAATATAACCCACCAAGACCAAAATGTCCAACCGAATCTCCTTAAGGAAAGTCACCCGACTCGACTCGCCGTGTCACAGTCAACTCGGAGTCGGAGCTGACAACTCAAAGGGAACTCAATAGATCAGAATCCATTCATTATCATCAAATCTTAGAATCTTTACTGTCTTCAGCACCGTACATGGAAGCATCAGCAGGTAGAGAGTGGGACCAAATTTCATCAGAAGATGAATACCAGCCGGTATTTTCACGTCCGTTATCACACTTCGATAGAGACCGACACTTGGCGTACCTGGAGATGATGTACCAGATGTTGCCGCATTATTACCAGAAACAGGAGATCAATCGCATTACTCTAGCTCATTTCGCCATCTCCGGTCTCCAACTTCTCGGCGCCTTAGATCGCGTACGCTTATTTTACTTCTCCGTGTTTGTTTCCCGAGAAAAAAAAATTAAATTTAGCTAATTTTATTCATTTTCAATGTCATATGCAATAAATGATGCTTCGCAGGGTGGATTCTGTGAAAGAAAATGCATTTAGCCTCGTATAGTACATGGTTGGTTGATTGCGAACAGTCTGATTTAGAAGACAAATTTAAGAATAATTAACCACTACAATGTTTTCTTTTTTAGTTGCCAATTTTCTATTTTGATGGACTTTCATATATTTAAATGTAAAGAAAATTAAGGGACACTTGATTCGCGATTTGGTAACAGGTTAAGAAACTTTAAAGGGTGGAGTAATTTGGATGCAGTTCATGGAAACTAACGGAAACATATTAATATTCGGGTTTTACAACAATTTCTTGACCAAAGTATTCTTAAGAGATTTTTTCTCAAACTTGTTTCCGGAACAAAGAAATTTATGCTAACCAATCAGACTCAGGTTTTTTTTTTCTATGGAGGAGATATCTTATGGTGTGTTATGACTTTATTTTCTGAATATTTTTTAATTGGCACCATGTTGATTTAAAGAGAATAACCTGAACAGAAGTTTGATACGTATACATTTACATACTAGGTTGACAAGGAAGCAGTTTCAAATTGGGTTTTATCATTGCAAGCTCACCCAAGAAATGAAGCTGACCTGAACAGCGGTATGGCTTTGGTCACTAAGAAATTTGAATCTGATTGTCTTGAGTTGGATGCTATAGTTTGTGGTGACATTGAATTTTATATATGTTTGTGACTTAAAATCTTTCCTTTTCTCAAGTGGGAAATGGATTTTCTTCTGGCTTAAGCGCCACTGGCATATTCACTTAGCTGTTGAAGGGATCGTGTATAATGAAGTTTTGTTTTTTTCTGCAGGAGAATTATATGGATTCCATGGTTCTCGAAGCTCACAGTTTCCTCCGGATGATAATGGGGTACAAGGAATTTTGTTATATACTATCCATTTATTATTTGACTTGATGCTTATTTTAGCAAGTTTCTAACATTCCAACTAATTTTACCATTCTAAATTTATTTCTTTATGCTTTCTGATATCAGTTATCCTGTTTAATCTGCATGTAGGTTTTGACTCACAATGGTAGTCACTTGGCGAGCACATTCTGTGCCCTAGCCATTCTAAAGGCTGTTGGCTATAGTTTTGCAAATATTGATCGTGTTTCAATATTGACATCAATGAAAAATCTTCAACAGCCTGATGGGAGGTATGCATTCCTCTTCTTTATAATTCTTCGCAATTATACTAGAAACAAACTGTTGTAGGTTCTCCATATATTAACTGCTTTCTCCATTTTGTTAAATATTCTTTCCAGAAAGACAACTGCTTTAGGTTCTTGTAAAAAATTTTGGGAATGTTTTGTCCTTTTCCTATAGAACTAAAACCATTCATGTAATGTTTTGTGCAAAGCATGAAAGTAGATAGTTTGATATGCTTGATTACTGTGGCATATAATATATCTTCTTTGTAAAGTTTTAATCATAGATTACCCCCAATAATTTGCTTTTATGCCTACTAGCAAATGAAGAGAAAGTTATGTGCATGTACTAAAATAATTAAGAATGATATGAGACTGAAATCAGATTACTTTTTCAACTTAGGTTTCTAGCAATTTGTAACATTCACATAACAACTTTGAGATTGGTTAATCTTCTGAGATAATACCAAAATTCTTTATTTCACAGTTTCATGCCTATCCATTGTGGGGCAGAGATGGACCTTCGGTTCGTATACTGTGCTGGTAAGAAATGAATAATGGATTTACAGTCTAGCATTTAAAATTAAGATTCATTTTAAGTGAAATATCAGTGTAGCAAATTCATGTATCAGCTGCAATCTGTCATATGTTGGAGGATTGGAGTGGCATGGAGCGGGAGAAAGCTAAGGATTACATATTAAACTGCCAGGTCTGCCTATTCTTGGTTGCTTTTGTTCTACAATGTTAATGTTTTGCATTCAATCTGCTATTCGTTTAACGAATTATCCATTTATATACTTACAAGTGATACTGTTCTTTCAGTCATATGATGGTGGGTTTGGCTTGATTCCTGGTTCAGAATCACATGGTAAGTTGAAACAAGTTTTTATGTTTGTGATATTTATCCTTTCAACATAGGTTGCAATTTTGTTAGTTCTACTATATTCCTTTGTGACCCTACCACAATATCAAGTGGGCGGTTGTAGTTTTCTTGTAGTGAGGAAAATTGTTGTCATTTCTCTTTATTACTGAGGACACATTTTGATAAATCAGTTCTGACTTCTGTAGTATAGATTTCTTTATTCTCAGTATTCTATTCATTTCGATTATATTTCCAACGGTATTTGTCTTAGTGGCACAGGCGGTGGTACCTACTGTGCAGTTGCATCTCTCCGATTAATGGGGTTCATAGAAGATGATGTTCTTTCTAATTCTGTATCTTCTTCCGTTATCAACTTGCCATTGTTGCTGAATTGGTGTTTGCAGGTTTATTTGCCTCTTAGTCTCTAGAAACTTTATTATTATTCTATGAAGCTGTGCTTTTAGACTTTAACATTTAGTCGAAGACAATGGACAGACATAAAGGCCATAAAGCTTAGGAACTGTCAAGAAAGTAAATGCTTCTGAAATAATGATTCTTTCATTGTTTATCATGCTCATTTCATTCATGTGCCATCTTAGGTTACTTTGATATGGGAGAGATTCATTGACTTTTAAATATAGACAGAGCCAAGAGGTTCCAAAATTCATTTTAAGCCTCTCCATGGGTGAGGTTTCTGCAAAATTTAGAAATCCATGAGAGTTCTCTTATGCACTTCATAATTGCCCCATTTTGGTTGTATTTAACCCAAAAGTCAGCAGAGGTTTCTCTTATGAAAAATAATAATCCTTAGCCGTTACTTTTTCCTAAAGAGTAATACCGTACTCTCTTTGTTTTTTTTTGCACAGAGGCAAGAGGATGATGGTGGATTTCAAGGTAGAGCCAACAAGCCTAGTGACACATGTTATGCATTTTGGTAAGAATAGAACACTTTAAAAAATGAAGTTCCCTCAGTTTGATTTTTTGCCTTGATGGTTGCAATCTGCTTATGTAGGATTGGGGCAGTTTTGAGGATCTTGGGCGGCTATAAGTTCATTGACACGGAAGCTTTACGTGGATTTTTGCTAACTTGTCAGTCTCAGGTGCTACCTCTTATCCTTTACTTGCACTCTGTAAATATTTTGATTTAATTCTTTCAACTAAAATAAGTTCCTTCACCAGTATGGTGGTTTCAGTAAATACCCAGGGGAGCTGCCTGATCTATACCACTCATACTATGGATATACTGCATTTAGTCTTCTGGAAGAACCTGGGCTAAACCCACTTTGTCCCGAACTGGGAATGACAGATTTTTCGACTTTGGGAATATGACTTGATCATAATTCTTAGTGAAATATATTATTTGCCCCCTCTCACACCTCATTTTTCAGGATGATTGTACCTGTGCTCACTTCTTTTTTCTTTCAATGTTGTTTGTATATTGTGATTAAAAGGATGTATCTAATGATAAGCTAAACTTAAAACTTACCATACCAATTTTTTGACCATGTAATCTCTGAGCACGATATAGAATTTTTTCTGATAATGTTGGAGAAATTTTTTACCTTCATCATCTTGTTTGTTCCTAAGATTGTTGCTATTGATTTATTTTGCCTGTAAAATTCTAAATCTTTCATTTTCAGTTGCCTTGCCTGCATGTTTGATCTGCGAAGTTAAATGTTTATGCTGCATCAGAATTCTTTGTTTGCAAGAGCATGCTGCTATGTCCTATCGTTTTCCATAGCATCAATTACTGACTATATTAAGAATGGCAGTGGAACTATTACTGTTTTCCGTTTTATTATGCGAGAACTTATTATGCATATTCGAATTGACTTTGGTGTCTGTGAGATGGAAAGATTGTAATCAATCAAAATTTAGCGGTATGGCTTTGGTCACTAAGAAATTTGAATCTGATTGTCTTGAGTTGGATGCTATAGTTTGTGGTGATATCGAATTTTATATATGTTTGTGACTTAAAATCTTTCCTTTTCTCAAGTGGGAAATGGATTTTCTTCTGGCTTAAGCACCACTCGCATATTCACTTAGCTGTTGAAGGGATCGTGTATAATGAAGTTTTGTTTTTTTCTGCAGGAGAATTATATGGATTCCATGGTTCTCGAAGCTCACAGTTTCCTCCGGATGATAATGGGGTACAAGGAATTTTGTTATATACTATCCATTTATTATTTGACTTGATGCTTATTTTAGCAAGTTTCTAACCTTCCAACTAATTTTACCATTCTAAATTTATTTCTTTATGCTTTCTGATATCAGTTATCCTGTTTAATCTGCATGTAGGTTTTGACTCACAATGGTAGTCACTTGGCGAGCACATTCTGTGCCCTAGCCATTCTAAAGGCTGTTGGCTATAGTTTTGCAAATATTGATCGTGTTTCAATATTGACATCAATGAAAAATCTTCAACAGCCTGATGGGAGGTATGCATTCCTCTTCTTTATAATTCTTCGCAATTATACTAGAAACAAACTGTTGTAGGTTCTCCATATATTAACTGCTTTCTCCATTTTGTTAAATATTCTTTCCAGAAAGACAACTGCTTTAGGTTCTTGTAAAAAATTTTGGGAATGTTTTGTCCTTTTCCTATAGAACTAAAACCATTCATGTAATGTTTTGTGCAAAGCATGAAAGTAGATAGTTTGATATGCTTGATTACTGTAGCATATAATATATCTTCTCTGTAAAGTTTTAATCATAGATTACCCCCAATAATTTGCTTTTATGCCTACTAGCAAATGAAGAGAAAGTTACGTGCATGTACTAAAACAATTAAGAATGATATGAGACTGAAATCAGATTACTTTTTCAACTTAGCTTTCTAGCAATTTGTAACATTCACATAACAACTTTGAGATTGATTAATCTTCTGAGATAATACCAAAATTCTTTATTTCACAGTTTCATGCCTATCCATTGTGGGGCAGAGATGGATCTTCGGTTCGTATACTGTGCTGGTAAGAAATGAATAATGGATTTACAGTCTAGCATTTAAAATTAAGATTCATTTTAAGTGAAATATCAGTGTAGCAAATTCATGTATCAGCTGCAATCTGTCATATGTTGGACGATTGGAGTGGCATGGACCGGGAGAAAGCTAAGGATTACATATTAAACTGCCAGGTCTGCCTATTCTTGGTGGCTTTTTGTTTTCCTAGCTTTTGTTCTTCAATGATTATGTTTTGCATTCAATGTGCTATTCGTTTAACAAATTATCCATTTATATACTTACAAGTGATACTGTTCTTTCAGTCATATGATGGTGGGTTTGGCTTGATTCCTGGTTCAGAATCACATGGTAAGTTGAAACAAGTTTTTATGATTGTGATATTTATCCTTTCAACATAGGTTGCAATTTTGTTAGTTCTACTATATTCCTTTGTGACCCTACCACAATATCAAGTGGGCGGTTGTAGTTTTCTTGTAGTGAGGAAAATTGTTGTCATTTCTCTTTATTACTGAGGACACATTTTGATAAATCAGTTCTGACTTCTGTAGTATAGATTTCTTTATTCTCAGTATTCTATTCATTTCGATTATATTTCCAACGGTATTTGTCTTAGTGGCACAGGCGGTGGTACCTACTGCGCAGTTGCATCTCTCAGATTGATGGGGTTCATAGAAGATGATGTTCTTTCTAAGTCTGTATCTTCTTCCGTTATCAACTTGCCATTGATGCTGAATTGGTGTTTGCAGGTTTATTTGCCTCTTAGTCTCTAGAAACTTTATTATTATTCTATGAAGCTGTGCTTTTAGACTTTAACATTTAGTCGAAGACAATGGACAGACATAAAGGCCATAAAGCTTAGGAACTGTCAAGAAAGTAAATGCTTCTGAAATAATGATTCTTTCATTGTTTATCATGCTCATTTCATTCATGTGCCATCTTAGGTTACTTTGATATGGGAGAGATTCATTGACTTTTAAATATAGACAGAGCCAAGAGGTTCCAAAATTCATTTTAAGCCTCTCCATGGGTGAGGTTTCTGCAAAATTTAGAAATCCATGAGAGTTCTCTTATGCACTTCATAATTGCCCCATTTTGGTTGTATTTAACCCAAAAGTCAGCAGAGGTTTCTCTTATGAAAAATAATAATCCTTAGCCGTTACTTTTTCCTAAAGAGTAATACCGTACTCTCTTTGTTTTTTTTTGCACAGAGGCAAGAGGATGATGGTGGATTTCAAGGTAGAGCCAACAAGCCTAGTGACACATGTTATGCATTTTGGTAAGAATAGAACACTTTAAAAAATGAAGTTCCCTCAGTTTGATTTTTTGCCTTGACGGTTGCAATCTGCTTATGTAGGATTGGGGCAGTTTTGAGGATCTTGGGCGGCTATAAGTTCATTGACACGGAAGCTTTACGTGGATTTTTGCTAACTTGTCAGTCTCAGGTGCTACCTCTTTTCCTTTACTTGCACTCTGTAAATATTTTGATTTAATTCTTTCAACTAAAATAAGTTCCTTCACCAGTATGGTGGTTTCAGTAAATACCCAGGGGAGCTGCCTGATCTATACCACTCATACTATGGATATACTGCATTTAGTCTTCTGGAAGAACCTGGGCTAAACCCACTTTGTCCCGAACTGGGAATGACAGATTTTTCGACTTTGGGAATATGACTTGATCATAATTCTTAGTGAAATATATTATTTGCCCCCTCTCACACCTCATTTTTCAGGATGATTGTACCTGTGCTCACTTCTTTTTTCTTTCAATGTTGTTTGTATATTGTGATTAAAAGGATGTATCTAATGATAAGCTAAACTTAAAACTTACCATACCAATTTTTTGACCATGTAATCTCTGAGCACGATATAGAATTTTTTCTGATAATGTTGGAGAAATTTTTTACCTTCATCATCTTGTTTGTTCCTAAGATTGTTGCTATTGATTTATTTTGCCTGTAAAATTCTAAATCTTTCATTTTCAGTTGCCTTGCCTGCATGTTTGATCTGCGAAGTTAAATGTTTATGCTGCATCAGAATTCTTTGTTTGCAAGAGCATGCTGCTATGTCCTATCGTTTTCCATAGCATCAATTACTGACTATATTAAGAATGGCAGTGGAACTATTACTGTTTTCCGTTTTATTATGCGAGAACTTATTATGCATATTCGAATTGACTTTGGTGTCTGTGAGATGGAAAGATTGTAATCAATCAAAATTTGGATAAAGATTGGCTGACAATCAAATTTTACAAACTTTTTTTCACAATCTCTTACAAACTTTCTTTCACAATCTCAATATGATTGTTCTAATTGGTCAATTTGGCGAACGGGACCCATAACAAGCAGGAACTTATTTGTGAGTTATTACATCGGACTTGTAAAAGAAAGGTTGTGAGATTAGATTGTGAGTGTAGAATTACCCATTAAAATTTTATTTTATTTATTTATTTTAAAAGAAAATCGGCATTAAAATGAGATCAAGATGGAGCTGCATATAAGTGGTTCTAGGTTTAATCCAATTTAAACAGCCAATCTTTCAAGTTTTAGTAGGAAAATACGATGACATCGTTATTATATCCCCAACATATATAACGTTTTCATGGTTTTAGTTTTCAGAAATTATGAAATTGGAATTAAATCAAATTTCAAAACCCAAATTAATAGTTATAAAAATTTGAATCAAATTCAAATTCAAATTAAACCCAAAAAAAAATCAATTTAAGCATACCCAATATTTCTTTTTCAAAACGTAACATATTGTTCTTCACTATATGTTATGGTTGTTTTTTTCATTATTTGCTCAAGTTGTAAAATCTAGCCATATTGTATCTTTTTAAGTGAATTATAACCTAAAGTTTAAAAAGAGTTGAAGCTCATGTAACGCAACAACTAATTAATCCAAATAAAAGCTTGCGGGGGTCGTTTTAAACAGTTGGTTACATTTACATGACAACTCATGATTATAAGCCAGGGTCACCTTAAGATTTTCAACATAACAAAGAGCTGAAAAAAGAAAGCAAATGGCTGTAATGATTCTTGAAGGTGGGCACCTTTCGGTTCAACTCTATCCCCCACAAGACATTTTCACGGGCAAAATAACATCACTTCTTGTTGTTTAGGAAAAAGCCCAAAACCCCAATACCTTTTTCCAGTTTTGTCACTTTCTTCAATGGTATCTATCTCCCTTACCCACTTTCACATACAGATAAAACTCTCATCTTCACTCTCTTTCACCTTTGTCAGGTGCTGATCACACGGTCCAAAACATTTTTTTAGAAAAAGTCTAGTGGGGAATACAGATATGATCACCCTCCAATAAAAGGGAAAGTGGGTCAAGGGAAAAACTTCTATTTATGTGTGTATGTGTTTGTGTGTCATAAGCATGGAGAGAAAAGAAGAGAAAAGAGAGGAAAAAAAGAAAAGTGTTGAAAGGATTTTAACAGGTATCTATGGACAAGAAATCAGTGGTACCATCACTCACAAGAATGATTACAGGTATCAGACAGCTCAGGAGACATGGAGATTGAATAAAACAAATAACCCCACAAGTCCACCACTTCCACTTTCACTAGACTGCACACTCTCAACACCATGTTGCAGAGAATGTTGTCTCCCCTAATTCAAATTAAAAATTAAAAATAAATACTACAAGATACATTTTACAAGGGTATTTTGTAGATGATTTAGATTAATCCTTGATTGCATCCCCAAACACCCCTAAAGAAATAAGTAAAACTCAAATGGAATTAATTCTTCTAGGCTGGTGAGGATCTAAATGTTGAAGGTGAAGACGCAAGTGGAAGTACCTGTGAAGAGCTTGAATGAAACTGAGGTAGTTGGTTATGGTGATGATTATTAAGCTCTCTTTCTTTGTTTCTATCAACAATGATTGTGATGAAGGATCCATCTTCCTCCTCTTTGAGAAAATTTGAACTAGGAGATTTGGTTCCATTTTCTTGAACTGACCCTTCAGTCTTGTGTGCCTTCTTCTCAGCTTCTAATAATTTTCTTCTGTAAAGTTTCTCCTCAGCATCTTGTAAAAACTTGAACTTTGGAGGAGGGGATGACCTTATCTTATTGAACTCAAAATCTGTTGAAGATTCAAAGAGAGGGTTGAATCCTTGTTGGTAGTAGGAAGAGTTCATAGGAGTGAGAGGTGGAGTGAAAAGTGACGGAGAAGCAAGAGGGGTTAAATATGGAGTCTCCATTGTCAGAAGTAGATCACTCAAGCTTCTATTTCTAGAACCTTTTCTGCTCTTGTTATCACTTCTAGACTTGCCATCTTCAGAATCAAGATCCTCTTTTGTTTCTTCAATAATTGTGAAGAGAAATCTGGGTGGACCTGAAAGATTGTGCAGCCTCATGAGCTCTGTCTCCATGGTATCATCACCAAAGGGCTTGAGCAAGAAATCCTTGTTATTTGAGTGAGGTTCTTGAACAAGGGTATCATTAATTCTCAGAGAAGAACACACTTCTTGGGGATTCAAAGCTGAGTGTCTCAGAGAATTAGAGGGCTTTCTCCAACAAAACATGTATAAAAATTCTCTTGCTGGGTTGCTATAATCATTCTCAATCTCTCTACTAGTGAACCTCTTCTTCCACCATAACAAATAGTAAAGCTCAGCAACTAAAGCCAACAAAAGACAACCAAAAACAACACTCAACCCAAGTCCTACACTACTCAAAGATTTCATCTTTACCCAAAATCTCTCCACAAAAAAACTCAAAACTACTCAAAACAATCAAACTTAGCTAAAAACAACCAAACTTACTTGTAAATAGCAACTTTTCCACTGAACAGTCTCGATCTTCACTGAACAGAAGCCAAAACCAAGAACCAAAAGTGATGAACTTTGACAAGAACTGCAAGAGAATATCAAAGCTTACTGATTCTCTCTTCAACCAAAGAGCTTTAGCATATTCATTCCAACTTTATCTGCAAAAAATCTAAAAAAGCTTTTTTCTTTCTCTGAAAATCACATTATTAAATGATGAAGCATGATTAGTAAGCTTTTAACGATAAACCCACATGAGTTAAACTCTTAACCACTCATTTTGATGAACTGGATATATATATACACTTAACATCTTTTGCCCTTCAAACAGTGAAACACAAACTCTAAGCTACCAAACCGTATGTTTCACTAAATTGGCTTTCAATAAAAAAAAAAACAATAATATCAGGAAGGAAGTTTCAAGCAAGGCACATGAAAGCTGTGAAAACAAAGGGCTAATAAAAACAGAAAGCAAGTAGAACTAGGCAATAGTTGGCAAAATGTCTCAGCAGTTTATGGTTGCCAGGTCTCTTCCCTTCCTTCGAGAGATGCTCACATGGGATTGGGATCACAAACTAAAGGAAAGTGATGTGTCATTTCATTCATTCATCTTAATTTTTTTTTTTTTTCTTCAGCCAATTTACTACAATGCCCTAGAGAGTTGATGTGTTCATTTCTTCACGACTAAGGTTAACATTGTCTTTCTATTGTTTGAGAGGTAAAATGAGATTAATAGGAAGGTAATTCAATTATAGACAGGTTTTATTATCTGAGTAATGTTAGTAACCTTCTCTCACCATCTCTGACGCGGGTTATATTTTGCGAATCGATCAAAGATGAACTATCACGTTAGAGATTATAAAAAAAGCCATGTTATTATTTCTTACCTCTCTCGAGGTATTAGAAATCTTCCATTATCTCTTCTCACATTTCATAATCTCTTGAGTATGTTAACTTTGACTATTAGAATTCAGTAAAGAATCGAACTTGAGAGCATATGTTGGACTATTTGCAACCCTCTTAATTTTCTTTTATTGTTGGACTATAGGTGGGTGAGATTCAATAATATTCATGTAAATATAATTGGATAATATTATTAGATAAATACATAATATTTATTTAATTACGGTTAAACTAACTTTGATAATGCATTTAGCATAGATATCAACTCGCTAATTAAATGCTCTTTGATAATTTCATTCAATTGTTTTGGGCCAACAACTCATGATAATGAAAAAGGACTTGGGGAAATAACATTAATTATTAATATGGTGCGAATTAATGAAATTATGAAATACAAGTACTAGGAATAGACATTATTAATTTAATCAAAAGTTTATTCAGCTTAATTTCAAAATTCTCAATCATGTTGTCTATCTTTTAAGGTATGGAGATTGGTCTCACTTGATTCTGTGTATAGAATCTCACCAAAATTTCATCACTTAAATCATCTTATTTCAGCCGTTCTGGTCAAACTAACATTCATTGTTAACCTAATAATTTTTTAAGTGTATATATATATAGTTATTATCATTATCATTAGAGTTAATTAATTTTCACTTATTAGGATTGATGTAAAAATGTTTTTCCCTCTTTAATTTAGAAAACTAACGTTGACAGTTTGACACCCTGGATGTTACTATCAGGTAAATGTGACAGTCCAAAAAGTAGAATATAAATTTGAGTAAATTATTTTTTTCCACCCAAATAATAGTTTAATGATACTGTTCTACTCACAAACTTTTAAAATATTACTTTATTATCTAAATTTATATTCTATTTCAGATTTCGACATCATTACGACCCCACGTTACCACTATTCTCTTCTCTGATCATCACTCACCAAAACCCCCCAAACCCTACTCTGGTCGATCTGACAATCGAGCGATTAAGGCTTACATAGCCACCCTTCCCAAGTCAAATTCTAATTAATCTCAACCATCAAAAGACTCATCGGCTTTTCCTCTTCAAAATCCCTAATAGCCTGGACCAGTTTGTTCTTTATTCGCTGTTAAAATATAAATTTTGATAATAAAATGGTATTTTAAAAGTTTGTGAATAAAAAAATATCATTAAACCATTATTTGTGTGGGAAAAAGTGGTCAACTCTATAAATTTTGAATAAACAGGTGATGGCTTTGGTCAAATAAGTGGCTATTTTTATATTCAATAATTGTAATGGTGCTAATAACGGTTAATCAATTAGTCAAGACTTTCTAATGTTTGCTTAAAACTACAAGTTGATTAACCAAAACTTCCAATCATTTTAATAAAAAGTTGTCAACGATGTATATAAAATATGTCTTTTTACCCTTTGAATTGTTATTTTTAACTAGTACCATTGGAGGGTGATAGCATTAGTTTCCTAAATTAGAAGGAAAGCATGTTGTGCCGTAACTTAGAGGTAACGTAGTAATGAAAACCCTATGTTGATACAACAACCAAGGTCTTAGATTACATATTTAAGGCTCATTTAGAAACAAAATAAGAGAGAATTCTACCTAACAATAACTATTAGTCTACATTAGTATTTTGATACATGACAATTAAATTTTTTGGTGACCTAGGGTATCTGGGCAGTCTGTGCGCATTTCGATTAATTCTCCAAGGTCCTGAAGTTAACGACCGAGTAAACCCTACAGTGGTCACCCCTATTAACAATCGAAAAGAATCAAACTGAAGACTTTTTGAGTAATATATCCAAGAGTCTCTATCGCCTTAGGAGTGGTTAATATGTCACTATATTGTCTTCATGATTGAATTTCATTGTACATTTAATCATCATAAATCTTTTATGACCAAAAAATAAATTCCTCAACGTTCCTATTTAATGTAAAGGCTAATTAAATGGCTGAATGTTTAATTTAGACCCAGGCAATTTCTCTGAACAGTATAAATCAGAAAAAAAAAAAAAAGAGTAAATGACATATTCCCACCCAAGGTTTGACGAAATCCCAAGTTGGTATCACAGGTTCTATTTATTCCAGATTCTCACCTTTAAAATAACACTGTTAACATTTTATAGGATAGTGAGGGTGCAATTACCATAATGCCCTTTAACCCTAAATTAATAAATTATATTTTAACCCCTAAATTACTAAAATTATAAAATTAACCATCTTATTTTGAAATTACATCAATTACGCCCTCAGCAACTATGCACTGTCTCGGTTTTCACCGGATCTGGGCTATTTTCGATGCCGGTGAAAACCCTGGTCACCTCCATCACCTTCCCCATCATCCGTCGTCCAAAACCCCTCTGGTTCCTGACTCATTGGGCTCTCCGATCGTCGGTGCCATCAAGCTTAGGTTTTTGTCGTTCTTCGCCGGATTCCGATCGATTCTGGCAACGAAAATCTAATTCGACGTCACCACTGCAACCAGTGTCTCCTAATTTACAAAACTCCTATGTCCTAGCAACCGTTTAGTAGCCATTCGCCGGTGGACACCGATGAAAACCAGTTGCATGTGGTCGCTATCGTGGCTGAAGATCGGCGGGCGATGAGGGGTTGTCAAGGGTATGGTTTTGTAGAGGGGAGGATGAGGGTTCGAATGGTGGTGACAAGGGTGATTTTGGTGGAAGAATCGCTGGAAAAGAGCGAAAAACGATGGCGGCAATGTTGCTAACGTGCGCCGGATTTTTGTTAAGGCGGCGATCTGCTAATGTGCGCCTCCTTTGTGAAATGACCAATTTACCCCTGAGTCGTTATATCTAACCATTTCTCATTACTTTAAGGGTGGAAATCTAGAATAAATAGAACCTGTGGTACCAACTTAGGATTTCGTCAAACCTTGGGTGGGAACATGTCGTTTACTCAAAAAAAATAATAATGAAGAGAAGAAGACTCTTAATTCGTTAAATGGCAAAAAAAAAATTGACAAGTGCATTAGAAATAAATGTTGGGCCCGTGGGCCAGCTTATAAGAGCATGGGTTGAGCGTTACATTTACCGACTGTGATGGAACTGACAACTCTGGGCCTAACAGTTTTATAGTATAAATGCACTGTTTTGTGGTGCATTTCTAGAGCATGAATTTTAATGCCCTTTTATTACTCTGTTATGTGGTTAACCCATTCATGTACGCTTCATGGGTTGGGATCATGCCCATGTCCACTTACACTTAGGATATATTATTAAAAAACAAATGGAAAAACATAACACTAAGATCAAATAACAGACGTCCAAAGAAAAAATTTATTTCTTGCTTCTTTTAAAATATCAAATTTTGATTTCGACGGCCTTGATGGGACAACAATTAATTAANTTGACAAGTGCATTAGAAATAAATGTTGGGCCCGTGGGCCAGCTTATAAGAGCATGGGTTGAGCGTTACATTTACCGACTGTGATGGAATGGAACTGACAACTCTGGGCCGAACAGTTTTATAGTATAAATGCACTGTTTTGTGGATCGTGAAAATTTATGCATTTCTAGAGCATGAATTTTAATGCCCTTTTATTACTCTGTTATGTGTTTAACCCATTCATGTACGCTTCATGGGTTGGGATCATGCCCATGCCCACTTACACTTAGGATATATTATTAAAAAACAAAAGGAAAAAATAACACTAAGATCAAAGAACAGACGTCCAAAGAAAAAATTTATCTTCTTTTAAAATATCAAATTTTGATTGCGACGGCATTGATGGGACAAAAATTAATTAAAAAAATAAACATATGATTTCTCACCGGCTTATGATGTTTCCCACGCTACTATTTGCCGGCGACCCGGCAACAATGTGATGAACCGGCGTATCAGCTCGGCAAAGCGGGCAATTTGAGTGAGAGTAAAGCCACATATCAATACAATGAACGTGAAACGAGTGCAAACATTCAGGCAAAATCCTAATGGCATCGCCATCGTTGAACTCGCATAAGCATATTGCACAAGTAACGTCTTCAGATTTTGACAACAACCCAATGTCTTTGGTGAACTTGTAATGGGGGATGAGCTCGGTTATTGAATCTACCAAGCTGTTTGGCGGTAAGTCTTGACCGAAATGGTCAGCAAGAGACAGTGAGTTTTGCGGCATTTGTTGATGGGTAACGATGGTTTGCCTTCTCGTGCAGCAACGGATGATGATGAAATGGTAGATTATTAGCAGTGCACCGGCTGAGGCAATGACGATAATGGCCACAGAGAGTGCATTGAAACCAGGAACTCTTGAGGAATTGTTGGCCATTTTTGAGAAGGAGAATGATCAGAAGTCGAGGCATTTGAACTTATAGGACCGGCCAGAATTATATAATAAGCTGTGGATGATTAAAAATTGGCTAAAGTTTTAAACTTATTTGATTGTTTATTGTGTAGATTCGGTTTTACAAAAGATGAGGACTAACTATTAAGTTAAATTTTGGCATCTCCCAATATTTAAATTTTATACATAGAATTAAAACGCCTTCAAAATGATTTTTTTGTTGCGTTACACAATATTTGAATAACTATCAAATTAACTTTACAAGACAAACATTTTCGCCATCAAACCAACACTCGGGTTCTAGATTGTACGACGATCTGTAACATATCGGGCTCCAACCCGACCGGACTGAGTTCCGACGGCGGAAAAATTTGCGGCGAAGGCACCGCATCCGCGCGACACATAGGGCAATTGGGATGAGAATAAAGCCACATATCAATACATGGTGCATGAAATGAATGCAAACATTCTGGCAAAGTACGCAGCTCCTCACCCTCTTCAAATTCACACAAGCACACTGAACAAAGGCCGTCGTCGCCCACCAAGCCCATACCCTTTTGGTATTTGTGGGCTGGGATGAGCTGGCCCGTTAGGTTCTCAGTGATGTTAGCCATCTCGACGTTTTGGGGCGTTAAAGTTCTGGGTTCTGATGGGCTCGGCCTGGGGACGTGGCGGCTGCACCAACCCACGGAGACGCAATGGTAGATTGCAGTCACAAATGCAGCTGATCCAACGCCTAAAAGAATCATTGATACTCTGGTGTCACCGAAAAGGTCGCCACCACCGTCATGTTCCATTGTTAAAAGTGATTAGCAATATTGGTTAATTAAGTCCTTAATGAAGAAGTTAAAACAAATTATATGGCAGCGACGGTAATTACAAGAAGAGCTTTGTCTAATGGAAGTTTATTATATTGCTAGAGAAAGTTACATAGTAAAAAGTATGCATTATATAATTTATAATGATCTATAAAAACACATCTTAACTGCAATATGGAATAGATTTATTTTCAAAGAACATTCATGTACATTGGATTTGGGCATGTTTCGTTTTGATTCATTAATAAATAATAAGCATCATATTTATTATAAAAATCTGCAGTAATGCAGGTGATATCTGGGACGAGTGCTTCTTCTGCTATTATTATTATTTTTTTTTTGTGAAGAAAAAGACAAGAGATTGTTGCTAAGGTGGACAGATTTGAACCGTATAAGGCCAATATCATCCTCAAAATCCTTTAAAAAAAAAATGTATAAAGTCTCCCACTAAGCTTGTGATGTCAGTGCTCTCATTTTAAGTTGAAGGCTCGTGTTTTAATTGCATAGATAATAGCCTATTTTTGTACATTAATTTATTCTAAAAACGGTGAATCGAGTTCTTTCCTAGAAAAGGGACTGAATACAGCTGTGGTGTCACCCAGAACAGTGATAACCGATAGCTTAAAGAAGCATGACATGATCTTCTGTAATCAATGGCTGACATTTGGCAAACAAACAATGAACGAAACAAGATAACGATTTCAACAAAGCGACCGCTACTTCGCCTCCACAAAATGCCACTTTTGATGATGATTGGTGGTTAGAATTGTATAGGTAGAACCGCTTATGAAAGTTCAAGTAATTACTAATTACAGCCATCAACAACAGAAATACCCAGTTAAAAGTCAGAAGGAGAAAAGGGTTTCTCTACAGGAAAACAAGCTATCAAATCATCCACTGAACACAGTCAGGCTTCCGCATAGTATTCTTCTTCTTTTTCAATTAAAAAAATAAAAAAAAAAAAATGAAAAAGAAGGAATCTTGAAATACAAATTATTGGGTTCTGCTTCCATTATTGTTGAATAGTTTACTCACAAATAACCAATCACTTATCACTTATATGGACTAGAAAAAAAGCAACACACCAAACAGAAAAAGACATGAATCCAAGCAATCAATAGTTGCTATGTATTATCGATAAGTGGATTAATAAGCCTAAATAAACTAATGAAATCAATTCTACTTTTTCTGAAGAAAAAGCTTCAAGTTCTTCACAATTGCCAAAATATTTGTCGTTTAAGCAGTTTCAAGAGCTTTTCTTCTTTTAAATAATGGCCTTTGGATTCCTAATAAGACTGCATAATTTTCAACATCTTTTGTCTCTTCTTGGCACTAATTGGATAACAATTTCTAATTGAAGGCGTGATGTAATCCCAAAACAATGATAATTATATCATCAAATGTCCTTGTTGATTCTAATGGCCATGATCTCATCTTCACATTAGATTGTAAAATACAATGGTACATCACAAATTTTGACCATCTTTTATATTGTATAATAATACCCAAATGAAAGAAAAAAAAAAAGCCCTTTTTATTATTGTTAAAATCTAAACAATTCTCATAAATAAATTAATCCAATCCAAACCCGAATTAACAAAATTTTCTCTAATTAAATTTCCATCGACTCAAGGTTAACAACCTTTTTTTTTTTTTTTAATTGATCGAGAGTGTCTGAACCAGTTTACACATATTTCAACTAATTTCTCAAAATCCTGAAACTATCGATCGAATAAAAACTCTAATAGATACTTCTATTAGCAATTGAAGAAAGACTCGAATTTAACACCTCTTTAAATAATACATCTAATAATCCCTATTGAGGTAGTTAACAACCCATCTTATGTTATTTCCTTCTTAATTATCTAACAAACAAACAAATGCATTGAAATTAATGTTAATTGCACCCTTTTTTTTGACTCACCTAACACTACAAAAAGAACCCATTTTTTTTGTTTTACTCTCTATTTTAGTATTGTTTGGTTGTTTGTAGAGTTTGAGGTAAAAGTAAAGGTTAGTAATGTTTATGGTTAATTTAGTTACAAGGTTGAATGTGACATGTTTCTTTTTTAACAACATTGTAAATAAATATGAGACGCCACTTTTGACTATTGTCTTCTCACTTTCACCGTTAATTAACGACATCGACATCCATCCAATCCATCATCAACGTCGTCGTTTACTGGTGTAGGTGTTTTCTACACAACACCGTCTCTTTAAACAGACTCCGTTACCTATCTGCCTTCTCTCTCCCTCTCCTTCTCTCTCTATCTCTCTAATTGGGGATCGGCTGTCAACTCTCTCTGTATCTCTTGATTCAGAAGCCTCTCTTTTTAGGTAATTTTTGAATATTTCTTTTGATTTTGTATTTATATTTTGTGGGTTTTAATTTTTGGTTGCTTTGAATCTGTACTTTATTCGTTACAGTCCAATGGTTTTATGAGATTCTGTAGGTTGTGGAATATTTTGTGTATTTTTTTTTTTTCTGTTCTGTTTATAGGCTGTTTGGTTGCTGAGAAAGTGGAGGAAAAGAAAGGAAATTTGAAGTTCTTAATCTTAAAGTTTAATATGGAAACCCTAAAATAGAAAATAAATAGAAGCTTTTAATTATCTGAGATGAATCCCAATTAATTCGGAATTATAAAGCTGATTGCTTTTTATTTTTTTTTATGTGATTCTAAAAAATAAAGAAAACAAGAAGCAGCAGATTCAATTAACTTCCTTTTTTTCTTTTCTCTCTCAGCAACCAAACTGAAAGATAAGGTTCCTTGGTAATTCAATATATTTATAGAGATATTTTGTTAAATAGAAATTAAACGTTTGATTGTGATGAGACAATTTTTTTTGATTGTTTGCAGGTTGGGGTTGACCTTACAATGTTAAATTATTCTTGTTTGGTGTTCTCTGGATTGCTTGATGAATCTTTCTGAGTTCTTTTTGTGGGGATCTATGTGTAAGTGGATCATGAAGATTTATATGAGCTCTCTTTGTGGTTTTGTGGATTGATTGATAAATCTGCATAATTTATGGGTTTCCTTTGACATAATAAGATGTTTGTGAGGTGATTTTTTTTACTTTAGTTTGATCAAAACTACACCCCAGAAGCCAGTGAAGAAGAAACAAATATGGGGGAAGCTTTACTTACAACCTTGTCAATTGAGAATTACCATCCATCCACACTTTTGTCAATGGATTCAGGTTTTTTGTCACATGATGAATTGGAGAGGGAGATGAATCGATCTGCAGTACTTCCTCGGCCACCAGATATCAATCTTCCATTGTCATCTGAGCCTGGCCCGCCTCTCCTAGCTTGGAATGATCCGTGTGATATCTTAGATGTTGGTCTTGGGCCTCAAATTTATGAGGCTGAAACAGTTGTTCATGTCCCAAAAGCTACAAAAAAGTTCACTAAGCGGCTTGATAGTGTATGGGGTGCTTGGTTCTTCTTCAGTTTCTACTTCAAGCCTGTTTTAAATGAGAAATCAAAGAGTAAGATTGTTTGGGATGCTAAAGGAGTTTCTGGGTATGAGAAATCAGATTTGCAGCTAGATGCTTTTTTGGTTCAGCATGATATGGAGAACATGTATATGTGGGTTTTCAAGGAAAGGCCTGAAAATGCTCTGGGCAAGATGCAGCTCAGGAGTTATATGAATGGGCACTCTCGACAAGGGGAGCGACCTTTTCCTTTCAGTGTGGATAAGGGTTTTGTCCGATCTCACAGAATGCAGAGAAAGCATTACAGGGGTCTGTCTAACCCTCAATGTGTTCATGGGATTGAAGTTGTTCGGACTCCTAACTTCTTGAATCTTGATGAGGAAGAGAAGAAGAGGTGGAAGGAGCTCACAGGCCGTGATATAAACTTCTCTATCCCTCTTGAAGCAAGTGAATTTGGTTCATGGAGGAATCACTCAGAATTTGAGCTTGAACGCCCTCCTCCTTCATTGAAGACCAGCATAAATCCCCACCCAAGAAAATTGCTCAATGGGACTGGCTTGAATTTATCAACACAGCCATCAGATCACAGCAATGGTGACAGAATGGATGTTTCATCCACTTGTCACAAGCGGAAGAAGGATTATTTCCAGCGTGGGAGTGATGATGATTCTTGCTTAACTAATGGTTCACATTCTGAAAGGGTACTCGATACAAAAATCCAGCTGGTTGAATCTCCATGGATCAACGAATTTAGTGGAGTAATGAAGAAAGTTTTTGGGCCTGTGACAGCTGCAAAAACAATTTATGAAGACGATGAAGGGTTCTTGATCATTGTCAGTTTGCCTTTTGCTGATCTTGAAAGGGTGAAAGTAACTTGGAGGAATACTCCCTCCCATGGGATCGTGAAGATATCTTGTGTTAGTACAGCCTGCATGCCATTCATTAAAAGGCATGATAGAACATTTAAGCTAACTGATCCAACACCAGAGCACTGCCCTCCAGGGGAATTTATTAGGGAAATTCCCCTTCCAAAACGCATCCCAGAAGATGCTAAATTAGAAGCATATCGAGATGAGACGGGAACAATGCTTGAAATTATTGTGCCCAAAAGTCGTGAAGGACCAGAAGAACATGAGGTCCACGTATGCCTTCGCCCCTCTCCTTGGAGTGAGCGACCATTTGTTGACCTTAAAGAAGCATTTGTCTGATATGTAAGGATGGTTGGTGCTTCATTGTTTACTAACCTCATTCCATTAAGGAAATTTGTGAATTGAAATCTGCATTTTTTTCAGATTGTCTTGTCGGTCCATTAAATTTTCTTTTTCTTTCTTTACAAGTAGGGTATGCAATTGGTTATAATAGGTTTTAGTAAGTTTATTTTTGTTGTTGACTTAAGCTTGCATTAATTGTTCATCGGATTAAAAGAAGCGAAATGGTGGATATATATTATCATTTGTTCTATAGTTTGCTTTGAATCTGTTACTGTTAATATATATCTCGCATCAGTCCTGCAATCTCCTTGATGTTAAGTGAATCAGCATGTATCTGATAACGGTGCATTCGTTCTATTATAAGAGAGTGATGAAAAACCTTGTACAAAGGGTATTCTACAAACTTAACCTTTACCATTTGCAGTTAAAACCAATTTGATATACAATTCTACAAACTTTTATCTTTACCATTGGCAATTTAAACCAATTTTATATTTCTTTATTGTTGATGCAGAATATAATAACTCATTGTGGGTGTTTTTCACTTCTTGTGTCGGCAAGTGAGCGACAAAGTTCCAACAGAGGTTTGAAGATTAGAATGAACCGACTAATCTCTTATGTCAGACTTGGCTGTTATTATCCAATGAAGTACATAATTCTTTGCAATTTTCTAAATATAAGTTAGATTACTTATGTTTCAAACCGCCATCTTGAATATGCCGAAAGATATTAATTTAGCTTGTTCCTCATAACCTCCATTTCCTTTCAGTACTTCTGACTGGAGTTCATAACCTACAACCGATAAGGAGAAAATGCATGTGAAAATCTCAATGATGATTCAGTAAGATACGCTTATACGAACTAGAATTTCAAGATATGAGTAAACAATCAAACTGCCCTTGAACATCCATCCAGAACTTTGATGCAAGTAAACGACAAAATATTATAAATGTTTAGCAATAATGACTTGAAATATATTTTGAAATCGGTCCATCTTCTCTAAAGATGGATAAAAAATTGAAGCAGTATCGATCAATAAGAAAATACTAACTTATGGTTTCTTATATGAACCCCTACTACTATTACCACCAAACAAAAACATAAATGACGACTTTATATTTAAAAATTAAAAGTCCTAGTAGACTATGTAAATCTAAAACTACCAACTTAATCGACTTCTTCAATCTTGGGGCCAGCACCACTGCCACCAGTAGGAGGAACGTCTTCATCCATACCACCCGGAGGAGCACCAGCACCACCCTGGTACATCTTGGCTATGATGGGATTGCAAAGGCTCTCCAACTCTTTCATCTTGTCCTCGAATTCATCTGCTTCTGCAAGCTGATTGGCATCCAACCATTGAATAGCCTGTTCAATTGCGTCCTCAATCTTCTTCTTGTCTTCTGCAGCGAGTTTGGAACCGATCTGGTCATCCTTCACCGTGTTCCTCATGTTGTAAGCATAGTTCTCCAAGGCATTCTTTGCCTCAACCTTCTTTTTGTGCTCCTCGTCTTCGGACTTGTACTTCTCAGCCTCCTGAACCATATTCTCAATTTCTTCCTTGGACAATCTTCCCTTGTCGTTTGTAATTGTAATCTTATTCTTTTGGCCAGTGGTCTTGTCTTCAGCAGAGACATTCAAAATACCGTTAGCATCGATATCGAAACAGACAGTAATCTGAGGAACACCCCTTGGAGCTGGAGGAATGCCGGAAAGTTCAAATTTGCCCAGCAAATTGTTGTCCCTAGTTCTTGCTCTCTCACCCTCGTAAACCTGGATCAGCACACCAGGTTGGTTGTCAGAGTAAGTTGAAAACACCTGCTCTTTCTTGGTTGGAATTGTGGTATTCCTTGGAATCAACACAGTCATGACACCTCCAGCAGTCTCCAAACCTTGAGACAGAGGGGTGACATCCAAGAGCAATAGATCCTGCACTTTTTCATTACCCTCACCGCTCAGGATAGCTGCCTGAACAGCAGCACCGTAAGCAACAGCTTCATCCGGGTTAATGCTCTTGCACAGCTCCTTTCCATTGAAAAAATCTTGCAAAAGTTGCTGCACCTTGGGAATCCTAGTGGAACCACCAACAAGGACGACATCATGGACAGTGCTCTTGTCCATCTTAGCGTCTCTCAAACACTTCTCAACAGGCTCCATACACTTTCTAAAGAGATCCATGTTAAGCTCCTCAAATCTGGCACGAGTAATGGTTGAATAGAAATCGATACCCTCATACAAAGAATCAATTTCAATTGTAGTCTGAGCAGTAGATGAAAGAGTCCTCTTTGCTCTCTCACAAGCTGTCCTCAATCTCCTAAGAGCTCTGGGGTTTCCGGTAATATCCTTCTTGTTCTTTCTCTTGAACTCTTGCACAAAATGATTGACCATTCTATTATCAAAATCTTCACCACCTAGATGAGTGTCTCCAGCAGTGGCCTTCACTTCAAAAATACCCTCTTCAATAGTAAGCAAAGACACATCAAAAGTACCACCACCAAGATCAAAAATCAACACGTTCTTTTCACCAACACTGGTAGCCTTCTTATCAAGACCATAAGCAATGGCAGCAGCCGTGGGCTCATTTATAATACGCAAAACATTGAGTCCAGCAATAACACCAGCATCCTTTGTAGCCTGACGCTGAGAGTCATTGAAATAAGCAGGGACAGTAACCACTGCATTCTTAATAGATAAGCCAAGGAAAGCCTCAGCAACCTCACGCATCTTCATAAGCACCATAGAAGAGATTTCCTCAGCTGCAAATTGTTTCTCTTCGCCCTTGTAATTCACAATAATCATGGGCTTATCAGCCGGTCCAGGAATGACCTTAAATGGCCAAAGCTTCATGTCACTCTGGACTGACGAGTCACTGAATCTCCTACCAATCAACCTCTTCGCATCTACAATAGTAATAAATAAATTATTATAAAAAAATAAAATAAAATATTATAATAACAACATCAACAGTTATAATCATTAAAACTCCCTAACCTATAAAACTGAAAATAAAAATCATTGAAACATTCACTAATTAATCAAAGTATTAAACATTCTAGAAAAACTAAAAATATAAAACAAAATTTCTCTGAAGAATAATCAAAACAAACATTAAGCAAATCTAGCCACACAAATCTTGGTATACACAAAAGAATAAAGAAAATAATAATTAATTGATTAATTAACTAAACAGAGAGACAAGATCATACCAAAAACAGTGTTGATAGGGTTCATAGCAACCTGGTTCTTGGCAGCGTCACCAATCAAACGCTCCGTATCAGTGAAACCCACGTAAGAAGGCGTCGTTCTGTTGCCTTGGTCATTGGCTATGATCTCCACGCGGTCGTGCTGCCACACGCCGACGCAGGAGTACGTAGTCCCCAGATCGATCCCGATCGCTGGTCCTTCTCCTTTTCCGGCCATCTGATATGGATCTTACTTCTGAAACCAACGGCTGAGATTCGATCCAAGAGATTTACTTCGATTTATGAGATTTTGTGTGTAGATAGTGAAGAGAGCTAGGAAGAGGAGGTTTATTTTATGGTTTCGTTTCCAGTTCTAGAATGTTCCATTCATTGAATCTAGGCCGTCGGTTTGGATTTTTTAAACGGTCAACGAAGAAACCTATTTTCCCGGTTTTGTTTGGCTGTTGATATTTTTGACTTTTATTTATTTAATTGGATGGGAAAGCATCCCGTGTCTTTCATTTAAAGTGAATTTCGTAGACTTGGTCTACTACTTTAATTATTATTTATTGAAATAAATTATATAATATTTTTACAAATGAAAATCATGAAATTATCTCAAGAATAGTGATGGAGCTCCAAAAGTAATAATATAAAGTGAAAAGGAAATCAACGCAATATCACAGAGCAATGAATTAATTCTGCTCTTAGAAGAAGCATGAGAGGAGTTTCAACTTTCAATGTCACCAACACAAATATACTAAGTGCCTTCATATAGAATACTACTCTGAAAACAAATTAATTCTTGACAAAATAACGCAATCAATGGGCAGAAGGAGCGTCATCATCATATGTATCATTCATGAAACAATGAAATATGACCAGATTTCCTCTCATTCAAGTTCAACAGCTGCTTTCATGGCTTTGATGGTGGATGCACATTTCCAATAGGGTTTGGTCCAGAAGGTACTTTATGAATACTATCTGTCACCTGTTTTCTTAATTTTATCTGTTCACAGAAGCAACAACAACATTTGGATAAAATAAAAAAACTGATCACCAACTTTCATTAACTGATCAGAACACTAAAAAGAGAATTACCTTACTCACCCAAGTACCTAATAAATCCCGGCTGGCTGTGCTCATTCTTGGTTTTGCCGGTTCAACCATGAGATCAACTGCATGAAGCATTACAAAAAAAGTATAAGTAATAATTCATCATCACTTCATATACAATAACACATTATTAACTTATAAACTGCTGGCCTGATTTTGCAGCTTGAATTCCGATATCAGTAGAGGAACTACAATGAGAAGCTATAAGGGAGAGTACTATAAATAGAATATATGCTTCATTCTTCATCTTTCACTTCAACTTGGGAATTTTGACAGCAAATATAGAATTTAAATATTTGAGGCCTTAGTTATACAAGCAGGAAGACTTAAAACATTTATAACTGATAGATTTATCGAGTTAATGATAGCTTACTTTGAAAAATGAAAAGTATATACTAAAGGTGTCTGGAAAGTGGGAATCCTATGGGTACGAACTTTGATTTCTTGTCTTAATATGTTGACTTCTTTTTGGGCTATCATATCACATTGCTAACCAGATTCTGCACGGTTCATCACCATTGTTATATCTTGCACTATATATATATATATATAAAACGGCTTATTCCAATGCAGAGAATGTATCGTAGTAAATTATTACGATGTCAAGACTGACATTGCCAATCTGTCGCTTAAGGCTCATCATTAAACTGTTTTCTCAATACAAACTACGTCGCTGAACTTACGTTGTATTACGTCGGAAATGGTTGCGTAGTAGAGAGCTAGTCAAAAAATCACATTTTCCTTGTAGCGTTGGCCACCGCAAAATCTTGAAATTTTTCAGGCTTAAATTCAAATCTTGTAATGTATTTGATCATGAGGCTTTGCGTAGTAGAGAGCAATTTTGATCTTCTGTTGAGGCTCGATCAAATTTTAATTAGCTTAAAGTAACAATCAGCTTCTCATTATTAGCTGCCAAAGCCGTGCAGCAGCTCTTTCAAGAAGATTGAATGTGACATGAATCCATTTATCAATGAGAGTAAAATAAGAGTGTATGGGACACCACTTAAAAAAGGAGAAGTCTCTTTACCATGTGGTAATGATTTTGTATCCTTCATTGACTCCCAAATGAGACAACTTATAATCATAAAATGAAGCCACTGTCACTAGAAATTGTCTGCAAATTTTTGTTTTTGTTTGTTTGTTATGTTATGTTATTATTGATTTTGTTCTCGTTTTGGGTTCTGGGATTAAAAGTTTGTTGTCTGCTTTTGGATTATCCCTGTTATGCTTGTGCTTGAGCATCTTGTTTTGTTAATTCATTAACACAACTAGTAGTTTGTTGTTGAAAAGCCCCTATCATGCATACAATTATTAGAATTACAGAATCCTAATCAATCTTTCCTGGATATTTTATTGATTATGTTGTCTCCAATGGCTTTGAAATTCAAAAGTATCATTGGTACAAGCAGCGTCATAGCCAAAATTTTCTAGTGGGTGAAAAGATCTAAATTGATGAAATTATAATAAAATATATGTTAAAGTAATAAGTATAACAAAATTTAATCTAAAAATTTAATTTTAAAAGTTATATATACTAAATTATCAATTTTATAATTGTTCTCGATAATTTTTCATATTTTAAAAACTTTGTATAATTGTCTCATTAACAATGTCATCAAACATCTTTCTCTCAATATATGAAATAAGACAATTATTTAACTAAACCCAATTCATTCAACATACAATTATGTCAATTACATACATAAAATGGTAAAAACAACTTAGGGCAACATAGCTCATGATCTTTCATCAATTAATAAAGATAGAAAAAAAACATTTTTAAGCAAAATAACAAAAAAATGAACATCATCTTACTTTGTGACCTCTAAATGAGTAGTTTTTCTTAATTAATCCAACCAAAAAAAGAAGAAAATACAAGAGAAGAGGAGAGGAACAGAGGAAGAGAGAAAACATGAAAAAATATGGGTATTTTTGAATTATAGGATCAACAAAATATGAAAATTAATAAAATATGGGTAATTTTAGTGGAGTCAATATAAATTTTAGTTGGGTCAAAATTATTAATTACTATAAAATATATACCTATTTTTAATAATTTCAGTAGGGTGAAATGATCCCACTTAGTTTACTTTGGCTACGCTCAGGATACTAGGCAAAATCAGTTAATTATACGGTTGTGCACGGTCGGTCTTTAGATTACGCAGTAAACTTACATGGGGTTGCCATCCTCATCCTTGGGAAATGAGAGAGAGAGATAATTAAAAGGATGTGATTTTTAAAAAGAATTATATACCGAGTAATATTATACATACGTCATTTTTATATAACATTTCTCATACTGGCAAGATATGATTGGCTAATTTAAAGTTAAAATTAAACTTTCATCCAATCATATCTTGTCACATAATATTGTATGAGAATTATATATGTGTAGTATTATTTTTATATACCTCTCTAAATTATAATTTACCCCTTTAAACTATAATTATATATCCTGATATTATCATTTGACCCCTAAAAGAATATCAAGAAACCCTCTTATCAGGGGATATATAATACTTTTCAAAAGTTGTGGATGGACCGGATTAGCTCATCTCTCAAGGGGTGGAAAAAACTTAAATTCTGAAATTAGAAATATATTTTATATTATTTTGTGAAGACCGTTAAGCAATTGGGCATTTGGTCTAGTGGTATGATTCTCGCTTAGGGTGCGAGAGGTCCCGAGTTCAATTCTCGGAATGCCCCCCTTTCCACTACTTTTGCATTGGCCTTTTGGGGCTCCTTTCAATGTCAAGTTAAAAACATTAATTTGACAAAATTATCGCTAATTTAAGTTGATTGGGATTCTACTTTTAAAATTTTTTATCTAAAAATTATTAGTCAAGAAATTAAGTGGAGTTTGGCCTCGTCATCATGCTCCTAAAAATCCAGCACTCAGTGCATCCACACGTGTCAACCATTGTGTCACGAAACAAATACGCATATACGGAAAACCCAAATCAATCTTATCATCCCTTTACTTCTCATATTAAAATAACTATTTTTTTAATTTTTTTATTAAAACACTAATATTTGTGTAAACATAAACCTTAAACTATAAGATCTCTAAAACAACCCTTTTTTTTCTTTGTAAATGTGACATTTCATTTTTTGATCAAATACAAATTTAAAGATTAATTAATATTAACAGCTCAAACAAATGAAAGAAATGGGTATTGTTTCTTTAACTACTCTCATCCCATGTGAGATATGATAAAAACAAACATAACTTTATTAAAAAAAGAAAGGAATGAAGGTGGGCATGCCTTTGCTATGGACTCTAGCAAAATAAAGTGATTAAATTCCATGCCTAAACCCAATTGAGAATCTCAAAATTTTATTATCAAAATTTACTTTTCATAGGTTTGGTCCAACCATCTACCATGTGCTCGTATCTTTACTCATTGAGTGGTGCATATCCAAGATCCTATTCCAAAAGCAAATTTCAAGAAGTTATTCCACTTTAAAAATAAAAAATAAAAAAAAAATTCATAATTGAATTGGAAAACGATAGAAAAGATAGTGAAGAACTTGTTGCCAAAGGTTATACTCAAACTTATGGAATTGATTATATGAAGACGTTCGCATCAGTGGCCAAAATTAATATTGTTCGTATCTTGCTATCTTTGGTTGTCAACCTTGACTGGTCGTTATAACAATTCGATGTGAGAATGCTTTTTTGCATGGAGATCTCGAAGAGGAAGTATATATGGAATTGCCTCCTAGATGTACCATGCAGATTGAGGGAAGCAAACAAGTTTGCAAATTGAGGAAGTCCTTGTATGATTTGAAACAATCTCCTAGAGTTTGGTTTGGAAGATTCACGAGTTCTATGAAAGCTTCTGGATACAAACAAAGTAACTCGAATCGTACTCTCTTCTTGAAGAATAATAAAGAAAATATCACTACTCTTATTGTGTATGTTGATGATATGATGGTGATTGGAAATGATCCGGAAGAAAAAAAAAGTCATTGCAAGATCATCTTGCCCGTAAGTTTGAAATGAAAGATCTTGGTTTGTTGAGGATTTCCTAGGAATAGAAGTGCTAAGATCCAAGAAAGGTATTTTCTTGTCTCAAAGGAAATATACCTTAGATTTGTTGAATGAAATTGGTATGCCAACTTGCAGACCGGTTAGCACTCCTATGGAAGAAAGTCTGAGACTAGGTGTGTATTCAAACCCTGGTTAGTAAATTCACGTTTTATATGCGTATTCCCGTATTTTATAAAGGCTACCAAATTATACACATATAATATAAATATCTGTATAATTTGCGAATTTTTGCCCAAAAAAAAAAAAAAAAAAAAAAAACTGATTGATCACCCCAAAACAACCTCGTTTTAGTGGGGTTTGACTCAAAATCGAATTAAAACAAAATCTCTTTTCTCATTTTCCTCAGTTCTATAACTCTCTTTGACATCGTTAACTTTTATTCAAATGAATCAGAATCAAATCTTCAACAGTTCAATGGATTGCTCTCTTTAAAGTTTAAAGTTGTTTTCTAGTTTTCTTCATCTCTTGAGTCTTGATCTCTTCTCTTTTTAACTCCCTTTTCCAAGCTTCAAGTTCGGGACTTCAAGGTACACATTTCTTCTCTTCTCTTTGAATTTCGTATGTTGGTTGATTGCTTGTGTTTGTGTTGGTATGTGAGTAGTAGCAATAGGAGGGGCTGGTGGATTGATGGATTTGTTTGAAACATGTTTGATGAAATGCTTGTGAGAGTCATATTTGTATTTGATTGTGATTTTACATGCGCAGACAAGGCCAGTAAGTAAAAGGGATCAGGCAAACCGAAAAAGGCAACTCAATCTGTTGCTTGGCAGTCCCTCAAAGAGGTGTTGTCCCTGCTAGTGAGCCAAATCAAACTGAGCAGACCGATAAAGTTCCTCATGTCGTCTCTCAGACTGAGATCCAATCCACTCCTGCGGTCCTGCCATAGCTCCTCCCTTGAGCACACCATTGCCGTGCTTCCTGCGAGTAAGGCTTCTTGTACTTTGCTTCAGTTCTTGTTAGACTTTTGTTTGTGTTGTAGAGGTGCCAGAAGCTACTACTTAGTTGGTTTTGTTTTTAAATGAATTTAACGAAAAATGATGATTAAAAAGAAGAAATTAAACGTGAAATAGAAGCTACTAATTAGCTAGTTGCCTAGTTTTGCTTTTAAATGAATGTAAGGAAAAGTGATGATTAAAAAAAAGAAATTAAACGTGAAACGGAAGCCACTACTTAGCTACTTGCCTAGTTTTGCTTTTACATGAATTCAAGGAAAACTGGTGATTAAAAAGAAGAAATTAAAGAGTACGTAATTCATTGGTTTAATGCCCTTATTTGGCTATTTAACTACGAGTTGAGATGGGGTGTATTAATTGGGATGATGTGTTCTCTGGTTAACTTATACATTCGAACACTGAAAGTGTTTTCAAAGACATTTTGATTACATACAGTTTATATAAATTCAGTGTTTTCATGAAAATAATTTACAAAATCATATTTTATCCTTATGGCACTAAGTAAGATGTAGAGATTGATAATAAGCAAATCGAAGAAATAATAGTATTTTTTTTTTCCTTTTGTATTTGATGATGTTCTCTTTCATATTCTTGTAAATACAGACTCAAACCAATATGGTACGAAAAAAAGATAAAATTTGGGAGCATGTTGAGGAGCTTTAAGGGAATAAATGGAAATGTAAATTTTGTCAAAAAGTATTTAGTGGTGGGGCTTATAGAATTAAAGCACACTTGTCGAGAATTACTGCCATGATGTTGAGATTTGTGGTAATGTCAATCATGAGACACAAGCATGTGCAATCTTAGCTATGTCTGGAAGTGGAAGTAACAAAAAATTAAAAAGTTCAGCCGGTTCTTCTATTGCTTTAAACTCTAATGATCATGAGGAAGAAATAGATTCACCATTTTCACCACTTTCTAAGGGTAGCCAAAGACGTCAAAGTCAAACATCTTTACTAGAAATGAATAAGGAAAAAGACAAGGAGTTTGTTGATAAAATGCTTGGTAAGTGTTTTGTGGTGAACAATATCACTTTTAATGTTGTTCAAACTGGTGCTTTTGGAGAATTTGTTAAGGCAGTAGCTAAATATGGTGTAGCATACAAGCTTCCATCTTACTCAACTCTTTGAACTGAGTTAATTCCAGAATCTAGAAAAGGTGTTGATGAGTATGTTGCTATGGTGAAGCGTTCTTGGGATACATCTAAATCTGGTTACACTATAATGTCTGATATATGGACTGATATAAGGCACTGATCTTTCATTAATCTTGTGGCATATTCACCTGGCGGTGTAGTGTTTATAAAATCATTGGATGTTTCCCGAGAAAGAAAAATTGGGATTTATCTGAAAGAAATTGTTGTTTCTATGATTTAGACAAGAACATGTTGTGTAATTCATAACTGATAATGGTAGCAGTTTCACATCTGCTGGTGACATGCTTATTGAATTGTATCCTCGAATGTATAAGACGAGGTGTGCTACTCATGGAATTCAACTTCTTTTAAAAGACATATATGAAGAAGTTAATTGGGTAAAAGTTGCCACAGATGAAGCAAAAATAATAGTTATGTTCATGACACGGTACACAGTTCTTCATGCAACAATGAAAGAGTACATTAAAGATAGACAATGAGACAACCTTGTGCCACAAGATTCGCTTCAAATTTTTTAATGCTTCAATCTGTGTTGGATTTGGAGAATGAACTTCGACTTTTTGTTGCTTCATCTGAATGGAGGGGTTTTGATTATTGTAAAGACCGAATCAGGTAAAAGGGTCACTGAAATTGTTTAGAATGATTTTTGGGCTAGAGGAAGGGAGGTTATAAAGAACTATTGAGCCATTGGTTCGAGATCTTCGTTTCGTTGATGGTGATAGAGCTACTACTGGTTACTTACATGAAGCAATGATAAGGGCAAAAGTTGCAATCAAAGAAAGATGTAATAGTGAGGCAAGCAAGTATGGGAGAATTTGGGAATTGTTTGAGAATCATCTTTACGCATAGAGTTCTGACGTTCGACCATCTCCATGAATTCATCTGCCAGACATTCTACATTAGTCCATGTTGATGAAATTTTGACGGGCTCTGAATAAGCTTTCTAGCGGTATCTTACAGGCCCCGTAACACTTCCCGGATGAAAAGTTATGACTGTTTGAATGGGGCATGCTCATTTAAGCCCTTTGGGTTTTACAAACAGTGTTCTAACGTTCAGCCTGCTCCATGAATTCATCCATCAGACATTCTATATTCATCCACATCAACGAGCTCTGAATGAGATTTTCAACAGTATCTTACAGGCCCCGTAACTCTTCTCGGATGAAAAGTTATGGCCGTCTGAATGGGACATGCTCATTTAAGCCCTTTGGGCTTTACGCATGGAGTTATGAAGTTTAGCCCATTCCATAAATTCATCCGTCAGACATTCTATATTAGTCCACGTCGACGGGCTTTGAATAAGATTTCCAACGGTATCTTACAAGCCTCATAACTCTGCTCGGATGAAAAGTTATGGTTGTCTGCATGAGACATGCTCATTTAAGCCATTTGGGCTTTACGCACGGAGTTCTGACATTCAACCCGCTCCATGAATTCGTCCGCTAGATGTTCTACGTTAGTCCTCGATGACGGACTACTGATGACCTTTGAATGAGCTTTCCAACTGTTCTTATAGATCGTATAGCCACACTTTCACGTCCACATTGGTCTGGTTTCTTGTATTTTCCTTGGGAACTACTTTCATAAATAGTTCAAGATTTCCAACCCCTTCTCTAGAATTGAGCATAGCCGCTCTTGACCTGCAATCTGCTTCATCTCATACGACTTCAGCCTCATTCTTTCCAGCAATGTACCGAGTGTATTATGGAGCGAGTTAAACATGGTTGAGAACAGTCATATAAAGAGAAGGATGATATGTGAAATGACACTCAGACAATAATCACTTAAAATGGTGCAAGAATTTATAATTTATTTTTTATAATTCATCAATTTAATTGATGTTTTAAGAAATGGCTGATAAAATTAATCAAGCCTGTCTCAGTCTATGATTATTAATTTACTATGAAAAATGTCATTTATATAACTTGATTGTGCCTATAGGTTCTGAATAATTATCCTCTCACAAGTATAAAATGGGGCAAGATCCAGTTACCAGGAATCTGTAACCATATATATCTAAGTTCAAATTAATGATAACTGAATAAAATGGTATGAAGATGACAATAAACACACATCAAAATGTAAATATGAAAATAAAAATTCGAAAAAGAAATTTAAAAAGAAATAAATTTTTTCAGTAGTTTGCTTACCTTAACACCGAGAAAACAAGAGTAGAGTTTGAGAGAGAGTTGGTACGAGCATGATGAGAGAGAAAATAAGAGAAATAATTGAGAATTTGATTAGATAATTTATTATTGATATTTTCACTTTAAAACTGTTAGGAAAAGAATTAAATGTGCATATTGACAAAACATCATAATATAATATGAATGCATTTCTAATATTTCAGAAAGCTAAAGTGAAGTGAAAATGAAGAACGGAGTGTTTTAAAGTAGTGATGACAATGGGTCGGGCCGGGACCGGATACCCCTTGGCCCAGGCCCGAGCCCGACCAAGGTATGAAAAGTAAAACCCAAGCCCGGCCCAACGGGCTTTTTGTAACCTCAGGCCTGGCCCAAGCCTGCCCATTTTTATAATGTGAATTTTTAAATATTAATAAATTTCAATTTTTTTTATATTTTTAATTTTAGAAACAATTTTTAAATATTAATTTATTTTTAAATACTCACCAAATATATAAATAACTTTCCAGAAAGTGCATCCATCTATCCATGTAGGATTTGGGAAAAATGAGTATATATATGTAGGATAATCTTGTAATTAAATATACAGTATAAGGGTAATTTAATATATTTAATACTAAAATTGTTGGGCCCGGTCAGGCCTGAAGACATACCTAGGCCCGGCCTGTACTCGAGGTCGGGCCTTAAAATCAGGCCAAGGCCCAAGGCCCAAGCCCAAGCCCGCGACATCGGGTAAAGCCTGATCATTTCAGGACAGGCCGGGCCGGGTACCCAAAAATATCGAGCCCATTACCATCTCTATTTTAAAGTTTTAAATATATTAAGACAAACACAAAAACAGACAATATTTCATCACAAGTGCTTTATAAGTTTATTCATCAAATAGGAAAAATAGATAGACATTAGCTATCACTAGACACTAGTTGCCTTAACTCTAGTTGAACTTCATATCTTGGCTCTGCGTCTTCAATAAGATAGGCCTGCATAAACAAACAATAACAAGATAGTTAAATTACAGATTATGGATTAAAATATAAGATATGAATCGTTGCTGTTAATTTCAAGGTCGAGGAGAAACAAAACATGGTAAGAGATCACAATGTAATGACTGGATCCATATCATACATTCTCTTCTTGAGGGCAATGAAAATCTTACCTTAATTAGTTACGGAAATCTGAAATATATGTAAGAGAGTTAAGTACTGCACTGCACCTTGCATCCATCTATTTCTGCTTCGCAAAACCATAGAAGTCTTGTGAACAAAACCTCTAACACCCCACATTCCTCAATTCTTAGAACTCCATGCGTAAAGCCCAAATCGGGTAATTTTCCACGGAGTTTGGGGCATTTCACAAGGGATAGCTCATCCAAGCTAGGGAATATTTCAATATGCTCATTTTCTTCAACAGGATCACAGCGTTCCATTTCTTGAAAATCTTCAAAACAAAGAGTCTTTAGTGATTTAAAAGGAGTTGGACAATCTTTTCCGAAAAGCTCAGAACCTATCCTTTTTATTCCTGTCATTCCTTTAATAGTACGGTGTTCAAGCAAGCACAAGCTTCCATGTGAAGGCAATACTGTGCATTTTTCACATCTTTCTAGTGTTAACACCACTATGTTTGAATATGTTGAATCTCCAAGCCAAGATGAAAATCTTGTGCCGGCGTAGCCTTTGATTGTGAGTTCTTTCAGATTTTGGTGAGGTTGGAGAGTGTCCAGTACATTTTCTTCCACTAACTCATCTCGTGTGTCATCCAACTGAGAGTCCCACTCTAGTACCAACACTTTCAGATCCTTCTTATCAATTAATACGGAGTCCTGTGTGTCTTGTGAAACAGTTACATTATGTAATCTTGAAATGTAAAGTTCACGAAGAAACTTTAAGTTTTCCAAATCCTTCAAATCAGAGCCTACACCTTTGCTTAGAATAAAATTGAGTAATGTTCTAAGATATGTCAATTCTTTCATTCCTAATGGCATTTCTCTAAGTAAACATCATTCATCCGATACATACTACAGCTGCCTTTCTCCATCCATCTTACTTTTTCTTACAAAATTTTAGAGAGGATAAGGAGATGAAAGATGACATCAGTTTCATTCATGAAAACCTGCTTCTAATAGAAGAAAAGCATCAATTTATGAGAGAGGTTCAGTTGTATCGTAGTAGGCCAGCTACCTTATTTACTACAACGACAAAAACGATGTTACAAACAAGTCATCCTTGTAAGTGTTTTAAAAAAATTCAATATCTTTTTTGTACATTGCTTCTCTCTTTATATTCAAGAAAAAATTTTTATGTCATTTGCTGAAATATAGTAGGATTACAATGGGGATGATCTTCCTGTGCCCAAGAAGTATGTCATTCGAGATGATGATAAACACACATCAAAATGTAAATATCAAAATTAATAATCAAGCCTGTCTCAGTCTATGATTATTAATTTACTATGAAAAATGTCATTTATATAATTTAATTGTGTATATAGGTTCTGAATAATTATCCTCTCACAAGTGTAAAATGGGGCAAGATCCAGTTAACAGGAATCTGTAACCATATATATCTAAGTTCAAATTAATGATAATTGAATAAAATGGTATGAAGATGATGATAAACACACATCAAAATGTAAATATGAAAATAAAAATTCAAAAAACAGATTTAAAAAGAAATAAATTTTTCAGTAGTTTCTTACCTTAACACCGAGAAAACAAGAGTAGAGTTTGAGAAAGAGTTGGTATAAGCATGATGATAGTTTATTATTGATATTTTCACTTTAAAACTGTTAGGAAAAGAATTAAATTTGCATATTGACAAAACATCATAATATAATATGAATGCATTTCTAATATTTCAGAAACCTAACGTGAATTGAAAATGAAGAGCAGAGTGTTTTAAAGTAGTGATGGCAATGGGTCGGGCCGGGACCGGATACCCCTTGGCCCAGGCCCGAGCCTGACCCGGGCCCGTCATGGGTATGAAGAGTAAAGCCCAAGCCTGGCCCGACAGGCATTTTGTAACCTCAGGCCTGGCCCAAGCCCGCCTATTTTTATAATGTGAATTTTTAAATTTCAATAAATTTCAATTTTTTTTTATATTTTTAATTCTAGAAACAATTTTTAAATATTAATTTATTTTTGAATACTCACCAAATATATAAATAACTTTCCGCAAAGTGCATCCATCTATCCATGTAGGATTTGGGAAAAATGAGTATATATATGTAGGATAATCTTGTAATTAAATATATAGTATAAGAGTAATTTAATATATTTAATACTAAAATTATTGGGTTGGGCCGGGCCTGAAGACATACTCAGGCCCGATCTATACTCGAGGTCGGGCCTTAAAATCAGGCCAAGGCCCAAGCCCAAGCCCAAGCCCAAGCCTGCGAGCATCGGGTAAAGCCTGATCATTTCGGGACGGGTACCCAAAAATATCGGGCCCATTACCATCTCTATTTTAAAGTTTTAAATATATTAAGACAAACACAAAAACAGACAATATTTTATCACAAGTGCTTTATAAGTTTATTCATCAAATAGGAAAAACAGACAGCCATTAGCTATCACTATATACTAGTTGCCTTAACTCTAGTTGAACTTCATATCCTGACTCTGCGTCTTCAATAAGATAGGCCTGCATAAACAAACAATAATAAGATAGTTAAATTACAGATTATGGATTAAAATATAAGATATGAATTGTTGCTGTTAATTTCAAGGTCGAGGAGAAACAAAACATGGTTGAAGAGATCACAATGTAATGACTGGATCCAGATCATACATTCTCTTCTTGGGGGCAATGAAAACCTCACCTTAATTAGTTACGGAAATCTGAAATATATGTAAGAGACTTAAGTACCACACTGCACCTTGCATCCATCTATTTCTGCTTCGCAAAACCATAGAAGTCTTGTGAACAAAACCTCTAACACCCCATATTCCTCAATTCTCAGAACTCCGTGCGGAAAGCCCAAATCGGGTAATTTTCCACGGAGTTTGGGGCATTTCACAAGGGATAGCTCATCCAAGCTAGGGAATATTTCAATATGCTCATTTTCTTCAACAGGATCCTAGCGCTCCAATTCTTGAAAATCTTCAAAACAAAGAGTCTTTAGTGATTTAAAAGGAGTTGGACAATCTTTTCCGAAAAGCTCAGAACCTATCCTTTTTATTCTTGTCATTCCTTTAATAGTAAGGTGTTCAAGCAAGCCCAAGCTTCTAAGTGAAGGCAATACTGTGCATTTTTCACATCTTTCCAGTGTCAACACTACTATGTTTGAATATGTTGAATCTCCAAGCCAAGATGAAAATCTTGTGCCGGCGTAGCCTTTGATTGTGAGTTCTTTCAGATTTTGGTGAGGTTGGAGAGTGTCCAGTACATTTTCTTCCACTAACTCATCTCGTGTGTCATCCAACTGAGAGTCCCACTCTAGTACCAACACTTTCAGATCCTTCTTATCAATTAATACGGAGTCCTGTGTATCTTGTGAAACAGTTACATTATGTAATCTTGAAATGTAAAGTTCACGAAGAAACTTTAAGTTTTCCAAATCCTTCAAATCAGAGCCTACACCTTTGCCTAGAATAAAATTGAGTAATGTTCTAAGATATGTTAATTCTTTCATTCCTAATGACATTTCTCAAAGTAAACATCATTCATCCGATACATACTACAGCTGCCTTTCTCCATCCATCTTACTTTTTCTTACAAAATTTTAGAGAGGATAGGGAGATGAAAGATGACATCAGTTTCATTCATGAAAACCTGCTTCTAATAGAAGAAAAGCATCAATTTATGAGAGAGATTCAGTTGTATCATAGTAGGTCAACTACCTTATTTACTACAACGACAAAAGCGATGTTACAAACAAGTCATCTTTGTAAGTGTTTTAAAAAAATTCAATATCTTTTTTGTACATTGCTTCTCTCTTTATATTTAAGAGAGTTTTTTATGTCATTTGCAGGAATATAGTAGGATTACAATAGGGATGATCTTCCTGTGCCCAAGAAGTATGCCATTCGAATTCTGAGTCAACCTTGTAGTGCTTCATCATGTGAGAGAAATTGGAGTATCTTTGAAGCTGCTCAAACAAAAAAAAAGAATAGGTTGTCACATGAAATGCTAAACACACTTGTGCATGTGAGGATGAACACAATGATGATAGATAAGCTCACTTCCACGATGAGTCGTGACTTGGAACCTATAGATCTTGAGAAATTGGGGGAGCTTCCGACTTTGAATATTAAGAAATTCATATGGACAAAGATGCTAATTCTACATCGATGATTGAGGGTTACATGGATGACTTGATGGATAATGATGACATTTCTTGGTTGGATAATTCTTTTTTTTAAGTTGTTATTGTTGTTTATGTACTTTGTGAGTTTTCGTTATAAACTATAATTTAAATCTTGGTTGTTATTTTTGAGTATTTGATTTGTTTGGAGCTCTAATTCAACTTTGAATTTTGGTTTTGTTATGACTTATGTGTTTGGTTTGACACTATAGTTGAATCTTGGCTAAATATTATGTTTGAGTCTAGAGACTATAATTTAAATCTCAATTATATATTGTGTATTTGTGTTTATTGGTTAATTGAATACTTTGCATTTGAAATGCTATATTGATTTTAACCAGGTGGTCCATAAAAGTGCTAAAACTAAAATTGATATTGCCATATTTTTTTTCTAAATGTATTATTGACAATGTATCATATTAAAACTATATATACTCGTACCCGTACTGTATTTTTCTCATATCTGAATTTTTCTCATACCCGTACCGTATTGACAATGTACAAATGATAACATTCATATGTTCTACACTCTCCAAGCGAAGAACATATGAATGTTATCATTTGTATCCTGTGCCACTTGAAGTCAACTCCTGGAAAAAGGAATCATGTTTACAAAAGGAGATAACTTAAAGGTTGAAGGTTATATCGATACTGATTAGGCTAGGTTGATTAATGATAGACATTATATGCCTAAGTATTTCACATTTGTAGGAGGGAATCTAGTTACTTGGTGAAGAAAGAAACAAGAGATAGTAGCTAGATCCAATGCTAAGGTTGAACATAGAGGAATGGCTAAGGTAGTATGCGAATTACTGTGGATCAAAAATCTAAAGTAGGAATTACATGTTGAGCAGGTCAGTCCTATGAGATTATACTGTGATAATAAGTCAGCATATGATATTTCCCATAACCCAATTCAAGATGATTGAACTAAGCATGTTGAGATCGATAGACACTTTTTTAAAAAGAAACTGGAAGCAAAGCTCATTGAAGTGCCTCTTGTTCGATCTCAAGACCAACTTGCTAATATACTCACCAAGGCTATGTCAACTTGCTCATAGACTAGAATTCTTGTAATTATTTGTTTTGTATTTTGTATTTAGATAATTACAACATTATTTAGGATCCTAAACTTTAGGATCTAAGCTTGTATGTTGACTATTTATGCCTACCGATTGTGAAAAAATTATTGAACTTTCTCCTTAATACGAAAACAATCCCAACTTCAACACACGACTTCAATATCCTTTATGATACTCGACTGATTAAATAGATAATATTTACAATAAATGAATAGCCAAATAGAAACCAAAATAGGAAACAAATTCCTGATGCAACTTGGATTCAAACTCTATAATCTATATACTACAAAATCTCCACTAAAAAACTCTGATTCTCTCGCTTTCCCCTTCTAGTTTCCAAATTCAACGCAACACTTTTTTTATCCAAGAAACTCTCAAGTGCCATAAATTGTAGTTTACTTTTTGCTCATCCAAACAAAAAAAATAGATTTGATACAACTTCTTTCCAAATGCAGCACCCTTATTTTTTACCTCTTACTGACATTTTCCCTCTAACTTCAGAATTTGTTGCGGCTATGCAAGTTTAGAAAGTCATAATCATTATTATGCATCCATGGATTGGGTTAAAATAAGAGTTCTTGGTAAGGGTTCCTTTGGTGTAGTCTATCTTGCAATCCCCACCATCCGTAATTTGCCTTGCTTTGCTGTGAAATCAAAAATTTTATAACATTCTTCTTCACTTTTAAAAGAAAGAAGAGTTCTTGAGAAGCTTTCTAGTTTATCAGAGATTGTGTAATGTTTAGGAGCGAATTTAGATTATGAACATGGAGTCGAGTTTGTTTACAATCTACATCTTATATATGCAGCTGGAGGTAGGTTGCTAGGTATGATAAGGAGGTGTGGTGGTAAATCATCTAAACCTGAAGTTCTATACTATTTCGCTTAATATTGAAGGGTCTTTATGTGCATTACGATTTTAATCTAGTCAATATTCTGGTTTTCCCAAAAAAATGGGATAAATAGTGTTAAATTCGCAGATTTTGGATTAACAATAGAGCCTAATGAAACACTAAATCCAAATTGTCACAAGCTTAGGTTTAGAGGTACACCTATTTATATGTCATCGGAATATATTGCTTTTGGTGAGATTGACACTTCATTGGACATATGGTGTCTTGGTTTTATGGTAGTGGAGATGTTTACTAGAAGGACACAGCTATGCGGTGGACGAATGAGAAGTTTGTCATCTATCAATTGGTTAAGGTGAAAAAGACACCAATCATACTAGAAAATATGTTAGACAAGGGAAAAGTTTTCTTGATGAAATGCTTTTTTACAAATCCCATGGAGCGCAGTGGACAACAAAGAAGCTATTGGAGCACCTTTTATTGTTGATGAAATTATGCTTGAGAGTCAAGTGACCAAGAAAAATCTTCTCTTTTGTTGCGTTATCCTAAGTTAGGTTTTGTTGATGAAGTTATGCTTGACTTGGTTCTAAGGTTTTTAGCTTTGTTATTTACTCTTTGGCTGCCATATATGGGGGTGAATAAGCATACTATGGTTGTTTCAATCAGGCTATTCACCAATATGCCTCTTGCAAATTTTTCTGACTGCTAAGTGACAATTTCAGTTTGCTATCCTTTAAGTTCTTTAATTTGCAGAGTTATTGGAATGATTGGAAATTAATTAAACTTTTTCTTTTGGACCAGAGTTATTGGACTCATGATTTTGTCTTAGAAGCTATGGATCTCTCTCCTATTAAGTGGGACATTGATAAATTTAGAGACGAGGTGTGTTTTATTTGTTTATTTATTTATCTATTTTCTTCACTTATTAATACCTTTTTCCTTCTTCTTTTTTTTTCCCCTAATTTAACACTTCTAGAGTTTTGGTCATTTACAAGGTGAATTGACAATTTTGACTGATATGAAAAAAGTATGGATCTCTAGAAAGTTCATTTCAATTTATGAAGCTAGGCCTTCTACCTACTTGGTCTTCTGTGCTGATACAATTCTTAAGGTTTGAGAATTGAGATATTTTATTCATTTTATTCGCTTATATATATGTCAACGCGAGAATGTTGAAGTTTTAGTTCTCCTCTACTGAGCTTAGTTTCATAATTTGGTTATCTAAGATTTTATACTCTTCCCGGCTTTAAGTTTCACCAAACTGATCATCAATTAATTTCTTATTATTTGTACAACAAGATTTTTGGTTTACAATTGGCCACTGACAATATCAAAGGTTGTGATCTTTTTAGTACTCATGAACCTTGGGAGATATGGGAGTTTTATAAAAGAGAGTCGAAGGATGATGATGATCTTTTCTTTTTCACTGCCTCGAAGAAAAAGTTTAGTAAGAGCAAACAAATTTGTAGGAGAATTGGTTCTGGTTCTTGGAAAGGTGAAAATGCTACCAAAGAAATTCAAACTAATGATGATATGGTAATTAGGTCCAAAAAAATATATAGATATGAAAAGAAAGGGTCTAAACATGATGGAGACTGGATGATGCATGAGTATTCATTATTGGGTCATGATGAGTACATTATTTGTTGAATTTGAAAGAATGATCGGCCAATTAAGAAGAAGGGTTTGGAAAAAAAGAGGAAGTCGCATGAAGTTGAGCGTTTTGATGAGAACCTTAAGTCTAAAAGTGCTTCAAGGTTCAATATTATGAAGAACAGGTAGAATCGAAAGCCACAACACCTGTGAATGATCATGATACTACTGAAGACATTGCAACAAATTCAACATTTATGGAAGCACTTTTCCTAGTCTAAGTACTGATAATGAGTGTATTCACCTTGGGGATTTATTTCTTGATGAAGAACAAGTACAACCTCTTTTCAGATAATTGATGATGGTAGTGGAACAAAGACTAAAAATGCTACAAATTCAAGTTTAGGTGAAGACACTCCTTCTAATGGAAACAGAGAAGATTTTGAAAATGATGAGTTGAATGATGATGAGTTTTATAAGGAGCTATTCCTAGAGGAAGAAGAAGAAGTACAATTGTCTTCCCGAATGACAATTCATGATGGTAGTGCAACCAAGAGTGAAATTGGCACAAATTCAATCGTAAATGAAGACCCTCCTTCTAACAGGAGTGAAGAAGATTTCGTCAGAGTTTGGAAGAAAGGCAAGAGTGGCAAGACAAGAAATAAAGATGCTAGAGTATGGCTAAAGAGAAGAAAATTGCAAAATATGTTTCTATATATTGCGTTTGTATACTTTGTATATTGCTCAATTTATACAAAAAATGTCAATGTAAATTAGGAAATAGAATACTGTAATAATGTCTTGATTACATATTTTAGGGAGATTACTTGAGATGTAATTGCCTAGAATCAAGCCTCAATCAAGGCATAATCTTTGTCATTCTCCCATTTGTTATTTTCTTACTTTTGATTTGTGGTTATCTTCCCAGAATGCAAGCATAGTCCTATAATATGTTTCAATCATTAGGATATGATTATGCAAGTAACTCTATGATACTTAAAAAATGCTTAAACCAAATACATATCAAAATACAAAACCATGTCCAACTAGTTCATGTCATGATGATTAATTAGCCTTTAGATGGTCAATAATAAAAACTTTGGCATACCATTACTAAGGATGTAATGGGGCCTCAATTGAATAATTTGTCATCCATTTCATAATCAGAACACATTGTCTTATCAGGTGGTATTATTCAATGTTTTAAAACCTGATCTGGCCTGACCTGTTCAACTGGTTGAACATGGACCCAGGGGCTGAGCTGGGTTTTACATGACAGAAAATCGGAGAACATAGTTTACTTGTGTTGACCCATGGTTGGACTAAGGTTACTATAGCAAACCACCGGTCTAACCGATTTTGGGCTAAAACCGAGTTACAGTGATTTAATAAATCCATTTTCAATTTTTCATTTGAATTCAATCAACCTCCCCACTTCCACTCCACCACAATCAAACTTCGGTCTCCTTCAGATTCTCTTCTTCTTTAGATCTTCATCTTCATCTTCATCTTCAGATCCTCATCTTCTTTTTCTGCAAATCTTCATCTTCTTCTTCTTCAGATCTTCTTCGTCGTCTTTAGATCCCCTTTTTCTTCTTCTTCAGATTTTCTTTGTCTTATTTAGATCCTCATCTTCTTTTTCTTTAGATCTTCATCTTCTTCTTCTTCTTCAGATCTTGATCTTCTTCTTCTTCCCAAATTTTTTTTTATTATTGGAAGTAAGAATATATATAACTTTGCGAAATTGAGGTTCCTTTACAAAATAATAATTACAGTGATTTATAAGTTTGGTGATGATGATAAATATATTGCTTGCTTATTTGATCGAAACATGGGATCGAAGATTAGTTCTAGGGTGTGCTAATTTTAACTCACTATATTCCTAGACACTGTCCCAATGGAAAGAAAGAAAATAGAAGAGTTGTAAACTTGCATATACATAATATTGTATATTCAAATAGTGTTGACCGGTTTGACTCGCCAATTGAACCGGTTAACCTGGGACCCAATCATCTAACTGGTTCATTGACCGAGTTGGTTATGAAAACATTGGTATTATTCAAACATATGTAGAGTGTTTATTTAGTCCATATGAAATTACCTATTCTTTAAGCCATTTCCAGCAACTTGAGGGAGGAAAACATCCTTGTGTGGATCATATTGAGACAAACAAACAAATCAAATTGAATTCTCCATCAGAAGACGAACTCCTTTAGTGGCCCTGACACCAATGTCATGGCAAGTGACAAAAAAGTGATCAGCTCCTTAAGTTCTGTTCCAATATGGGTACTTGGAAATCAACTTCTCCACATACATTTTAACAATGATAGAAATTCTCAGCTGCGTAGAAAACAATGAGATGCACAATAGAAATAAAAAGTAAATAACACAACATATGTGATTAAAAAAAAAAAAAAAAAAAATAGGCCAAACTTGGGCAAAATTGAACAAAATCAGGAACTTCATAAAAGGATAAGCATTGAACATTTCTTTATGTTATCTAATTACCATTTGATGAAGATGATTCTTTAATCTAATTACAAGAACTCATGACCTCTTATAAGTTTCTATTTTCTGCAAAATCATAACTTCATATTTAGATTTAACGGTAACAAAAAAATCCTAGTCAACTACAATTTTAGGTAAAAAAAATCAGTGCAAAAACTAATAACAATGTCATACTTTGTCATTCAATGCTCACATTAAAATCGATTAATGTTCAATTCCTATCTTGAACTACAATAAGACCAGATGAATTCATACCTTGCCTCTCATTTGATGATAGGAAATAGGGATAAAGAAAAGATGAGCCTTGTTGGGACCATTAGTCTAGAACTGACTTTCTTTGATATTCTGAAAGAAATAACCTTCACTTGCATACTTCCCAGTAAGATTACTTGGCGTTTGGTAATAAGAATTTGGATCCCTATCTAGGTGCACAAACACCTTAAATTCCCTCCCATTTGCTTGTAGTTGAGCTTGAAAACCTCCATTGAGTGAAAGATTTCAGCGTAAATGTTGGAATCTTGATGCATTTTAGGCTTTAGAAAAGCTCAAGTAAGTGAGAAAATTGAAAGAATCTTGAACTAAATTAACCTTCATCAACTAAATAGTGAATGTAGAGTGAGAGAAACTGAGAAATTAAACAAATGCCTAAGAAGGTTTGGAGCTGGGAATTATAAGTTTATTAAACTCCAATATGCAGAAGGCTAAGAGAGCGCCTCCAATAGAAAAGTCTCTTCTTAAGCTTGGGTTAAAGAGGAATGTTTAATTATTTCCAAGAGGAATGTGTTATCCTGAGTTAGGTTTGGTCTATTAGATTAAAGGAAAGATCGATTAATTGGTTCATGAAATTTGTAATACATTTTCCTCAATCTTGTTATATTACAATTCATGGTTCTTCACTAACTACATTTGATGTATATACTATAATCTCTAATAGTTGATCAGTGAACTACGTACTAATTGCTAATTCTGTGATTTGTCAAATTTAAGCATGAATTTAGAGTATAATTTGCACTCTATATAAGCTTAAATGAAAATTTTCTGTTGAAAAGGAAAAGAAAGGTTAACATATGTTTATTTCTTGAACTGGCCAAACTTGGATGAGAGTTCAGATGCATTGGGACTTTGGTCTCAAAGAAAAAATTAATTAGTTTATCTTTTTTATGTTCTTCTTTGTTGATAATGGGGCAGAGATTGCTAAAACTCTATTTTCTTTACAAGTTATTTTCAGTTTTACTACATATGAATTCCTTTATGCAATAAATTGATTTGTATAAGTCATCACTAAATGAAATATGATTTATCATGACGCAACAATCGCAATTCATGTACACCAACGTTACGACACTTTTTACTAAATTATTGTATTATGTCCATCAATGTCATCCTGTTCTGATGCCGAACAAATGCGTCAGTTCCAAAAAATGTAATACTGACACATTAAGTTGAAAGTGCCCTCTACCTTTTCAGTTTGCCAACATCACAGCACAAAAAACTGTCGTAAGGAGAAACTAATATATGTATATGTGTTAATCCTTAACGTCCTTGAGTTGAAGCGAAGTCTTGAAAAGAGATAGACTATATGGCTCCGTTTGGTTCAGTTTTTAAAAAACTATCAATGCTTTTCTCAATAAAGGTAACAGTAAACGTTGCGTTTGGTTTATATATCCAGCAAAAGATTCTCAATATTACTCAGTATTTTTTTGACCGTTTGTGAATTTTTTGCTATTATTTCGCCCAACAACAACTGACATCTTTAATGCATCTTCTTCTTTTTATTTACTGCACACACCCGTGACTTCCTCTCGCTCAGTCCACAAGCAAGCACAAAACACACTAAAATAACGTTTCCTCCTTCTTGCCCAACTGCTACTGAGGCAGAGCCGTNCACCCATGTGTTGCACCAGGTTGTCACCAAACAACCTTGACAAGTGAGATCAGTCACTGCCTTTCGACAGGGTCGTTCAACACTATGATAGCCTTACCGTATTATCTGTGCCCTTACTTCAGAATAATACTAGGGCTACGGACGTTTCTAGAGTGGCCACCATATGTGCTCATAGGGTTCTCACTATCAAGATTTGAAACACTTGATACCCTCGTCATGGTTCTACCATTCTAAGGACATATATCAATACATATTGCAATAATAATGATTTACGCGATATAGAATAAAATGCCTTTTATTATTGATTAATGAACATTATTACAAAGAGTCAATTCCACAATAATTGATTGGCTTTAGGGCATCTACTCTAACAAAAACATCATACTAAATTTACAATAAAATTAATCTTAAAGTAATTTTACATCAATAAATTTAGAAACCTCGATTTACATTCGAAAGGAATGAGATGAGAAGAGAATACACATCAAGAAGGGGAAGGAAGACAGCACACCCAAGCCCTATTTTAAAAACTTATAACCATACATAACCAAAATAATTTAAAACATTCACCATAGGTCATAGGGCTCATGTACCGAGTACCATGCAATATACAAACAAGTACATAGCATACATTTCAAAAACAATCAATTTTTGAATTGGATGGGTTTATTAATTAATTACCCTCTTATATGTGCAGAATGATTATTGGCTTTATAGGTTATTAAAAACTGCAGTTTGATCCCTTTGTGAAAAATACAGAATTAGGACAACAGCCTCGTCACCGCGGCGAAGTTTTTATTTCGCCGCGGCGAATAATTCCAGCAAGTACTTTGCCGTAGCGAATTCTGGAAATCCCAAATGCACAGTTCGTGTTTTTGCAGTTTTTCATATAATAACACGAATCCAAATCGAATCGAATGCACAAAAATTTGAACCAACCAACCAATATGACATTCATCAACACATTATTAAACCAATTTATCAATTGAATCATTCATTCAACAGTAGATTTTGCAGATTTAACAAAAATAACATGTTATCAATCAAATACATGTTATAAATCATACAATAAACTGTAAAATTTGGTATGCATGGCTCTGATACCACTATTAGGAACCGATCATACACGACAGCGGAAACAAAAATTATTTAAACATTATAGATCGTTCCTTATAACCAAGATCAAGGCACAAATTTACAGTTTATACAATATATTAAAATCTGCAATAAAACAGTTCAAGGTTAAGAAACCATACCCACGTTTAGAGACTCCTCCAATTTGTCTCGGAATGGATTTCACTACCGACCCAAGTGTAGGATCGAACCAATGTAGTCCACATGAAGACAACCTCAAGGAACTAAAGAGGAATTTGCTAGATCCTCTTTAGCCTTTAAGAACCAAGATGAAAATCAAATGAAATATTTTCTTCAAGCAAAAGAAATCTGGCGTGAGAGAGAAGAAAAAGGGGCTGGAATATTTGTTTTCAATGAATGAATTAATTAATTAAACAATTCACAAAGTGTTGCACTTATATAGTGCATACTTCGCCTTATTCCATCATGGAATGGGCTTGGGCTCCAACCCAAACAGCTCCCTTTAAGATATTTAATTTTAATTATTATTGTTATTTCAGTTAAATTCAATTAATATATATATTTCATATATTAACATTTAACAATAACAATAATTCATTTAAATATATGCGAACACATATTTAAATATAATTTCACTTATTTAATTTAATTAACAAATTAAATAAAGGATATGACCTCAGCAAATTTAATTGCACTGTGAAATTACCAAAATACCATTTCCCTTAAAAAGATGAAAATGCCCTTCTTACAAACTGGTTCTTAAATTATCTTCTATGTGTGTGACCTGTAGGCTCCTTATCATACCGGTAGTGTGTAGTATCGCGATTAACACTAATTAATCGTCTCACTATACACAGACCAAGATTGGCCCCTAGCAAGGCATCATGGCCACCTGATAAATTCGGATTCAGCGAAGCAGCTACCTGTCAATGATATGGTTACCGTACAATCTAATCCTTTCATCAAACGTTATCTCGACGAGACCGAGGCATAGAAATAGTGTCAACCTCGGTCACTCTTGATATTATGTATTCAGTTATTGAACCAATGACCTGAATTATAAACTGGATAGAGCAACAACTCAATCCCACTGTGGCCACAGTTGTAGTGTCATTGCCATTTACTAAATTGAGTCGTAAGATAACTTCTCCCGTACCCGGGAGTGATGAATCCTCTGTCTATCCACCATAGTCTTGATACACTCATTGATGCAGCCAATCACCACCGTATTGACAGCTCTGAATAGAACTACGTTAGGCTAGTGTCAAACTACACCAATCGGTGCACAAGACGCTCCGGTGATCTCAAGTCTAAGGATCACATGTACCACCATTCATTCGAGGATTTGTTCCTATAAAGAAGCTATCCAGTTACGCAGCAGAAAACAAAAATTTACAACAATGGATCGTTCCTTAGAACCCAAAATCAGGGCATAGAAATTACAGTTTATACATTATAAGAAAAATCTGCAGAAAATTAGTTTGAAGTTTAGGAACCATACCCATGTTGGAGGCTCTTCCAATTTTATCTCTGAACGTGTTTTGCTACCGACCCAAATGTAGGATTGAACCGATGAAGTCCACACGAAGACAATCGCAAGGAACTAAAGAGGGATTTGCTAGATCCTCTTTAGCCTTAAGAACAAAGAAGAAAAATCAAAAGAATTTGATTTCAAAGAAAATAAGCAATGTGGCGTGGGAGAGAGTGTTTTTAGGGTTGTGTGTTTTCTTTCTCAATCAAAAATCACACACACCTTTTTCTTTTATAGTCATATTTTAGTTGCCCTATTCCCTTATGGAATAGGCTTGGGCTCCAACCCAAACACCCCATGCTTCCAAACACTCCCAATTAGATATTTATTTTAATTCATCATTATCTTCAATTAAAATCAATTAATATATATTTAATATATATATTAACATTTAACAATAATGATAATTTATTTAAACATATGCGAACAGATATTTAAATATAATTTCATTTATTTAATTTTTCTAATAAATTAAATAAAGGCTACGACCTCAGCAAATTTAATTACACTGTGAAATTACCAAAATACCATTTCCCCAAAAAGACGAAAACGCCCTTCTTTCTTTCTGGCTCTTAAATTATCTTCTATGTGTGTGACCCATAGGCTTCTCATCATACCGATAGTGTATAGTATCGTGATTAACACCAATTAATCGTCTCACTAATACACAAACCAAGATTAGCCCCTAGCAAAGCATCATGGTCACCCGATAGATTCGGATTCAGCAAAGTAGCTACCTGTCAACAATATGGTTACCGTACAATTCAATCCTTTCATCATTTGTTATCTCGACAAGACAAAGGCATAGAAATAGTGTCAACCTTCTGTTACTCTCGATATTATGTATTCAGTTTCTAGACCAATGACCTGTATTATAAACCGGATAGAGGAACAACTCAATCCCACTATGGCCATAGTTTTAGTGTCATTGCCGTTTACTGAATTGCGCCGTGAGATAATTTCTCCCATACCCGGGAGGGATAAAATCCCTGTCAATCCACAATAGCTAGTATAATTTGTGGTTCTACTTTTCTCCCACTAGTACTTCTTAGAAAAAATTCATTTTCTAAGAAGACACCAAAACGAGCAATAAAAATTTTGCGCTCTTCTGGGTGATAGAAATAGTATCATTTGGTCTCCTTTGGATACCCCACAAATATACAGTTACAAGATTTTGGGCCCAGCTTGTTCAAAGTCAATTTCTTAACATAAGCTTTGCAACCCCAAATCCTTAGATAAGACAAGTTGGGCTTTCGCCCACTCTATAGCTCATATGGAGTCTTATCTACAGACTTTAACGACATACTGTTCAAAACGTAAGTCGCAGTCTCTAGGGCATAACCCCAGAACAATGTAGGTAAATCACTAAAACTCAACATGGACCTAACCATATCAAGTAAGGTCCTATTCTTCCTTTCAGACACTCCATTGTGTTAGGGTGTATACGGAGGAGTGAGTTATGATACTATCACACATTCCTTCAAGTATTCAGAAAACCCTGAGCTTAAGTATTCACTCCTCGATCCAACCGAAGAGCTTTAATACTTTTGCCCAACATATTCTATACTTCATTGCTGAATTCCTTGAATTTATCAAAGGCTGCAGATTTATGTCTCATAAGGTGGACATAACCACATCTACTGAAATCATCAGTAAATGTGATGAAGTATGAATATCCACCTTTGGCCTCAACTGTTAGTGGACCACATACATCACTATGGATGATGCCTAATAGCTTAGTAGCCCTTTCACCTTGTCCTGTGAAAGAAGACTTGGTCATCTTGCCTAACAGGCATGACTCGCATACCTCAAATGACTGAAAGTCAAAAGGGTCCAAAACTCCATCCTTTTGAAGTTTTGCAATGCGGTCAATGCGGGTCTTATTAACATGACCCAATCTATAGTGCCAGAGGTATGTCAGGTTTTGATCGCTATGTTTAGCTTTCTTTGTTTCAACATTGAGAGTATCTTTATTGTTTAAATCAAGAACATATAATCTATTATATAACCTTGCAATTCCAAATAGAATACCATTCAAACTAAAGGACAACAATCCATTAGATATCTCAAAATGATACCCTACATTACCCAAAGCGGATACTGAAATAATATTTCTAGAAATAGAAGGTATGTGATAACAGTTATGTAGTTCCAACAATAAGCCCGTAGGCAAACATAAACAGTAAGTCCCTACAGCCAATGCAGCCACATGTGCTCCATTTCCAACTCGTAGGTCCACCTCCCCTGGCAAGTACTCTACTTGCCTTAGTCCTTGCACATCAGTACAAAGTGAGTACACATCCGTGGTCATTACCCAAGATGTTAAGGGGAAAAGTTAATCTCAATCATATAAACATACCTGAAGTCGGTAGCTTCTGACTTCTTCTTGCTTGCGAGGAAGACTAGCAGTGTTTTCTTAGTGGCCAGGCTTGCCACAAAAGAAGCAGACTACTTTGCCCTTTCCATGCCACTCTTAAGCCCAAGAGCAACGTCCTTGGGCTTGGGTGGGCTTGGGCTTGGGTTTGGCCTTGGCCTTACCCTTGCCGTCCTTTCCTTTACTGGCAGCAACCAGTAAATAGAATTAGACTTCTTATAGTCTTACTCTGCAGTCCTCAACATGTTCAAAAGTCCGACACGGTTTTCACCATCATGTTCATATGAAGTTCATTATGCGGTGCATAAGAGTCAGGGAATGATTGCAGAATCAAATCCATTTGTATTATGCATCCAACTCAAATCCCAAGTCTCAAGCCTCTCTAGTGCTCGATCATCTTGTGCATATGAGGACCAACTTGGTCCCTCAGTCAAACGTCTCCCAAACAGTGCTTTCGACACCTTGTACCTCTCATGTGACATTTCCTTCGAAAAGTCTTGAGGTGTAGAATGATGGCAGCAACGTCCATATTCTCATGCTGTTTTGTAGAACTGGTGTCATCGATGCTAACATCAAGCATTGAAATCCATCAGCATCATCAAAGAACTTTGATAAGTATCCTTTACTTCCTAAGTGGCATCAGGATCAGGCTCGCCATGTATGGCTTTCAAGGATATACAATTTCTTTTTTGACTGAGTATAATCCGAAGATTACGATACCAATCTGAGAAATGGATCCATCCAACCTGTTTTCTTTCTTGATTATCGGTCGCAGGTCATTATGCTCATTTTGGTGAATCTACAATTGCAGAAAAGATAAATTATTATGAAGTTCATTATTATTTAATATGGTCTTTTATTAAACGATGTTCCCACTATTTTACTCAAGTCAATAGCCCTCACTATTAACTCGGGAAGATGTTGGCTTTCCTAGTGGACTGAGATCCATCAGGCCCATTTCAAACCATCGCTTTGGCGAACAAGCCAAAATGAGTTGATTAGGTAGGCCAACAAACTTAATCCACACCAGTTGATAGCTCTACTATCAACCTCAAATGTGAGAAGCCAACAAGCCAATCACAATCCAATGGCCACCATCGTCCCAAGTGTGATTCTCAGTATCAGTTGAGTGGACACTACATGCCACCACATACACACAATATGTGTACTTTCTTACTATGCCTATGAAGCGGTTATCAACCTTCGCTTTGGCGAACAAGCAAAACCGTCATTTAAGTCAACCCATCACCATTAAAGAAAATCTAATGAATTTTAATCTCCCACTGGTAGAAATGTTCCCTTGCTTTGGCGAACAAGGTTCCGATGAACAGTGGTTTGATTAAACCATGTGATGGAAAGCATAAATGAATTATATACTTTAATTAAGGGTTATTAGTTAATGTCTCACCAATTATTATCTTTGTTAGAATGACATTGTTGGCATGTTTGAACATTCAACCTTAGCTGCATTCTAAACAAAATATTAAAATGTGTCAGTACTGGCTAACTAAAACCGATTTCCTCGGCTAGAGGAATCGGTAGGTCACCTAGGGGTCTGTAATGAATGTCTTGAGTCTTCAAGTATGATTGCCTCTTCCTTGCTCTGCCTCAAGTACATTACAAAAACTGTTAGGAAACGAACAGGATGCGCAGGGAAAACAAAAATTTACAACCATGGATCGTTCCTTAGAACCAAAATCAGGGCATAGAAAATTACAGTTTATATTTTTATAGAATCTGCAGAAAAATAAATCAAAGGTTTAGATTCATACCCACGTTTGGAGGCTCCACCAATGTGTCTCTGAACGGTTTGCTACGATCCAAGTATAGGATCGAGCCAAGAAGTCCACACGAAGACAACCACCAAGAACCAAGAAGGGATTTGCTATCCTCCTTGGCCTAAGAAATCAAGAAGAACAAAAGAAAAGTTTGATTTTCAATCAACAGTGAAAGTGGCGTGGGAGAGTGTATAAGGGGCTGCTGTGTTTTCTTTTCTTTTTCAAAAGGCAAAATCAATTCATTAATAAAACACACAAACACTATTCTTTTATAGGCAACCAAGTTGCCCTATTCCCACATGATGGGCTTGGGCTCCAACCCAAACACCCATGTTGCCAAACACTCCCAATTGGATATTTTATTTTTTCACATTATTTCAATTAAAAATCAATTAATATATATTTAATATATATATTAACATTAACAATAATGATAATTTATTGAATATGTGTGAACACACATTCAACCGTAATGTCACTTATTTAATTTTAACAAATTAAATAAAAGGCTACGACCTCAGCAAATTTAATTGCACTGTGAAATTACAAAATACCCCTTCGCCAAAAAGACGAAAACGCCTCTTTCTTCTTGGCTCTTAAATTATTTCTATGTGTGTGACCCATAGGCTTCTCATCATACCGGTAGTGTATAGTATCGCAATTAACACCAATTAATGTCTCAATATACATAGACCAAGATTGGCCCTAGCAAGGCATCATGGCCACCCGATAGATTCGGATTCAGCAAAGTAGCTACCTGTCAACGATATGGTTACCGTACAATACGATCCTTTCATCATACATTATCTCGACGAGACGAAGGCATAGAAATAGTGTCAACCTTCGGTTACTCTCGATATTAATATTCAGCTTTGACAATGACCGTATTATATCTGGATAGAGCAACAACTCAATCCCACTATGGCCACAGTTTTAGTTTCATTGCCATATACTGAATTGCGCCGTGAGATAACTTCTCCCGTACGGGGAGTGATGAATCTCTGTCAATCCACCATAGTCTTGATACACTCCTTAATACAGCTAATCACCACCGTACTGACAGCTCTGAATAGAACTGCGTTAGGCTAGTGTCAAATTGTACCAATTGGTGTACAAGGCGCTCGGTGACTCAGTCTAAGGATCACATGCACCACCATTCATTAGAGGATTTGTTCCATAGACACTGGGGTTACCATCCATATGGAATCCTCTGGTGGGTCAGTCCAGTGAACTTGCTGCGGTATATCGCCACAACAAGCACCCATGTGTTGCACCAGGTTGTCACCAAACAACCTGGACAAGTGAGATCAGTCACTGCCTTTCGACAGGGTCGTTCAACACTATGATAGCCTTACCGTATTATCTGTGCCCTTACTTCAGAATAATAAGGGTACGGACGTTTCTAGAGTGGCCACATATGTGCTCATAGGGTTCTCACTATCAAGATTTGAACAACTTGATACCCTCGTCATGGTTCTACCATTCTAAGGACATATATCAATACATATTGCAATAATAATGATTACGCGATATAGAAAAAATGCCTTTTATTAGATTAATGAACATTATTACAAAGAGTCAATTCCACAAATATTGATTGGCTTTAGGGCATCTACTCTAACAAAAACATCATACTAAATTTACAATAAAATAATCTTAAAGTAATTTTACATCAAAAATTTAGAAACCTCGATTTACATTCGAAAGGAATGAGATGAGAAGAGAATACACATCAAGAAGGGGAAGGAAGACAGCACACCCAAGCCCTATTTTAAAAACTTATAACCATACATAACCAAAATATTTAAAACATTCACCATAGGTCATAGGGCTCCTGTACCGAGTACCGCAATATACAAACAAGTAATAGCATCATTTCAAAAACAATCAATTTTTGAATTGGATGGGTTTATTAATTAATTACCCTCTATATGTGCAGAATGATTATTGGTTTATAGGATTAAAAAACTGCAGTTTGATCCCTTTGTGAAAAATACAGAATTAGGACAACAGCTCGTCACCGCGGCGAAGTTTTTATTTCGCGCCGGCGAATAATTCCAGCAAGTACTTTGCCGTAGCGAATTTGGAAATCCCAAATGCACAGTTCGTGTTTTTGCAGTTTTTCATATAATAACACGAATCCAAATCGAATCGAATGCACAAAAATGAACCAACCAACCAATATGACATTCATCAACACATTATTAACCAATTATCAATTGACATTCATTCAACAGTAGATTTTGCAGATTTAACAAAAATAACATGTTATCAATCAAATACAGTTATAAAACAACAATAAACTGTAAAATTTGGTATGCATGGCTCTGATACCACTATTAGGAAACGATCATACACGACAGCGGAAACAAAAATTATTTAACATTATATAGTTCCTATAACCAAGATCAAGGCACAAATTTACAGTTTATACAAATATATAAAATCGCAATAAAACAGTTCAAGGTTAAGAAACCATACCCACGTTTAGAGACTCCTCCAATTGTCTCGGAATGGATTTCACTACCGACCCAAGTGTAGGATCGAACCAATGTAGTCCACATGAGACAACCTCAAGGAACTAAAGAGGAATTTGCTAGACCTCTTTAGCCTTTAAGAACCAAGATGAAAACAAATGAAATATTTTCTTCAAGCAAAAGAAATTGGCGTGGAGAGAAGAAAAAGGGGCTGGAATATTGTTTTCATGAATGAATTAATTATTAAACAATCACAAAGTGTTGCACTTATATAGTGCATACTTCGCCTATTCCATCATGGAATGGGCTTGGGCTCCAACCCAAACAGCTCCTTTAAGATATTTAATTTTAATTATTATTGTTATTTCAGTTAAATTCAATTAATATATATATTTATATATTAACATTTAACAATAACAATAAATCATTTAATATATGCGAAACAACTATTAAATATAATTCACTTATTTAATTTAATTAACAAATAAATAAAGGATATGACCTCAGCAAATTTAATTGCCCTGTGAAATTACCAAAATACATTTCCCTTAAAAGATGAAAATGCTTTACAAAACTGGTTTTAAATATCTTCTATGTGGTGACCTGTAGGCTCCTTATCATACCGGTAGTGTGTAGTATCGCGATAACATAATTAATCGTCTCACTATACACAGACCAAGATTGGCCTAGCAAGGCATCAAGCCACTGATAAATTCGGATTCACGAAGCAGCTACCTGGCAATGATATGGTTACCGTACAATCTAATCCTTTCATCAAACGTTATCTCGACGAGACCGAGGCATAGAAATAGTGTCAACCTCGGTCACTCTTGATATTATGTATTCAGTTATTGAACCAATGACCTGAATTAAAACTGGATAGAGCAACAACTCAATCCCATGTGGCCACAGTTGTAGTGTCATGCCATTTACTAAATTGAGTGTAAGATAACTTCTTCCCGTACCCGGGAGTGATGAATCCTTGTCTCTACACCATAGTCTTGATACACTCATTGATGCAGCCAATCACCACCGTATTGACAGCTCTGAATAGAACTACGTTAGGTAGTGTCAAACTACACAATCGGTGCACAGACGCTCCGGTGATCTCAAGTCTAAGGATCACATGTACCACCATTCATTCGAGGATTTGTTCTATAAAGAAGCTATCCAGTTACGCAGCAGAAAACAAAAATTTACAACAAAGGATCGTTCCTTAGAACCAAAATCAGGGCATAGAAATTACAGTTTATACATTATAAGAAAAATCTGCAGAAAATTAGTTTGAGGTTTAGGAACCATACCCATGTTGGAGGCTTTCCAATTTTATCTCTGAACGTGTTTTGCTACCGACCCAAATGTAGGATTGAACCGATGAAGTCCACACGAAGACAATCGCAAGGAACTAAAGAGGGATTTGCTAGATCCTCTTAGCCTTAAGAACAAAGAAGAAAATCAAAAGAATTTGATTTCAAAGAAAAAAGCAAGACATGGCTGGGAGAGAGTGTTTTTAGGGTTGTGTGTTTTCTTCTCAATCAAAAATCACACACACCCTTTTTTAAGTCATATTTTAGTTGCCCTATCCTTATGGAATAGGCTTGGGCTCCAACCAAACACCCCCTGCTTCCAAACACCCCAATTAGATATTTATTTAATTCATCATTATCTTCAATTAAAATCATTAATATATATTAATATAATATAACATTTAACAATATGTAATTTATTTAAACATATGCGAACAGATATTTAAATATAATTTATTTATTTAATTTTTCTAATAAATTAAATAAAGGCTACGACCCAGCAAATTTAATTACACGTGAAATTACCAAAATACATTCCCCAAAAAGACGAAAACGCCTTCTTTCTTTCTGGCTCTTAAATTATCTTCTATGTGTGGGACCCATAGGCTTCTCATAACCGATAGTGTATAGTATCGTGATTAACACCAATTAATCGTCTCACTAATCACAACCAAGATTAGCCTAGCAAAGCATCATGGTCACCCGATAGATTCGGATTCAGCAAAGTAGCTACCTGTCAACAATATGGTTACCGTAACATTCAATCCTTTCATCTTTGTTATCTCGACAAGACAAAGGCATAGAATAGTGTCAACCTTCTGTTACTCTCGATATTATGTATTCAGTTTCTAGACCAATGACCTGTATTATAAACCGGATAGAGGAACAACTCAATCCCTATGGCCATAGTTTAGTGTCATGCCGTTACTGAATTGCGCCGTGAGATAATTCTCCCATACCCGGGAGTGATGAATCCTCTGTCAATCCACCATAGTCTTGATGCAGCCAATCACCACGTATTGACAGCTTGAATAGAACTGCGTTAGGCTAGTGTCAAACTACACCAATTGGTGCACAAGGCGCTCCGATGATCTCAAGTCTAAGGATCTCATGCACACACATTTGTTAGAGGATTTGTTCCATAGACACCGGGGTTACCATCCATATGGAATCCTTGGTGGGTCAGTCCAGTGAACTTGCGTGGTATATCCACCTACAGCAAGCACCCATGTGTTGCAGTAGGTTGTCACCAAACAAACTTGACAAATGAGATCAGCACTGCCTTTCGACAAGTCATTCAACACTATGATAGTCTTACCGTACTATCTATGCCTTACTTAGAATAATACTAGGGCTACGGACTTTTCTAGAATGGCCACCATATGTGCTCATAGAGTTCTCACTATCAAGATTTGAAACACTTGATACCCTTGTCACGGTTCTACCATTCTAAGGACATATATCAATACATATTGCAATAATAATGATTTACGCGATATAGAATAAAATGTCTTTTATTATTGATTAATGAACATTATTTCAAAGAGTCAATTCTACAATAATTGATTGGCTCTAGGGCATCTACTCTAATAGTTCCATAGACACTAGGGTTACCATCCATATGGAATCCTCTGGTAGGTCAGTCTAGTGAACTTGCCTACAGCAAGCAACCATGTGTTACACCAGGTTGTCACCAAACAACCTTGACAAGTGAGATCAGTCACTGTCTTTCGACAAAGTCGTTCAATACTATGATAGCCTTACCGTATTGTTTATGCCCTCACTTCAAAACAATAGTAGGGCTACGGACGTTTCTAGAATGGCCATCATATGTGCTCATAGGGTTCTCACTATCAAGATTTGAAACATTTGATACCCTAGTCATGGTTCTACCATTCTAAGGACATATATTAATACATACAATGATGATTTACGTGATATAGAATTAAATGCATTTTATTGATCGATGAGCATTTTTACAAAAAGTCAATTCTACAATAATTGATTGGCTCTAGGGCATTTACTCTAACATACAAAACCTATATTTTAGTCTCAAAACTTGAACCAAATTAACATAATCCCTCAAATAAAAGGATGTAACTTCCATAGATCAAAGATATACTTATATTTAGAAAGCATATAGATAGAGAAGAGACTAACTAAAGAGGAAAGTTTAAGAGGGAGACTTTGAATCGTCCATAAACTCTCTCACAAAGCACATTGAAAATTCATCCTTCTTTGAGAATATTATAAAACAAACAAGGGATGTTTTTACCAGGCATCTTTTCAATTTAACTCACAATTTCCGCAACTACGATGACCCAAATCTTGAACACAAAAACAAACTAGAAGAAAAAGGGAGAAAAGAGAACTCACACTCCAAGTTTGGAATCACGGCCAAATGAAACCAGTCAGAGCAGCCGGATCAAAAAGGCAACAACACTACAACTAAAATAAAACCAGAAAGAGTAAACGGGTATCACCATCAAAGAGAGAGAGCAAGCTAAAACAAATTGTGATGTTCTTTTACTTGCATTCTAGTTTGGGAAACAGAGTATGGAACTGTGCGACCTTTGGACTTACTCCACGAGATAAAGTATATTTTATTTATGCTTCTTTTCTTATTATATTATTAAAAGAGTGCATTTCACCTTCTTTTTTTTTCTTTTTTTCTTTTTTTTACCAAGACATAATGTATCAAAATCCAACGGCAAAGATAGCTTCGGGTAACCATAAGCTTTATCCAATCGAGTTGGATGATAAACAAGTAAAAACAATTCATTTCTTGGACATATTAATGTAGTAAAAGAAACAGAAAATACATATAGTGGTCACTACAAGATCAAACTAACTGACAAATAACCAATTGTCATAACTTATTGAATTACTACAACAAGAACGGTAACTCAAAATAACTAGCAGTTCCACACATGTACTAATTGCAAAGTCACCTATTAGTTTCTTAACATAGCAATATGACAAATTAACCATCAATCCATCACCCTGTCTCTACAAAGACACAAACTACCTATCTGTGAATCTCAATTTGCTCCAGATCATGCTCGATTAGTTTACCTCCTACTTCAAGTCTTTCAATCTCTTCAACTGTAGCAAGAGTTGGTTCTGGGTTTTCTTGGTTTTGGTTGATCCAAGTGATGAAGATTATAGGAAGTGATGGTAGAGTGTGAAGAAGGCAGTTAAAGAAGCGTTTAATTAGACTCCATAGCAATGCATACCATAGAGATGTGATAATGAGAAACAAATAGGCTAGTAAGAAATGTGAGGGCGGTAAAACGAATGACGCTAGGATTGACAGAGCTAGGAGAAGAGAAAATTTTCTAGGACGCAAGAAGATGGGATGACTCATACTAAGAGGGAGTGTGATGGGTGTAAAGAGGGAAGCTAGTAGTAAAAGAAGACCAAAAATTAATAATAGGATAAATAGATATGGATAACGAAGAATGTTTGCAGCTTGGGGTTTCATTAATTGAAAGAAAATGAAAATATTGAGTAGGGGTGGGAAAAAAAGTCTCAAATCAATGGCCAAATACATGGTTGTAAATGTTTGTGGGGGGTAGAATTTACGTAGAACATGTGTTGAGTAAAAGAGAGCAAAGGGGAGTTTATATAGAACTAGAAGGCCGCAAAGAGGGTAAACATAATTGAATAAACCCTGAGTTTGGAATTTCGGTTGCACTGCTTATACATATAGTTTTAGTTCTACTAAAATATTCAAGTGGAGGGAGTTCAGTTGTGACTTGTGAAACTGTTAATTTTTAATGATAATTAATTGATTAATTGATTAATTAATAAACCATTGCTGTATGTAAAAGAGCCTACGTAGGACAAAAAAGAAATTAATTAATTAATATTTTATTACTCAATTAATTAATTAATGAACCCATACATATTTTAAAATTCACATCACAAATCAAACCATGTTAAACATACAAAATTGAGATCACAATTTTATTCTCAACTTGGTAGTTTGTATGTTTGACACATTATTGTATCCTAAAATCCACCTAACCCAATTTTTTTTTTTTTTTTTTTTTTGTTTCCTTTTCTAAATTGACCTTTAAAAATTCAATTTTATCTTTATTTCTTTTAATTAATTATAGGTAATTTCAAATTTTCAAAGGTACAGTCGTATAATACTTATGAACATACTTAAAAAAAAAAAAGAAAGAGAGAGAGAGAGAGAGAGAGAGAGCTCTTTTATCACTTTCTAACTCAATAAGAAGTTAATAATATAAACATATTAACAATTTACTTTGAGATATGATATTTATAATTTCAATTATTTCATGTAGACAATTTTTTTTAATGTGTTAAACATATAAAGTTGGAAACCAAGTCATGCACCATATGTTTTAAAACTCATATCACACTAAAAGAAAAAATACTTTTTGCAACCAATTTTTTTGCAACTAGACAAAAATAGTTGCAGATACCCCACATTTAATAACTAAATTCCAATTAGTCGGCCAAAGGGAATAAAATTCTAGGACCCATTTATTCCTACCTTTAGCGTCTAAAATTAATGTTTTGCAACTAATGTGATTTGTTGCCCAAAATATCACATTAGCGACTAATTTATTTGGTTGTCAATTCTTGCGCGAACACAATTGGCAACTACAACAAGGGATTCTACAACTAAAATTATGGTTACAAAAAACAATTATTTGCAATTACTGAATAGTTGCTAAATTAGATGCAAATATTTATTAATTAATTTGTAACTATTTTTATTAGTTACAAAATAATACAATTACCGAAATATCCAAGCTTTTGACAATAATTACAAAGGGTCCTAGGTACATTTGGCAACTAATTATTTTGTGCATATTACAATTAGTTGCAAAAACTCATGTATAGCAACTAAAATGTATTTAGTCACTAAAAGTTGATGAATTTTTTTTGAACCCAACTTTCCCGGTAAAATGAAAAAATATTATTTTAATTTGTGACTAAAATTACTGTTGTGTAACTAATTAGTTAGTTGCAAATTATCTTCTTTTGACAACTAAGATTTTGGTTCTCAAATGTATGGTAAATTTTGAGTGCCCCAAGTTCCCGCTTGAAATAAATTATCTTCTTTTGGCAACTAAGATTTTAGTTGCCAAATGTATGGTAAATTTTGAGCGTCCTTCCCGCTTGAAATAAATTGAAATTTTTGGTATGTTATTTGGCAACTAAAGTTATGGTTGTTAATAGGATTTTTTTTGCAACCAAAATGTTAGCCACTAAATATTGTTTATTAAAAATAATATATACTACTAGTAACCAAAATCAATTTTATTGTTTGATTCTACTTTTGCCGCCTACATTACCATCTCTTTGATTCTACTTTACCATCTCTTTGATTCTACTTTTGCCGCCTACATTACCCCATTGAAGGTAACTTTTTTTTTTTTTTTTAATGTCAAAGCTCATTCTTTTATATATGGTATTTCAATTTTATTATTTGATTTTCAATCCATTTCTTCACAACATTTGCTTTAATTTGTTTAAGCATCTGTTGTTAGTGACGTTCCTAAACAGGTGGCTTTAACTTCGTAATGGGTGATTTTATTTTTGTCTTCTCTTTCATCTGACATTACAATGGTTATTATAATTGTAATGAGTGCTTTAAATTCGTTTATTGTTACTAATAAACGAATAGTATTTGATTTTATTTTTGTCTTCTTTTCATCTGACATTACCATTTTTTCCTAAAACTTTTGCTTAACCGCTATTTCACTCATTTGTACAAACCCTCATAGTTGACATCCTTCTGGCACTGGAACAACAGTTCTAGCTTCTACCACTCTCGTTCAGTAGACAACGACTCGCTCACTGACTCTGGTGCTTATTTCGTGCCTATTTCGATGAAGATTGTTAACTTTGGTGAGTTTTGGCAAGGCGTATCCTGAACACCCAAATGTAGCGATGTTTAGAAAAATGTAGAAACTGAACCTAACCAAGAACTAAACCAATTTTTCATTTACCTGGGAAACCCTTCGATTGTGGTCCACAAAAATACAAAAAACTAAATTTCCAATTTTTAAAAAACAAAAATTAAAAGTAAACAATTTTTCCTTAAAATTTTAAAAGTAAACAAATTGAAAAGTCCCTAAATCCTTACCATTAAAGAAAAACAAAACCCCAAACCCGGGTTTAGGGTAACATAAAATAAAAAGAAAAAGTAAGCAATTTTGCACAAAATTTTTTGAAACTTACAATTAAAAAAAAATTAAAAAGATAGTAAACCCACTCATACAAAATCCCCAAACTAATTTTATCCTAAAACGCAAACACTCTCCACTTCTCCACTCCTTTCGCATCTTCTTCTCCATTTTTCCACACCACATATAAAACATTACAAAACCTTACTGCTTTACTTCTGAACCCAGAAAAAGAAGGCAGAGAGTTTTTAGAGATTAAAAAAAGGTGATGAATCTTAAAGATTGGAGTGTGTATTATACAATAATGTTGTTGTTGATGAAATTCCATTTCTATTAAAACCAACAAAGGCTGATTTCTTCAAGAAGAAAGATCCAAAAAGTGCTTCTTTGCTTCTGAAACCAAAATAAAGACCAGGAATTTGGTGTTGCTGATGTTATGTGTTACGGTTATAGCTCCTATTATTCTTTATACTGATAGATTCTCTGCCTCTTTCAAAGCTTCTTCTTGTATGTTCTCTTCTTCTTCATCAATTAATTTATTTTCTTATCTCAATTTCATACCTTGTTTCTTCTTCCTCAATTAACATTTTTCTGGGTTTGTTTCCTTTTTGCAACTAGAAACCAATTTCTTGAAGATCTTTCAGCTTTTTTAAGTTTTTTCAACTTTCCTTTTTCACCCCTTGTCTTTCAAACAAGATAAGATATTAAAGTTTCAATCTTTCTTCATTTTTTCTCTTCAGCCTGTCGGTGGTGATGCCAGCCATCTAAATCTTCTTCCCGAGGTGCTTGTATGTTCATGGGTTTTTTGTTTAAATAGTTTCTAACTCATAAAGCTCATATCTTTATATATTATCCCTTCAAAATCTCATTTTTTTTCTTCCTTGTTGCATATAGGAATCTTCCACAACCCGTATTGGAATAGTTTATTCAGGTTGGCTTTTTCATTCTTTCTCATTGTTTGTGTGGTGAATTCAAGAACTTTTGTTGGGAAGTTGTCAGTACTTGTATCTTATGGGTTAAATTTGTTGTATGAGTAGAATCAAGATAGCATAAATTAGCTAGAGTTTTGTCCTCAGTCAATTATAAATTAGCATAAATTTGCTGTATTGCAAACTTTGCTAACTGATTAACATTGGATAAAGGGAACTGAAACAAAGTTAGAACTACATTTTCCTTTGGCTAAGATGCTAGAGGATAGATATGAGAAAAAGGGAACTGAAACAAAATGGAAGAATCGAATACTGCCGCAAGATGAGAATGATATGCTGAGTGAGAAAACGCAAGAGGTAGCGAATTTGAATTGTATATGCTAAACTTATGTGCATTATAAGCCTTTAACTAATATGGCCTCTGCTTAATTGCTTTTATGTGGTTCACTTGATCAGTGAATTTCCTTCTATAGAAAGTATATGTATTCTAGCTCTTAAGATAAGGTGCACAAAAATTATACTTTGTTGAGGTGGCAAAAGGTGTTATTTTTACATTGTGATGAGAGAGTACCTCAATTTGGTGCCTTTTTTTCCTCTTCTTGGGAGCTTTAGCTTCTACTTCAGTTGTATTGGACTCTTCTGTTGCATTCTCTTTACCTTCAACGCATTGGCAGCATGTTGTCATGTGAGGCATTTGATGAGTCTGGATGTAATTATGGTGTTTCAGAGTTGTGAGTCTTAGTCATGTTTACTGAGCCTTCCTTGATTAGATGACATTTTTATGACTTACTATGATTTTATAATCTGTTGTTCAGCGTATAATTGATCTGAAGGTGAGACTATGCTGTGAATCTTGCAATAACCAGCTCAAAAAGATATTGAAGACAAGGGTGAAACATTATGCAACTACTAATTAGCATAGATTTTTGCTTTTTATTATTACTATTGTTATTAGCTAATCTTATCAGCATTAACTGAAATGTTTTTGTTTAATTAGAATAGTTAAAGTTATAGCAAGTTTAGTGCTAGTTGCATGATTGACTGAGTATAAATTATTATATTGTTATATATAATGCAGTGTATAAACTAAAATGTTGTTATTTTTGGATATCTTTTAAAAGTGTTGTGATAGAGGAAATGCTATATATAGCATTGGAAATTATTCAAGTTGCAGGTCACCTTTATCAGTGCATAAAAATATCGGCTCCGTTTGGTTCAATCTTTAAAAAACTATCAATGCTTTTCTCAATAAAGGTAACAGTAAAAGTTGCGCTTGGTTCACATATCCATCAAAAGATTCCCAATATTACTCAGTATTTTTTTGACCGGTTGTGAATTTTTCGCTATTATTTCTCCCAACAACAACTGACATCTTTAATGCATCTTCTTCTTTTTATTTACTGCACACACCCGTGACTTCCTCTCGCTCAGTCCATCAACCAAGCACAAAACACACTGAAATAACTTTTCCTCCTTCTCGCCCAACTGCTACTGAGCTTTTCATTTCCTTATTCTCTTCATTTACTCCACTATTCTCTACCAAAGCAGAGCCGTGAATCCCTTCCCCTCTCTCAGTCCATCAACCAAGCACAAAGCACCCATTTTTCTTCTTCTCCTTCTTCACTGAAAATTTCAGATCATACAACAAAGTTTCAGACTCAGCCCAAACCCATAGAACACTTTCTCCATCCTGCCGTCAAGAATCGTTGCTACGTTTCCAGTTCCTTTCAGATCCAGATACAACTCAGCTCATATCTCCCATTTCGTCGTCAACACCTCAGATTCGGCATTTGGACCTAATTGAAAATCTTTCAGTTCTTCTTCTCAGGTTAGTGATCTCTTTGTTTTTTCACCGCAGTTTCTCATCTCTGTCTCTCTTTCCAATCAGTAATAGTCTTTATAAGTTGACCAGTTCATATCTCCCATTTGACGCGAACTTGACACCTTACCAATTCTTTGAATTTCTGCCATTGAAGAATTAATTAACTGAGGCAATGGAGAGTATTTTTTGTTTGAACTAATTACTTTATAGCTAGGGTGAAAATTAATTAGGATGCAGTGGGGGTAGGGGTCGGACTTTGCTATGTGTGTGTAAGCCTATGGAATATATTTAGATTATTTTTGTAATTTTTTATATTGGTGAAATTGAGACAGTTTTTATTGTTTATGATGCATAGAATTACTGCATAAAATGCATTTGGACCATGTTGGTTGAGTCAATGAAAGCTGCATTTAAGAGATTATTAATTAGCTATGGCGAAGTAGATATATAGACTGAGGAAAAACTCAATTTACATTATCAGTAGTTGGTTTGAATTTTGTACTTTGCTTTGTTTACTCACTGAAATTGTTATTTAATACTGGGTACTATTTTTGCTGCCTAATTTGAACTCGTTACTTTTTAAGTTAGCATGCTCTTGTCAGCTATATACCTACAACATGGTTAGTTTGCATGGATATCTTTGGAGGAGTAACTGATCTCTGTTAATGATGCTTTCTTCAAGTTTTCTATGGATGAAATCCTTCATGCTGCAATTTATTGATGTTTACTATGAAATATTACTATCTGTCTCAAAACATTTTTAGATCATTCATGCTGCATTTTTTTGATATGAGGTGGCCTTGCAATTAGATCATAAATGTGGGACAAGGAACTGGTCTAGATTTTCCATTGCTTGATGAAGCTCTATTCACCCCCCATCATGCACTATTTTCTTATTCATTTCAGCAAACTAATCAATGGTTTAAAGAGGTGATGATTTGTCTAACTTATGTATTAATCATTTTGTAGGTTGATAACTGCAAGTTTTTCGCAATAGCTACTGACAATGCCATGAACAAATGTACGTGTCACTCAGCCCACCATCGCAGAATTGATCATTACTTTCGACGCCAGAAGACAGTTCGACGTTTATTCAGAATTGGGGTACACAGAAGACCTTGTTGGTCTACCTTGACCGTCGTGCCCCCCGTACTTTCCGTTGAAAGCAGTGTTGGGTCAAATGAGGTAATATTTTCTGTATGTTTTGTTTATAATGTTATATGTTGCATATGTTCATATTGATATGTATCCTAATTGTTACAATATTTCAATCATGATTGTTGTTCTCACCCTACTATTATTAGATGAGTGAGTTCGTTCAGTGGACTGCTGAACTCACCCATAGGTTTTTAGAACTGTTGGCTGAGCGGGTGAAAACAACCCATGGTACTACAATAAGAGCTTCTGACCATAGGAGGATTAGTGAACAATTACAAAATGTAGCGCAGAGGAAACTGGAAGTGCAACAGTTGGCTTCTAAGTACCAACGCTTGCGATCAACATACAGGTCTTGGTGTATGCTAATAGAACATACGGGGTTTGGTTGGGATCACGAGTCCCAAACTCCAACATGTCCTAAAGAGATATGGGAAGAATATATAAAGGTAAACAACATTTTCTTTTTTCCAATTCTTATAACGCAGTAGTCGGAATGCACTTTTTGTTTTGGGAAAATATAAATTAATGTATGTTTGTTTTTCAATAACAGCAAAACCCTGGTGCCCAGCAATTCCTACATAAAGGACTTGTTGATAGAGACTTATATGAGGTCATATTCCGAAAGCAAAATGCAACTGACAGATTTGCTTTCACATCTGCATCTGAACCTGCGGCATCCACCATGTGTTTTTCTGATCCTATTGAGGCAGACATGAATCAAGATGACTTCGATCCTGATCCAGATAGATCAACTGGAGAAAAACGATCTAATAGGTCTGGAGATAGCAGATCCGTAAATAGGAGGAGAAGGAGAGACGGGGAGGGAAACCCATTTTTGGGTGTGATGACTCAGTTGGTAGAAGCTATTTCCAATAAGACTATGGGATCTGCGGCATCAACTCGCAGTGGCGGTGATGGGACCCAAGAGAACACAAGTGCTAGGATGGATCGATATTCCCTGGAAAATTGTCAGGCAATTTTGGAAAGTATGCAACTTCCACCGCAAGTATATTTGGATGCTTTGAAGTATTTAATTGCCAACCCAGAGTGGCGTCAGCTTATGGTGAACATGTCACATGCGAACAGGGAATTTTGGGTTTATAATGATATCCGTCGTACGTAGATAACGGTTTAGGACTTCCTTGTTGAACTTGTTTTCGCTTGTTAGTCTTTATTGATTCTGTTGACATCTGAGATATTTTATATATACTTTCTTCGTATTACAGACTTAACTTGCTTTGTTCTAAGAATCGATACACCATCTGTTGTTGTGCAATGATTCATATATTTAAAATTGAATGTTATTTATATTTTGGTTAGTATTAAAAAAGTACGAACTAATGGAAGCAATTATTACAATGGACAGGTTTAGATGGCATCGTCTAGCCATACAAACCATAATCAAGATAATGAGAGTGAGGAAGTACAGTTATATATATATATGCTGCAGTCGCATTGTGTGGGGCTATTACATATGAAATGGAGTTTAGCATGCAACCACGCCAACCTATAAATACATCTTCATTAAATGGTCACGATTATATGGTGGAACTACTAAATGGTCATCCTAGAAGAAAATACAATAAGTGTTGCATGAGCAAAAGATGTTTTCAAACCTTATGTTATATATTGGCACAACGAGGCAAACTACGAATAACCAGACACATGAGTATTGAAGAACAAGTAATGATATTTTTGACAGCAGTTGGGAAAAATGCGTAAAATCGTGATTGTGGGGAGGATTACCAACATTCCGGTGAGACAATCTGTAGATATGTTCATGTAGTTTGTGATGCGATATTGGAGTTGACGTCAGTCTTTATCAAGCCACCTGATTTCATTGATGTTCCATTGGAGATATCGACCAACCCAAACTTCTACCCATTCTTTAAGGTACTTAATTATTTTTAATTAGTTGATAGTTAAGTTCATTGTTTCATAATTATTGTTCGTCTTCACATATTACTAAAATGCAATTTTGTCAATAGGATTGTCTTGGAGCGATTGACGGTACACATATACATGGGTCGACGCCAGTTGAGGTAGCTGATACGTATCGAAATCGTAAAGGGGCATTGTCGCAGAATGTGATGGCCGTCCGCGACTTCAATATGTTGTTCACATATGTCGTCACTGGCTGGGAAGGATCTGCCCATGACGTAAGAATTCTAAATTCAGTTCTAGATGATCCTGATTCGGGTTTCTCGCATCCTCCTTCAAGTATAACTAACTTGTTTATGTACTGTAGCTAAACTATAAACATTTTTTTTATGATTCTTCAAATAACATTCAATTATTCATTATAGGCAAATATTACTTAGTAGATGCGAGTTATGCGAACAGAGGTGGGTTCCTCACCCCACATAGACAAGTTCCTTATCATGTTCCCGATGCGCGTCGTAACCTTTCTAGACCTATGGAGTTGTTTAATTACAGACATGCATCGCTTCGGAATGTTGTGGAGAGGACCTTTGGTGTTTTTAAAAAAAGGTTCTGCATTCTTCATAGCATGAATAATTACCCGTTACAGAAGCAAGCTAACATTGTTATGACATGTTGTGTAATTCATAATTTTATCAAAAGGTTCGATACGAACGACCCTATCTTTCAAAGGTTTAATGGGAATGGAGTTTGTGAGGAAGGAAATGGGACGGGTTCGAATCAACTGACTTAGCATAATACAGACGACATGGGAAGGGTGAGGGATAACATAACTACTGCTCTGTGGGCAGAACATGAGTCCAGCTCGTATTGGTAACTGAATATTGGGGTACAAAGAATTTTGAGGGATGATTATTAGTAGCTTCGTATAATTAATTTAGATATGTATTAATGTCGTGTTTTTAAATGATATATTAGTAGTCGAACTTATTATGGAGAAATTGTTTTTAATTAAGCCCTTAAAAAATTACCAAACAACTAATTAATATTATCTAAATGTGAATTGAAAAGTTCAATAATCAAATAGTATAAATTTGAAATAAAATGTATCAAAATATTATCTTAAAATCCTTTTTAAAAAAATACATAAAACAATTATTCATTAATTTATTTAATTCAAATAATTAATCAAACTGAACAAGTGATTTGAATAGATATTTCACCTGAATTACCAAAAATACCCCTGCGTTTAGCTAACTTACTGATGGCGTTAGTGACGTGGGAGTTCATAAAGGTAATACACAACACTAGGCGCAGGTGCACAGCATTAGATAATTCTAATAAATAAACAACATTTTTAAATGCAAACACTTTTTTCAAAAAACTATTAAATACAACTCAATTCAACTCAACCCAACTTTTTTCAGAAAACTATTCTCAAAAGTGTAAAATAACGAACCAAACGGAGTCATCATTTCTGTTGTATGCTGTGTCATGTGAGCCAACCGAATATCATTATTGAACTTATTTTTTTAATGTTTCAATATATGTGTCCTTGCTCTAACAAACCACAAGAATATCATTACTGATTTTGCTAATGCTTCACTCATATATGCATTCTTGCTCTTACAAAACCACACTTGAGCATTACACTTATGTTTCATTTTTTCAATTGATGAAGTTCCCAGTGTATTGTTTTATATTGTGTCAATTATTTTGCTGATGTTGAATGCATAAACTAGAGGTCAATACGAAATGCTTTTGTGACTAATTATTTTCTCAAAAAAAAAAACACATTTTGCAACTAATTTTTTAGTAGCAAAAAGTAATTTAGCATAATTGCATTCCACATTCAGCGTCTACAGTGATTAGAATTAACCACCAAATTTTAGTCACCAAAAGATACATTCGTCCACTAATAAAATAGTCACGAAAACCTTTTGGATTTCACATTCAATGTCTAAAATGATTAGAATTAACCACTAAATTTTGGTTACCAAAAGATACATTCGTCCACTAATAAAATAGTCGCGAAAACTTTTTGGATTTCATATTCAGCGTCTAAAATGATTAGAATTAACCACTAAATTTTGGTCACCAAAAGATATATTCGTCCACTAATAAAAGAGTCGTGAAAACCTTTTGGATTTCACATTCAGCGTCTAAAATGACTATAATTAACCACTAAATTTTGGTCACCAAAATATACATTCGACCACTAATAAAATAGTCGCGAAAACCTTTTGGATTCTATATTCAGCATCTAAAAGTATTACAATTAACCACCAAATTTTGGTCACCAAAAGATACATTCGTCGACTAATAAAATAGTTGCAAAAACCTTTTACGAAATTACCCTTACACCTTGAGCGTCAAATTTTTGTGGCATTCACGACAAATTATTTAGACACTAAAAGATACATTTTGCAACTAATTGATTAGTCGCGATACCATTTTACCAAATTACCCTTGAACAATTAGCGTCTAAGCGGGTGGACTATTTTAACCAGCAATTAGCGACTAATTTGCTAGTCGCTAAAAAAAAACTTTCCGTGTCTAACCAAAAATTTAGACGCGCATACTTTCTACGACAGCAATTACGCAACTACATGGCGACTATGGAATTTAGATGCGAAATATGCTTTAGCGTCTAAATTTTACTTTCTGCGTCTAATTTTGCTAGACGCCAAAAGACATTTTTCTTGTAGTGTTAGAAACCCCGCACCAAATACTTTAAAACAATGTTTTAAAACTCAACCCGGGGCAAAACTCGGCAAAGTTACCAGGTCTCGGGTTGACAGGTTTAACAAATTTGATCGACGGTCAAACCGGCTGATAAAAACTTTTAAAATTCAGCAAATACATCATTAAAATTACATGTAAGTCCCTATAGGTTTGAAATTTAGCTAACATACCCCAAATACCAATTAGCCAGTGACGACACCCCAAATGCAACTGCAATCGTCCCTTGAGACCATTCCCCTGAAATCTACCCAAAATCTGGCCAATATCGATTCGATTTCGGCTAGATCTCACTAACGCCAGCATCGACATTCCACGCCAGATCTCACCAACGCCGACGTTGACAACCTTCCCCCATCACCCTGAAAAGACTTCTCTCTTCCTCCCAACCAAAACCCACCTCACCCCACCCCCGTTACCCTCGCCAATCATCGGCAAAAACCGGTTGTTGCCACCAACATTTTTTTCGATTTTCGCTCAATTTACTCATCGAAAATCAACTACGTCGCCACCATTGCACTCACCAACACTCTCTTTAAAAGCTCCAACATCCCGGCCTTCAATTGTTCGTCGATCATCATCCTAAATTCTAAGATTTTTGGTGAATAGGAAAAATATAAACCCAGCCCGGTAAAGCTTTCGGATCCTGGTTGAACAGGTTAAACCAGCCGAGTTTTAAAATATCGCTTTAAAATTCACATCATAAATCAAACCGTGTTAAACAGACTTTGTATGTTTAACACGTCATTGTATTCTAAAATCCAGCTAACCCCATTTTTTTTTTTTTTTTTTTTTTGTAGGCTTCTTACACACCTCTCTTTTTTAATGTCCTTAAAATGTATTTTTTTTCCTTTTTCAGATTGACCTTGGGAAATCCGGTTTTATCTTTATTTCTTTTAATTAATTATATGTAATTTACTAATTTCAAAGGTTCAATCGTATAATACTTTATAAACATTTTTTTTTTTTAAAGAAAAAGAGCTCTTTTACCACTTTTAAAAAAAACTTAATGATATAAGCCTATTAATGATATACTCTGAGATATGATATTAATTCCCTTATCGATGATAACTTGTATTTTATCTAAAAACATTTTGAATTTTAAAGAAAACTATAATAACAATTATTTTATCTAGACAATTTATTTTAGCATAAATTAAACATATTTTTTATTATAATTAATTTCATTTTAATCAGGTAATAAAATAATACATCATACTATTAAAACATCTTGAGTGTTAATCCTTAACATTTATACTAATTCCATGAAGATATTATATGAAAATACGTAAAATTACAGAAAACCTTCCATATAAAATTACAGAAGCTCCCCACAAATTATGAAACCCCCTAAACGTTAGATCCAATACCTTTTCATCATGTAAAATTACCTACAGGCTACAGCCTCTACCGATTAAACAAAATTTCCAAAACCCCACCTTCTTAAATAACCTAGCCTGGGCTTAAAGCCCGGCCCAGGTTTTACTAACCCGGGTCCGGACTTGCATTTTTACTTTTAGAATAAACCCAAACCTGGACCAGGCAAACCCGGCCCGGACCTAGGGTTTTTACATCTCTATTTTGCCCTTTCTTGCCAAATCTAAAGTTAATGTAGTACATTATCCAATAACTTCAATTATATTAGTGCCAAAGGAAACAATAAATTGAAGTACTTGTGAATTTATCTGTATGTGGACAGGTAGCTCCGTAGTTGATTGCAAATGTGATCATACTGTATACAGTAATGTTTGAAAAATTCTGGATAAAAGATTTATGTGATGGAATCCTGAAAATGAGAGAAACATTTGTTAACATCCTCCGATATATCAAGTTTCTAAGCAAATTGTCAAGGAACCAGCTGAAGAGCTGATACTAGAAAGCTACTTCCATTAGTCATCCTGCTTGAAATTTGTTCAGTAAGAGTAAACGGGTATCACCGGCAGAGAGAGAGAGCAAGCTGAAACAGAATGTGAGATTTGTTCTTTTACTTGCTTTATAGTTTTGGAAACAGAGGATGGAACTGTGATATTTATACATGTTCCAATTTTTTATTTTATTTGGACAGTTGCAATCCAACGGTGAATATAGATTTTTTCTTTTTTACCAAGATAAAATATATCAAAATCGAACGGGATCAGATCGACTTGGATGATAAACATGTAAAAACAATTCCTTTCTCGTATTCATTAATAACTCACTGAACTATTACAAGTAGTCACTACAAAATCAAATTGACAAATAACGATGGAGATGTGATAATGAATATAGGCTACGAAGAAATGTGACGGTGGTAAAACGAATGACGCTAGGATTGAAAGAGCTTAAAGAAGAGAAAATTTTCCAAGACGCAAAAGGATGGGACAATTTGTACTAAGAGAGAGTGTGATAGGTGTAAAGAGAAAAGCTAGAAGTAAAAGAAGAGCAAGAATCAATAATAGGATAAACAAAAATGGATATCGAATAATGTTTTCAGCTTGGGGTTTCATTAACAAAAAGAAAATAAAAATATTTACCAACGGTGGCAGAAAAAGCCTCAAATCAATGGAGAAATGCATGGTTATAAATTTGTTAAAGGAAAAAAGAGAGAGAGGAGAGGGGGAGATTGGGTTTGCGATGTTAAAACATCAATATGATCAATCCCTCAAATTCTTTTGGTCAATATCTGACAAAAAATGAAGCTATAACAAAACAAACTTTTTTTTGGTGGGGGGGTAGAACTGGAACTAGAACCGTCACTATGTTGGTAGGTTCTGATTCTATTTTTTTGGAACCGATTACTATGCACCGAAACCGGAACCTAGAAAAAAAAACCTGCAGCGGGTACCCTGTTTTGGAACCTGGGCTGAAATAAATATCTGTGAAGAATGGGGGATCTATTGTAATTTTACAAATAAAAAAATTTTAAATGGAAAAAGTTAAAATTTTACAATAACCTAATTAAATAAATATACAATTATACTTATTCCATATAAACTACACCATATAAAAAACTTTAATATATTAATATTAAAGTTTTGATTAATTAAGTGTATAATTGGAATTAAGACCAATTAAAAGTGTTTTAATGTTATTAAAAGAATTATTTTTGAATAAAATAGTATATTTGATTGAATAATAATATAATATTTAGCGGGTAGAATTGGAACTGAACCGACATTGTGCGAGTAGGTTCCAGTTCCATTTTTTTGGAATCAATACTGTGCGGTTATGATTCTAGTTCCTACATCTGAAGGAACCGGAACCATGAAAAAAGAACCTGCAGCTAGTACCCAGCTTGGAACCTGCTGCGGGTACCCTGTTTTGGAACCTAGGCTGAAATTAAATATCTATGAAGAATGAGGGGTCTATTGTAATTTTACAAATAAAAAAATTTTAAATGGAAAAAGTTAAATTTTTACAATAACCTAATTAAATAAATATACAATTATACTTATTACATATAAACTACACCATATAAAAAAATTTAATATATTATAATATATTAGTATTAAAGTTGATTAATTAAGTGTATAATTAAAATTATGACCAATTAAAAGTGTTTTAATGTTATTAAAAGAATTATTTTTTAATAAAATAGTATATTTGATTGAATAATAATATAATATTTAGTTATTTACTTTAATTATCAAGTTCTAAGTATATCATTATATTATAGTTAAATGATTACTTAATTAATTATAAGTTTATAACATTACATTAGTAATTTAGTACATTACTTAATTAAATAATTAAAAATTTAATTAATTATAATATTACATCATAGATTTATAGTATAATTATTAATTATAACATTTTATTATAAACATTAGTACAATACTTAATTAAATGATTAGAAATTTAATTAATTATAATATTATATTAAAGATTTATAGTATGATTATTTAATTCATTATAACATTATATTATTATTATGATCATATAATTAAATGATTACTTAATTAATTATGACATTATATTATAAACATTAGTAATTTACTACATTAGCACAATACTTAATTAAATGATTAAAAATTTAATTAATTATAACATTACATTATAAATTTATAGTATGATTATTTAATTAATTATAGCATTACGTTATAAACAAATGGTTATTTAATTAATTATAACATTTCATTATAAACATTAGTACAATATTTAATTAAATGATAACAAATTTAATTAATTATAATATTACATTAAATATTTATAGTATGATTACTTAATTCATTATAACATTACATTATAGTTTGGTCACGTAATTAATTATAACATTACATAATTAAATGATTACTTAATTAATTATGACATTGTATTATAAAAATTAGTAATTTTCATACTTAATTAAATGATTAGAAAATTAATTAATTATAGCATCACATTATAAATTTATCGTATGATTACTTAATTAATTATAACATTACGTTTGAAACAAATGATTACTTAATTAAATAATTATTTAATTAATTAAAACATTAAATTATATTATAATCACTTAATTAATTATAACATTATATAGTTAAATGATTACTTGATTGATTATAAATTTATAAATTATATTATAAACATTAGTAATTTACTACATTAGTGCATTACTTAATTGAATGATTAAAAATTTAATTAATTATAACATTACATTATAGATTTATAGTATGATTACTTAATTAATTATAATATTCTATTATAAACATTAGAACAATATTTAATTAAATGATTAGAAATTTAATTAATTATAATATTAAATTATATATTTATAGTATGATTGTTTAATTAATTGTTTGTGTTTTGGTTTTGATTGAGGAATTTTATGTGAATTGTAATGAATTGATTGAATTCAAGTGTTGCCTAGAGACTAAAGGATTCATGAGTCACATTGGACACAAATAAATGAGTAATCAAAATTTGTTAGGGGTGTATTTGTAAACTTTTAAGGTATTTTTATCATTTTTTAAACTAATAGAGGGGTACTTGATTTTTTACAGGGTACCCAAGAAAGGAATCGAAACCTACATTTTAGATTTCGATTCCTTGAATTTAAGAACCTATATTGTACGGTTCTGATTTTGATTCTTTTTTTTTGGGAACTTGTACTGTACGGTTGTGATTCTGATTTCCCAAACCCAAAAAAATATAAGGTATCCAAAACCACTCACCCTTTGTTGGGGGTTGGTGGTCCCGGGAATTCTTCTGGCAAACTTCAAACGAAGTTCTTGTCAATATCTGACAAAACAAAATCATCAAATTCTTCTGGTCAAGATCTGACAAAACAAAATCATCTTTCACACATCATCAAATTCTTCTGGTCAAGCTCTGACAAACTTCAAACAAAGTTCTGATCAAGATCTGACAGAACAAACCCCGGTCACTATCTCTTAACAAACCTGCAAAGTAAAAGAGGGGAGTGTGACTGTGAGTAAAAGAGAGCCAAAGGGAGTTTATATATAAGATGTGTTTAGGGAGAGTCTTGGAAAACTAAACTTAACTTTTGCTGAAGTTTCCGCGAAACCACCCACCAATCCATCAGGTCAGGGACCAATGTATGATGGATCCATAAAACTAATGGATCACTAAAACTAATTACGGACCCATAAAACAAGTGCATAAGTACAACCAGCTCTTGCCCCACACAACGAACTAAGAAAATAAGTATAAATAAAATATACTTTTTCGTGAAGAAAGTCGAAAGGTTGAACAGTTCCATACTCTGTTTCCCAAAGAAGAAAGCAAGTAAAAGAACAAATATCCACAAACAATCTTAATATAGGTTCCATACTCGAGTTTTGAGACTAAAATACAGGTTTTTGTATTGATTTGAAGCTTTTAATTTAGGTTCTCGTTCGATATTTATATTTTGGGAAATTGGAAGACAAAGAAGCTAAAAGTGTACCAAGCTACTTACAAACCATTAATCTCCCAGCTTTACTCGAGTCATTAATTTATGAAGCTTGTTTATTCAATAATTCTTTTGGGGCTTGATTATTGCATTTTTAATATGCTCTTTTGCGCAAAATAATCTGTGATTTTACCTTATAATTTTCTTTCACGAAATCAGAAATGACAAAACAAAAGGCTTTTGTTGTGCTACCAATACCCGTAAATTCAACATCAAATTTCTATACAAGTTTTCCGAGGATCAATATGCATGGTAATATACAATTCCAGTTGGGCATATGTGTTTATTCACCAGTTCCTTACTTTGTAGTTGTCTTTGTGGATTAGCGGAATTTATTTTGCTGGCCTCGATGTTATTCTATCATGGACCAAGAAAGAGTCGCAACACCTAGTATTGTGGGATTCTCGGTGTCTTGAAAATGCAAATCAAGATGAGCTGAAGAAGGCTTATAAAGCAACTGCTATAATGAGTCATCCAACAAATGTGAAGATCCTGATAAGACAGGTTCTTGCAATCTTATCTTTTTGTTGAATATTCTGCTATAGGTCATGCGTCACTTATTCTACCATATTAAAACTTCTGGATTTGGTAGTATCATGTGCGCATTAATGCATTTTTTTTTTCAATGTGTAAGTCGCTACAGTCACCTACTTTGAATGCTTAAACTAGTTGATGTTGAGCAGTCCAGAGTGCCTGTATGGCATGGTGTTTCAATTATGCCACGGTTTGGAATGAATATGTGCTGTTGATGTTGTTTTCATTTTCCAGAAAGCTCTGAGATTGAACTTTGAATGCTTTAAACACTTGACTTTAAATGCACCTAATTAATCGACTTTCCATTGTGCTATAGTTTCGAATGGATATGTTTTCTCATGATGGCTGGACTTGGATCTTAATTTTCAGAATGCTTGAGATTGATCAATTTGTTAATACCGAAGGTCAGATTCATAGATGATATTCTTTCCATCCTGCTCTTTTTCCAGGATATATTTTTACTAGAAGTAAGAATTTTTTGTTTCTACAATATTATGCTCGTTCAGAACTCTCATCTTAGACTATAATAACATTGTCAGATTCCATAGAACATGCTCAGGTCGATCTAACAATTTTGGTAATTCCTTTGTGTTAAATGTCAATCCTTAATGCAAAATAACTGGTCAAGCGTTGGCAAAAATTCAGTTCACACTCTTTTCTATGAGCAATTTAAATGTGATTGGTGCTGCCTTGTCAACTGGAAATCAATGGATATTTAAGCATTCTGGGTAGTGGTTTCAGGTTTGAATGTTCTCTCCATCAGTAGCGATTCAAGTAATCAACTTGTTGATGTTGTTCAACATACATAACTTTTTACTAACTTCTACTCTAAGTGCCTAGCGGATAGACATAGAAGATAACATCTGCAACTAGTAACTCTCGTATCTTCCTGGATCTTATACCCTTCTCCTGACTGTTGACTTGAAATTTTTTTTTTTTTTTTTTTCACAAAAACGGCTTTTTACTGAAAATGTTTTCTTTAATAAATAATGTGGTTAGTGAGTGAAACTTATTGTGAATATCAAATTATAATATATGTGGGTAGGCGTAGACATGGGATGAATGTCTGTGCTAAATCTTGCATTGCCCTGTCTTCCCCGAAAAACAAACTGCTTCTCATCCCAATTCAAGGTGATTGTCTATTCCCCAAGGTAACTCCACATCTTCGTTGTACAGCCCTTATTACTCTGAGAAGATAAAAGGTCTGTGTGAATGAAGTGGATGGAATTTTCAGTATATACAAATTTTTACTCTGTACTTAAATGCTTTTTTTGTTCATTGCGGGAGCAAGTGCAAGTTGTATTGCAGCTGTATATGCAGTACGTAGGTAATAATGTTTCTTTTGATGGTATATGCATTACGTAGATAATAATGTTTCTTTTGATGGTATATCAATTTCCTTGAAGCAACTCATTTTTTTTTTTTTATCTTAAGTTTCAGCTGCTTCAGTTATTTATATTGATGGCCATTTTCCGGTTCTGAATGTAAACTCTACTGTAGTAACCTTGCTGTAAGGGTTAGACACCTTTGAGGGGAATGTCAATAAGACTAGATAATATTTTGGGATGGATTGGACTGGGATTAGATTAGAGATGATTGAGTCGAATGGTGTTTTTTCTTGATATGATGTGCTATTGAGTGGAATTATATTGATACGATCATGCATTTGAAATAATATTGAGGGTCATTTCAGCTGTAAAATTTGCCATTCTGATTGTAAATCACAATGCAAAATAGTTATAGAGCGCGCACATATATTATTATTTAAGTTGTATCATTTGAATGCACGGCATAAGCATTATGTATAAATCTGTAAGAGATTCTATCCGTGACAATAATGTCGAAACATGGTTCCCGTTTTAACCCTTGTGTAATTTAAAAGAGATTCTATGCTTGACAGTAATACCAAAACGGGGATCACATTTTACCATCATATTACATTTGAATGTTGCTGGTTCATTTTTAATGTATTAGGGAAAATTACAATTACCAATAAGCTTCTATTGGAATGTTGTCACATGATTTTGGATAAAAAAATATATTAAAATTATTTTCACAAAGATTTAGCTCAACCTAGTATTGTTTTTTTATTGTACTATGTACTAAATTGAGTGATCTTGTATGGTATAATATTGAGAGTCATTTTAGAGATGTCATTTGACTATGTGATGGTAAATAAATCTCAAAAGACTATTTTAACCGAAGTATGGATAGGCCTATATTCAAATACGAAAATATGAATTGTTTGGCATTTCTGGGATCACAAGAATAGATAAAAGAGGAATGTCCTTGTTTTGTTAACTGCATGCAAAGTTAATGAAGCAGGACAACCAAACTATTGTTCAGAGGATCAGAGCCCAGACTATCAAGATCTCTTATACTGGTGGGATTTTGCTGTCTGTCCATAACTATATTTGGTTGATAGATTTTTTCCCCCCCTGTAGAATCCATCACTTTTTGAGATGAGATTTCTGGTTTGCAGAAACTTCATACATCTACTTTCGCCATTTCGTGCATCATGAAAGCTTATTTGGTGGAGGTATTACTGTTTTTAAAAGTCAAAAGTAAGACCTAAGATATATGATGTAATCACTTTTTCCTTCTCAAGATTTATGTTGCATTTTCATTTCCTTTCTTGAAATGGTCATGGGATCATCTTACACATTTCTTTTATCTCATGTTTGCTCTCTTCTTTGCCCATCTTTTTTATATGCCTACTGGATTGGATGGAGTTTTATTTGTCACTTGTAAAAGGATTTTATGAAATGTTGAATATGATGTTTAGCTCCTGGGAATATTAATGTAAATATTTTGTTGATTGTAGTCGCATCCATACTTGAACAGGCCATGGTACTAATTGCATCCATGCGGTACTAGCTAATGGATGAAGTTTCTTTTCCTCAGCAATGCTGCTGCCCCAGATACACATGGAGAAGCGGTTGAGCAATGTCTAGTCTGTTGTAAAAGATTTGCTTTGTGTTAAAGATTCTTAAGACATTTTGTTACGAACCAATTTGTTAGGATGGTGTTGGTTGTGTGGTAATGCCTTACTTTATGCATGAGTCTTTTGCATTTTCCATGTTCAAGTCCTAGTCTTTAGCAAATAACCCACGTCCATGTTGTAGACAAAGTGGGTGTAGTTGAGTCAGTTTAATTCCTAGTCTTTAACAAGTAACCCACGTCCGTTTAGTGGGCAAAGTGCTAGTAGTTGAGTCAGTTGTATTAGAGTCTATAAAAAGGAGAATGAATGAATGCAAGGCATATATAGAATTAATTTATCTCCAAAAAAGCTGTGTACAGCAGGGATTGGATCCCTTTAACGACCAAAGAAGAAACCCAAACCCACTCAACCACCAACTCGCCCCTTCACTCGATCCCAAGTCCATCTCTAAAAGCCAGGTTGTAACACATTTTGTTTTTCCTAATTTGAAAAACGAACATATCATACTCTTTTGAACAAGATTATGATAAACGAAATGAAAAGAATTACTCTTCACAGACAAGTGCCTATGGTTTCATATATACTTCATTGATGCCTTCAAAATAATGGAATTATATTTACGAAACTAATTGTAAGCGGCCTAATTTTTTGTGTTGTCAAATAATAAGATAATTCACTAGATCATTTGAGTATTTGACATTCCTGATTCTAGCTCAATCTCATGTGGCAAGTTCTACAGAACCAGAAGGCTGAATCAGCAATAAGAAGTTTTTATCATGTAACTAAATTGTACCCTAGATGTTTGCAACCATTAAGCACATCCTAATTTACCATCAACTTAGCAAATTACCCCCTCTATATTTTATAAAGAATAATTCTGCATACAGTTCCCATCCCAGATTATCCGACAACATTCCACTGGAAACTTCTTTTTTTTTTTTTGGTAATCCTTCAAGCTAGGTAATAAGTTGCATTCAAAACTAAAAATTATCAATATAAATAACCAAGTAACCAACTGAAACTGAGTAAACATAAAAAAGTTGACATTGATATACCATCAAAAGCAAGCTATCTATATAATTGGTATACAAGCTTGTTGTTCCCATTATATCAACAAAACAACATTTTAGCACCAAGTACAAATGTCAATATATAAAACTGCACTTCATTCAACACATCAGCTGAATAGAAATGTGCATATTCATCACTCAGCATCAAACCTTATTTTTTCTAAGAGTAATGAATGGTGTTGGACTTAGATGTGGACCTACCTTGGGAGATTGACAATCACTTTGCTTTGGTGTGAGAGGCAGTGTGTTCTGAATTGGACTTAATGGCAGTGGAGCAAGCTGGCCATTTGACAGGTTTCCGAATGGAAGTTTGGTAGCCAGTGTTGATGTTTCTTTCTCTTTCAGGACTAGAGCTGTAGTAGGATCCTGCATAAATTGCAAGTGAACCCCATTAGAACTTCATATACAAAGCATAAACAAAATTGTGAAGATGTAATAGTAAAATTGTGAATATGTATAGTGAGTTTCAGTCCAAAGTCTTACCGAGGAAAACTCCCCAATTGGAGATGCAAGAGGATCAATGTTTTCAGTACTCCATTTTGCAAGCACTGGAGTTCTTGTCTGTTGACAGAGCTCCCTGTTGTTTCCACAAAGGGTAAAAATATTTTGAATTCTTACTCTTCTGGAGGACACTGCATCCTTCGAATTATCAGGCTCACCAGATGTCAAATAAAGTTTTTGAGGAGAAGATGCCAAGGAGCCAGCAGTAATACTAATACCAGGGCTACTTTCGTCAACCATCCTGCTCGAACACACCTTCTTTTCCTCTATTATAACCTTCTCCACTTCTTCATCCTCCACATTCTCTTTATGTTCCTCCTCCTCTTCTATTTCTTCCTCCTCATATACAGTGCTCAAAAACACTACTTTGTCACCATATTTAGATGTAAAAACATTGGGATCTAAAACCTCAGCAGCAGTTTTTGAATGAGGATAATTGTTAAAGCCTTGGATATTGGTACTATCAACTTGATTAAAATTCCCATATACATATTTCACTTCACGAGTAGATGGCTCATCACCCATGTCTAGGTCCATTGATTTTACCATCCCTGGGTCCTCGTCTGCATAAATGCCCATTAGCCTTCTGGCAAAGCTGCTTCCATCTAAGTCCCTTGAACCACGAACCTCTTGATCCCTTGAATGGCGAAGCTCAAACTCAATCTCCTCTAACCTCCTTCTCAGCATTTCAACTTCCTGCTGCTGTTGCAGTATCCTTTCTTCCATTCTTCTCCTCTCCATTTCAACAAACTCCTCAGCCATTCTCTGACACTCCTCCAATTTCTTCTCCAGCTCACGTTTGAGATCCTGAGTTCGTTCTGTTACCTTCAGGTTGATCTCTTGTTCACTTACTTCAGGTTCCTTCCCTTCCACAACTTGGAGTTTTTCTCTCAACCGAGCAACTTCTTCTTCTTTCTTTAAGAGCTTTTCATGTGCTTCATTGCGCTCTTTCTCTCTGAGCTTATTCTCTAGTTGCAGCTTATAGATAAACTGGTCCATGGCAGCAATCCTGGATCCCAAAATGACTGCAGATGAAGAATCTTCAGTGCCAAATTTATCCTTGATTGGTGTATGAGGCCCACGAATGATACATTTTGCCTTTGCACCATACTCAAGGGTACAGACAGTCTTGTGTATTTCCTTTGGATCCGGGCTTGCACACAGAATCATTAAGATTTTTGATTTATCGTCCTCAAAAGAATCCTGAAGAAAAAGGGAAAAACTCATCAAACAAAAATGGCAGAAAAACCTTGTGAAAAGTTGCAGAATTATTAGTGGAACCCACCTGTAGAAGCATTGTTAATTTGCTATCTCTGAAAGGAACATGAGAATCACCATTTGCAATGGATTCAACCACTCTCTTTAATGCTATATTTCCTTGGTTGATCTTTGCTGTCTGCGATTTCCAGGGAAGCATAGATCAATGTTAATTGATAGAAAAAGTTTAAAAACCAAAAAACTCAGGCAATCCAGAGTTGGCAGTGAATTACTGTGAGATGATTTTTTTTAAGTACAAAAATCGAAAAAGGCCAGGAAGATGCAATTAACAGATAGTCTTGATAGAGTACCTGCATTTTCGCCTCAAATCCAGTTTGACCAGCTTGATCAATGTTTTCAGAACCAGCCATGTCAACAAGCATCAGCCGTCCTCCTACTGTTGGGACATCAAGAATTATCTGTGGATATATATATGTGTCAAGTTATTCTCAAACATCAAAAAACTTTGTAAGACCTGAATAAATTTCAACAAGTATAATTGTGGCAATATTGTAGACAAGTTCAGCAAGCATTATACCATGCAGTGGCTTCGTGAACTTCTCTCATTACATTGAGTGCTTTTTACAATTCTTCTTTTCTCCACTTTCTGAATCTCCTTGGAAATCTTTCCGGCTTCAGTTCCAGATATGAAGGTTGCATTCTTTGCCTTTTTCCCCATTACTTCAAGCCTTACCTAAAATTTATTGTCCAAAACAAAAAATAATGCTTATAATTAGTGGCCTGTAAGGAAAGAGTTGGTATCATTTATATCAACAAATAAAAGATATGAAATCAAATATGCAGATGAACTGTATCAGTAATATAATTAAAAGCTAGTATGCGGCCAACGGCACCGCATTGAATAAAGATTAAGTGGGTTTAAAGTTCCAAAATACATGTTGATACAATTTTGACCTGAATTATGGGTAGACCCTGATTAGACAGCATCTTGCTCCATATTAGTTTGCAATAAAATTTAAAAGACACCAAGGGATGAAGAACTTATTGAATCTTCTAAACCAATTATGGTTGAACTTTAGGCCTTGGGTGGAACCCAAAAAAGCCAGAATTTTTTTGTACTTTTGACACAAATTGATAACAATCCTAGACTTAATTCAAATTATAAGAAGAGTCTGCACGGACCAACTCTGCCATCTGAACTTTAATGTAATGCAATTTCATCAATAACTCAGAAAAAAAAAAAAAAAAAAAAATCAATCAATTCAAAAGCTTATTTAACTTAATACTCAAACTTAAATTCCAAACAGTATCTCCAATAAACAAAGAAAGTTTCTGTTTCATATAACTCAAACAACAGTGTCATATTATCCTAAAAATAACAAGGATCGTCTTCTCTAAGGAAATTAATAATCATCCAACAGCAATTTCCGAAAATTATTAAATGTATTGTTAATATTTGAAGTATTTCACAAAAATGAGATAAATGCAATATCACTCTGAAAACAAGAAATCATAGAAACACTATCAACAAAAACAACACATTCGTACAGAAACACATTTATATTCAAGAAAAATTTCATAATCAAGTATTTGAAGAAAAAAAATTATCACAAAATTACCTTAGATCCACTGCCTTTAGGCCACCCAATCCCCAATCCACCCCCACCATTACTTGACAGAAGATCATAAATCTCCTCATTATAAATCTCCAAAACAGTTACTTGAACAAATGTCCCAAACCCAAATCTCTCTCCATTCTCATCACTACTGCCTTCCTTTTCATCCCCCAAAATATCCCTCAAAGCCCTGTACACAATCCCTGCTTGCTTAGCACACCCAAACATTGTGTGACTCTTGCCAGAACCAGTTGGTCCGTACATCATTATTGTACATTTATCCCCCATTTTCACTCCTTTGATTCTTGACTCCACAAACTTCTTGTAAAAGCAATCAAGATCCTCTTCTTCGGATAAAGAAACCCCATCAAGAGTAAAATCTCTGTACCCAATATCAGCCTTCAATCTCACGGTTTGTTTATCTGGGTTGATTTGCAAGAATGAAACGGGTTTTTCTTTTTCTTTGGTGTTGTTAATGGGAAAGTTTCGTATTCTTCCAATAACTTCTATAGGGTGTTCTTGTGGTGGGGCTTCTTTGGCTATAGAGTTAGGGTTTGGAGATGGGTGCGCTGTGGTTCTCGCTGAAGTGAAGTTAAGGCGGTGTTTTGATTGCGGGGTTTTGAATTGGGTTTGGTTTGCTTTGGAAGATGACGGTGTTGGAGCCATTTTTGGTGAGAGCCAGAATTTGTTTCAAGGGTTTTTGAAGGAAAACTTCAAGATTGATTGGGTATATACCAAAGAGTAAGATGATTCAAGATTGAATTAAAATTTCAACTGAGTTTAAGAGATTGAAAGAGAACCTTTCGAAAAAGCAGAGTTCAGACTTGAGAGGAGAAAGAGAGAGATAGCTGTAATGGTGTTCTTGAAATGGAAAGAGATGAAAATAATTGTTTTGAAGTTTAAATGAAATATAGCCGTTACAATGTCTAACGTCTCTCTGGCGTGGGACGCTTTTGAGGGGTAATGTGATATTTGGTTTATCTCGTGACTCAACAACCTCTATTTTAATTTTTAAATACACCACCTACGTGTCTTCTTTTGACTGTATTTTATTACCAATTAGATTTTACTCAGTCCTCACTTTTAAAAACAAAATATCAACTTTCATTTTACTTATAACTGCACTACTACAACAATAAAGAGAATTTTCCATAATTCAATTATTATAATTTATTTACAAATATCTCTCTTTTTTTTAATATGATTATAGGTGTTTGGACCAGCTTACCCTTTGGGATCTAGGAACTATCGGAGTTGATACAAACTTCAATGGTCACCCTTATTAGCAACTATGGGGACTCAAACTTGGAAGATCATATTAGATCCTCTTGCTCTTTTACTTCAAAATAACTCAAATTTGAGAAATCATGTTAGATCCTCCTTATGCTCTTTTACTATAAAAAAAAGAACACGCTAGACGCCAGCTTACAAATATCTTATTTCTCTTTCCCACCACTTTTTTTTTTTTTTTTAAATTTTAATAATAAGTTACTTTTAACACAAATTTATAATACAAACTATTAGATATTAATCCAAGTATAATTTAGTAAACCTGAGTGAAGTTACAAAATTATAACACTAATTATTGATCATTAATGTCAACTCATCAACTTATGTACAATTGAACTTAAATGTAATGAATGAATTAGCAAATTTTATTTTATAAATTTGCTAAAAAAATTTGTAATATAATATGCTGACCCTTTAAGAATTTATATTAACTGAAATTGATATCAAAATCTGTTAAAATGTTGTTTGTCATTTTTTTTTTTTTTTTTACATGAAAATACGGACAATTTAATTTGAAATTTATGTGATTACACTTTAAAATACATTTACATCATTTTTAGGTAATATATATATATATTATAATAGAAATATGTACAACTACAAGTAAATCTAAAAAAATTAGAATCTTCTCGACAGATTCAAGACCGGTCCAATCTGTTAAGGGCCAAGAACGACTGCTCTCCGGCCCATTCCATTATAACACTGCAGCTTGGCCTTTAATTTCTTTCCCACTTGTTATTAAAACGACTAATAAATGAAACTTCATCACAAGAAAGAAGAAAAATGTGAATCTGGCATGATCGTAGCAGACAGAAAGGTTATAGGATAAGGATAATAGGTTCAACTTCAGCTTCCATTTAATTTAAATGAACAAGATGATTGCAAAACACCCTTTCATAATTCAAGAGCTGAAATGTGTTAGATGCTGCCTGTTTGTTGTGAAATTAATCAAGCAATCCCTAGACATTAGGCTGACAATACAATATAGCACATGAAGTGATGAAAGAGTACATGTATAATGTTAAGAGTATACAATTACGTAATGGTTTACTTGTTTCTGGAAAAAACTGCTTTACATTTAGATTCCTTGTACTACTTCGTGTATATGTCGATCAGAAGTAAAACTAAAATAAAACAATAATGGAGACTAGGAAGAAAAAGAGGAGAACATACAATGGGGCATAGAAGCTGGAGTTTTCGAGGGATGGAATGGAATAGACTCTGCACATGCAAAAAACATCAAGAGATCACAAAAACTCTAAGCTCGCCTCTGTCTCCTCTGGTTATGCGGGTAGCATTGTCAAGGTAGGTAACTTCAAAGTCACCACTTCCTGGATTAGATGGAGGCCTTAATGCATCTGGAAGACGAGGGATCTCCAAGGGTGGCAGTTGTGATAGGTTTCCGGTTGTCTTCACAGTTGTTTTCTCATATATTATTTTAATCTTTGCAGATCCTATTCTCACCAAAAGGAAAGGTTTATCAGAAGAGCTATCTCTCTCACAACAGAGAATACTATGCAATAGATGCAAAATAATCTAGAAAATTAGAAATGAGATCCAAGAAGCACCAACCTATAAGTTCAAATTTGTGGGCTAATGTGGCTGTTACTTCAACAGGAGGCAGAGGCCATGGAGCACCCAATTCAAGTTCAACTACATTATCAAAATCTTTACTTAAGACATCAATTCGTTGAAAGACCTGAAAACACAACAATGTTCATTTAGATCTTAGAAAATTCATGACTTTATAGACAGAAAGTAATTTGCGCACATGGCTTGCTTAAAGCAGATGGTTATGGAGCATCTAAGTTGATCAACTTGTTACCAGATGGCTTGTATTTTCTCTTAAATTAACTGCCGAATCTTCAAATTAAATGGTTTCAGAGCATCAGAATTGGCATTGATAACATCCTAGGAGTCTTGTGGCTGGTTATTTGCCATATTACCCAAGTGCCATGTCTACAGGTGAAGTGCTTTTATAGTTACGTATATAATACTTTTTTTTTTTGGGCCCAACACTCAGGTAAAGTCACTGCCTTTCCACCTTCAAACACTGCTACTAATTATCAAACAGACCAATATGCCAAAATAGATAATGAAAAATCATATTATCATAAAATGGCAGACCTGGCCTAGAGTAATGGGAAGCAACCTCCTGGTGGGAGGTCCAGGGCGACTCCCACCTAGAGTACGAGATGAAAATGCGCTGCTGTACAGCAATCTCCAATGCCCTTGCAGTTTATCAAGTTCGGTTGAGAGATCTAAAGGTCTTCCAGCAGCTTCAAGCTCCTTGGCAGCAGCATCAGCCTTTTGCAGATCATCTGTGCTTGCAGCAAGACCTCTATTTAGCCCAGACACAGCACTCTGTATTTGATCAACCTTTACGTGTCAATAGGCTACCAATATACAACATAAATTAAAAATCTACTTCTTGATAGGCAATCAAATTTACTTGTAACCATGTCCACACTTAAAATTTAACTGATGGAGATTTGAGTCAGAAACATAAAAGATTCAGAGGTTACTCATTCAAATTGAGTCAGAAACATAAAAGATTCAGAGGTTACTCATTCAAACTTTTCTCTACACTTTCAAAGATTCAGAGGTTAATCAAAAAAAAAAAAAAAAAAAAAATCATCAGCTCCCAACATTCAACTCTTAAGCCTCCTCCACCTCAGAGTCATGGCCTAAAAATCTTGTAAACAGTTCAACCAAACATAAACAATTCTGCCTCATTAACTAACTTGGGGTGTTTTCATCTAAATTAAACAATTAAAACCATCAATTGCACAATAAGCATGACCACAAGTAATGAGACAAAGAGTTACTCAAGTTATTGTTTCTGTTATGGAATTGAGCAGCTAATTTTGAAACCTAATTATATCCCTAAATATAAAGCGACCTACAACTTTAGCAGTACCCAATTAAAAATATTATCAGTAAAAACCAAAAACACATCATTTCTGTTTCTTAATCGAGAATGAATAAAAGAAGAAGTACGCAGTTGAGGAAATGATAGGTTCATCCGGTTAGTAATTAAAAAAAAATACTAAGCCAAACAGAAGGTTACCAGCAACTTGAGCTTCAAGGAAGCAATGAGTTCAGTGTTGACGTCTTCAGATTCAGGAGGAGGAGGATCAACAACAGAGATTTCATCAAGGGCTGACCTCAAAACAAGACTATGACAATGAGCCGGGCCGGACCAGGTACCCCTTGGCCCAGGCCCAAGCCCGACCTCATGACACAGGCCTAAGCCTGGCCCGAGCCCGCTACGGGTATGATAGGCAACCCCAAACCCGGCCCGACGGGTTTTTATAACCGTAGGCCCGATACAAGCCTGCCTTTTTTAATAATGTTTATTTTTAATTATTAATAAATTTTAAATTTTTTTTATATTTTTAATTTTAGAAATGGTTTTTAATATTAATTGAAGCTATTTCCGCAAATAATTTAAGCAATAAGTGACAATTAAAACTCCATAATATTTTATTATACTAAATTTTCAGCTGTGCATAATATTTATGGTGAAATCCACTTTAATAAGTTGAACCAAACCTACTAACTCATTTAAAGGCAATTTTAACATGTTAAACCTTCAATATGGGATGAAAATTAGGTTAAGGTTTGAGAAAAAAAAAAAAAAATATATATTATATATATATATAGGGTAATTAAATATATAGTTAAGGGTAAATTAGAAAAATTAATACTAAATTTTCGGGACAGGCCGGCCTAAAGATATGCCATGCCAGCCCGTACCCGAGGTCGGGCCTTAAAATCAAGCCCAGGCCCAAGCCCGCCAACCTCGGGTAAACCCGCCCCTTTCATGCCGGGCTGGGTCGGTACCCGAAAATGTCGGACCCATTGCCATCTCTAAATGGACGGGATTAATTTTTAACATTTTTATAAAAATAATTTTAAGTTATTTTTACAATCTTATGAGTTTATTGGTATGAATGACAACAATATTTTAACCCAAGAGTTTCCTGACACCAAGAATGTTTACTTATTTCATTGATTTAATAGTTTAAACTACCTTAAGTTTACCTATCCAATTTTTAAAATATTTGGAAGCTTTTTTTATATTTTTTCACTTCGATTATGGAAATTAATATTATCCCAAAAACTTTCTTTACATCTCAAATTTTTCCTCTCTAAAGACAATTTTTTTTTCTAATTTGAAAACGCACATATATTAACACCAAGTAATTAATAAATAATTCGACTCTTGAGCAAGGGTATGATAAACGAAATGAAAAGAGACTCTTCACAAACAAGTGCCTATGGTTTTATATATTCTTCATTGATGCTTTAAAGAATGACTTATATTTACAATTTCTTTTTTTTTTTTATTCCAATCAGTTTACACATATCTTAACGAGTCTTTGAAGTCCTTAAATTAACGGTCAAATAACATCTAAAACTACCTCTTATTGAATTGTGAGATTTAAATTCAACCTCTTAAACATACATCTAAAAGTCTCGAACAACCGTCAAACTATCTAGAAGTAGTTTACACAATTAACTGTAAGTGGCCTAAGTTTTTTGTGTCGTCAAATGATAAGATAATTCACTTGATCATTTCACATATGTTGTTAATTATTATCATAAGTCAAATTATAAATTTGTTAAAAAAACATAAGAAATATCACAAAAATCAAAAAGATTCAACAAATTTGAAGTGTTCAATGAATATTATAATTTTAAATAGCGAAACACAGAACTTGAGGACCTGATACCGGACATTACCAAAGAGTTTTCCCTTCTGAAAACGCATGCAATCAATTAAAAAGGTACTAGTTTCATATAATCACAAGTTGTTCCAAACTAGAAAGATTACCTTTAAAAAAGCATTTCATCTTCACTACAAAATTATTAAAAAAAAAGAATAAAGTTGATGAATTGCAGGTTCCACGGAAAACATTTTTCTCTCTCAATATTTGAATAACAAATTAATCATTTATAGTCCTTTTTTCTTTGTTTAAATTAACTTATCATTATTATTTAAATAATCATGATCGAAACCTTAATTGAAACTTATTACAGTAGAAGATAAATTATTATTTCAAAGATACAGATGCTTGAGGGCAATTGTTTATAAGTAAAATCTTACCCAAAAAAAAATTGAATAAACACTGGAAAAAAAATGCTTACAAAGGTGTCAAATTTCTTCCTTTCCTACCGCCCAAAAGGCAAAAATTTCTATTTTCTGTTTATTTGGGATTTTAAATGTGGCATGTATATGTGGCATGCATATATATATATAATCCTTTGTTTTCAGTAATCAGTTCCCCAAAACCGCATAAACCCATATTAGTCCAGATTGAAGCATTACATAGTTAATTAAAAGATGAAAGAACAAAGTTGAATGAAGCCAAAAAATAACGTAGAAGAATGATAATAAAAGAGATATATTTAAAGAGTAGTGGAGAATTATCTTAGACACACTCTTTCAAAATCCTGATTCTAGCTCAATCTCAATGTCACAATTTCTACAGAACCAGAAGGCTGAATCAGCAATAATTTTTTTTGATCATGTACCCTACACGTTTGCTACCATTAAGCACATCTCAATGTCACAATTTCTACAGAACCAGAAGGCTGAATCAGCAATAAAATTTTTTTGATCATGTACCCTACACGTTTGCTACTATTAAGCACATCTTACATGTACCCTACATGACAATTTCTAAAAATTGTACCCTACATGTTTGCTACCATTAAGCACATTCTAATTTACCATCAAATAGTAAATTACACCTCCAATATTACTGCGTACGTTCCCATCCCAGATTATCGACCACTATCCACTAGAATTTTTTTTTTTTTTTTTTTTTTTTGGTTAAATCCGTTAACCTAGGTAATAAGTGCATTCAAAACTAGAGATTGTCATCTATTAAATAACCATGTAACCACTGAAACTTAGAGTAAACATAAAAAAGTTGACATTCATCGACCATCAAAAGCAAGCTATATATGTATATAATGGTATACAAGCTTGTTGTTCCCATTATACCAACAAAACAACATTTTAGCCACAGTACAAATGTCAATATATAAAACTGCACTTCATTCAACACATCGCTGAATAGAAATACGCATTCATCACTCAGCATCAAACCTTATTTTTTCTAAGAGTAATGAATGGTGTTGGACTTAGATGTGGAGCTACCTTGGGAGATTGACAATCACTTTGCTTTGGTGTGAGAGGCACTGTGTTCTGAATTGGACTTAATGGCATGGAGCAGCTGGCCATTTGACAGGTTTCCGAATGGAGTTTGGTAGCCACTGCTGATGTTTCTTTCTCTTTCAGGACTAGAGCTGGTAGGATCCTGCATAAATTGCAAGTGAACTCCATTAGAACTTCATATACAAAGCATAAACAAATTGGTGAAGATGTAATAGTGAGTCTCAGTCCAAAGTCTTACCGGAGAAACTCCCATTTGGAGATGCAAGAGGATCAATGTTTTCAGTACTCCATTTTGCAAGACTGGAGTTCCTGTCTGTTGACAGAGCTCCCTGTTGTTTCCACAAAGGGTAAATATTTTGAATTCTTACTCTTCTGGAGGCCACTGCATCCTTCGAATTATCAGCTCACCAGATGTCAATAAGTTTTTGAGGAGAAGATCCAAGGAGCCAGCAGTAATACTAATACCAGGGCTACTTTCGTCAACCATCCTGCTCGAACACCCTTCCTTTCCTCTTATAACCTTCTCCACTTCTTCATCCCCACATCTCTCTTTATGTTCCTCCTCCTCTTCTACTTCTTCCTCCTCATATACAGTGCTCAAACACACTACTTTGTCACCATATTAGATGTAAAAACATTGGGATCTAAAACCTCAGCAGCTTTTTTGAATGAGGATAATTGTTAAAGCCTTGGATATTGGTACTATCAACTTGATTAAAATTCCCATATACATATTTCACTTCACGAGTAGATGGCTCATCACCATGTCTAGGTCCATTGATTTTACCACCCTGGTCCTCGTCGATAAATCCCATTAGCCTTCTGGCAAAGCTGCTTCCATCTAAGTCCCTTGAACCACGAACCTCTTGATCCCTTGAATGGCGAAGCTCAAACTCAATCTCCTCTAACCTCCTTCTCAGCATTTCAACTTCCTGCTGCTGTTGCAGTATCCTTTCTTCCATTCTCTCCCTCCATTTCAACAAACCTCTCAGCCATTCTCTGCACTCCTCCAATTTCTTCTCCAGCTCACGTTTGAGATCCTGAGTCCGTTCTGTCACCTTCAGGTGATCTCTTGTTCACTTACTTCAGTTCCTTCCCTTCCACAACTTGGAGTTTTTCTCTCAACCGAGCAACTTCTTCTTCTTTCTTTAGAGCTTTTCATGTGCTTCATTGCCTCTTTCTCTCTCAGCTTGTTCTCTAGTTGCACTTATAGATAAACTGGTCCATGGCAGCAATCCTGGTCCCAAAATGACTGCAGATGAAGAATCTTCAGTGCCAAATTTATCCTTGATTGGTGTATGAGGCCCACGAATGATACATTTTGCCTTTGCACCATACTCAAGGGTACAGATAGTCTTGTGTATTTCCTTTGGATCCGGGCTTGCACACAGAATCATTAAATTTTTGATTATCGTCCTCAAAAGAATCCTGAAGAAAAAGGGAAAAACTCATCAAACAAAAATGGCAGAAAAACCTTGTGAAAATTGCAGAATTTATTGGAACCCACCTGTAAGCATTGTTAATTTGCTATCTCTGAAAGGAACATGAGAATCACCATTTGCAATGGATTCAACCACTCTCTTATGCTATATTTCCTTGGTTGATCTTTGCTGTCTGCGATTTCCAGGGAAGCATAGATCAATGTTAATTGATAGAAAAAGTTTAAAAACCAAACACTCAGGCAATCCAGAGTTGGCAGTGAATTACTGTGGATGATTTTTTTTAAGTACAAAACGAAAAGGCCAGGAAGATGCAATTAACAGATAGTCTTGATAGAGTACCTGCATTTCGCCTCAAATCCAGTTTGACCAGCTTGATCAATGTTTTCAGAACCAGCCATGTCAACAAGCATCAGCCGTCCTCCTACTGTTGGGACATCAAGAATTATCTGTGGATATATATATGTGTCAAGTTATTCTCAAACTCAAAAAACTTTGTAAGACCTGAATAAATTTCAACAAGTTAATTGTGGCAATATTGTAGACAAGTTCAGCAAGCATTATACCATGCAGTGGCTTCGTGAACTTCTCTCATTACTTGGGTGCTTTTTACAATTTCTTCTTTCTCCACTTTCTGAATCTCCTTGGAAATCTTTCCGGCTTCAGTTCCAGATATGAAGTTGCATTCTTTGCCTTTTTCCCCATTACTTCAAGCCTTACCTAAATTATTGTACAAAACAATAATGCTTATAATTATTGGCCTGAAAGGAAAGAGTTGGTATCATTTATATCAACAAATAAAAGATATGAAATCAAATATGCAGATGACTGTATCAGTAATATAATTAAGCTAGTATGCGGCCAACCACCGCATGAATAAAGATTAAGTGGGTTTAGAGTTCCAAAATACAGTTGATACAATTTTGACCTGACTTATGGGTAGACCCTGACTAGACAGCATCTTGCTCCATATTAGTTTGCAATAAAATTTAAAAGACACCAAGGGATGAAGACTATTGAATCTTCTAAACCAATTATGGTTGAACTTTAGGCCTTGGGTGGAACCCAAAAAGCCAGAATTTTTTTGTACTTTGACCACAATTGATAACAATCCTAGACTTAATTCAAATTATAGAAGAGTCTGCACGGACCAACTCTGCCATCTGAACTTTATAATGCATTCATCAATAACTGAGTAAAAAATGATCCAAATCAATTCAAGCTATTTAACTTAAACTTAAATTCCAAACGATATCTCCATAAACAAAGAAAGTTTCTGTTTCATATAACTCAAACAACAGTGTCATATATCTCCTAAAAATAACAAGGATCGTCTTCTCTAGGAGATTAATAATCATCCAACACAATTTCCGAAAATTATTAAATGTATGTTAATATTTGAAGTATTTCACAAAATAGATAAATTCAATATCACTCTGAAAGCAAGAAATCATGAAACACTAACAACAAACAACACATTCGTACGAAACACATTATATTCAAGAAAAATTTCATAATTAAAAATTATCACAAAATTACCTTAGATCCACTGCCTTTAGGCCACCCAATCCCCAATCCACCCCCACCATTACTTGACAGAAGATCATAAATCTCCTCATTATAAATCTCCAAAACAGTTACTTGAACAAATGTTCCAAACCCAAATCTCTCTCCATTCTCATCACTACTGCTTCCTTTTCATCCCCCAAATGTCCCTCAAAGCCCTGTACACAATCCCTGCTTGCTTAGCACACCCAAACATTGTGTGACTCTGCCAGAACCAGTTGGTCCGTACATCATTATTGTACATTTATCCCCCATTTTCACTCCTTTGATTCTTGACTCCACAAACTTCTTGTAAAAGCAATCAATCCTCTTCTTCGATAAGGAAACCCCATCAAGAGTAATCTCTGTACCCAATATCAGCCTTCAATCTCACGGTTTGTTTATCTGGGTTGATTTGCAAGAATGAAACGGTTTTTTCTTTTTTTGGTGTTGTTAATGGGAAAGTTTCGTATCTTCCAATAACTTCTATAGGGTGTTCTTGTGGTGGGGCTTCTTTGGCTATAGAGTTAGGTTTGGAGATGGGTGTGCCGTGGTTCTCGTGGTGAAGTTAAGGCGGTGTTTTGACTGCGGGTTTTGAATGGGGTTTGGTTTGCTTTGGAAGATGACGGTGTTGGAGCCATTTTTGGTGAGAGCCAGAATTGTTTCAAGGTTTTTAGGAACTTCAAGATTGATTGGGTATTACCAAGAGTAAGATGATTCAAGATTGAATTAAAATTTCAACTGAGTTTAAGAGATTGAAAGAGAACCTTTCGAAAAAGCAGAGTTCAGACTTGAGAGGAGAAAGTGAGAGATAGCTGTAATGGTGTTCTTGAAATGGAAAGAGATGAAAATAATTGTTTTGAAGTTTAAATAATATATCCGTTACAATGTCTAACGTCTCTCTGGCGTGGGACGCTTTTGAGGGGTAATGTGATATTTGGTTTATCTCGTGACTCAACAACCTCATTTTAATTTTTAATACACCACCTACGTGTCTTCTTTTGACTGTATTTTATTACCATTAGATTTTACTCAGTCCTCACTTTTAAAACAAAATATCAACTTTCATTTTACTTATACTGCACAACTACAACAATAAAAAAGAATTTTCCATAATTCAATTATTAAATTTATTTACAAATATCTTTTCTTTTTTTTTTTTTATGACTATGATTGTTTGGACCAGTTACCCTAGGATCTGGAACTATCAGAGTTGATACAAACTTCAATGATCACCCCTATTAGTAATCGTAGGGACTCAAACTTGAAAGATTATATAGATCATCTTGTACTTTTACTTCAGATTGACTCAAATTTAAGAGATCTTATTAAATATTTCTCTTACTTTTTTACTAGAGGACACGCCAGACGTAAGCTACAAATATCTTATTTCTCTTTCCACCCACTTTTTTTTTTTTTAATTTAATATAAGTTATTTTAACACAAATTTATAATACAATTATTAGATATTATCCAAGTATTAGTAAACTTGAGTGAAGTTATAAATTATAACACTAATTATTGATCATTAATGTCACCTCATCAACTTATGTACAATTGAACTTAAATGTAATGAATGAATGCCAAATTTTATTTTATAAATTTGCTAAAAAATTTGATTATAATATTCGACCCTTTAAGAATTTATTTAACTGAAATTGATATCAAAATCTGTTAAAATGTTGTTTGTCTTTTTTTTATTGATGAAGAATAGGACAATTTAATTTGAAATTAATTTGATTACACTTTAAATACATTTAACATCATTTTTATGTAAAAAAAAAAAAAGTAAAAATATTTATAATAGAATTTGTTAGTTGATTACATATACAATTAAAAAAATTAGAATCTTCTCGACAGATTCAAGACCGGTCCAATCTGTTAAGGGCCAAGAACGACTGCTCTCCGGACTAATCAAGTTTAATTACCCTTAATCAATAATATAACTATTTAGTTAAAACTTTAAAACTTGATAGCTTTTTAATTAAATTCAAACTTGAGAGGTTGTTTTAATAAACTGCCCCGTATGTAACTGTGTAACCTTTCAACTTACTTCCCGAGAAAATATTTGCTTCTTTTCTTATTATATTATTAAAATAGTGCATTTGTACCCTTTTTTTTTTTCAATGCCTGTGTTCAATTTTTTATTTTTTAGATTTTCTTCTGATTTGGAGGGTGCGATCTTCCGGAGAACATATATAGATTTTTGTTTTTTTTTTTTTTTTTTATCGAGATATAATATATCGAAATCAAAACAACAAAAATTCGGTTTGTTTTATTATTTCATACTCTATTCCCCATCCTATTTCCAAAATACTTGTTTGTTTAATTATTTAGAAAATATTATTTTATTTTTTAATTACTTTTAGACCCCTTAAGTTTATTAATTTAATTAAACACCTTTGAAAAAAAGTTTAAAAATTAACAAAAACACCCTCACCTACCCATAGTTGCCAGATTTCGACCACCGACGGTAATTACTGGAATCTGTCACAACGGAGTAGAAACGACCGGAACTGGCCAATAATTCATTGATCTGGCCTTTTGCGACCGTCAACGGCCAAATCTAGCCGTAGATTTGGCATTTTCCGGCCAGATCAACCACGGATCTGGTCGGAAAAGGTCATATCGATGCACAACTGGCCAGATTCGACCGGTCTGCGTCATAACGCCATTTATCGACCAGATTCCAATGGTGGTGGCCAGAATCTGGTACTGTGGGTGGGTGGGGGTGTTTTTGTCATTTTACAAAAATTTTATACATTGGAGTGTTTATTTAAATTAGCAAACTTAGGGGTTTTTTTTGTTCATTTTTAAATTTTATCTCGTAATACTCACCCTATTCAACTACCTAATATTATTCTCAAAATCCTATCCAGAATAACAAACTAAACACACCCAAAGATAGCTTCCGATAACCATAAATTGATTCAATCGAGTTAGATGATAAACAGGTAAAAACAATTCTTTTCTTGGATACATTAATAAAGTAAAAGAATCAGAAAATACATCACTCAAAATCAAACTAACTGACAAACAACAACTTTAATAACTTATTGAATTACTACAACAAGAACAAGAACGGTAATTCAAAATAACTGGCAGTTCCAACCTTTGTAAAAAAGTGTACCAGTTGCTAAGTCACGAATTAGATTCTCAGTATAGCAACATGACAATTTAACCATCACCCTGTCTCTACAAAGACACTAATTGCCTATCTATGAATCTCAATTTGCTCCAGATTATGCTGGATTAGGTTACCTCCTACTTCAAGTCCTTCAATCTCTTCAACTATAGCAATAGCTGATTCTGGGTTTTCTTTGTTTTGATTGACCCAATTGATGAAGATGGTAGGAAGTGGTGGTAGAGTGTGAAGAATGAAGTTAAAGAAGCGTTCAATTAGGCTCTATATTAATGCATAGCAGGGAGATATGATAATGAGAAACAAATAGGCTAGTAAGAAATGTAAGGGTGGTAAAACAAATGACGCCAGGATTGACAAAGCTAGGAGAAGAGAAAGTTTTCCCGGACGTAAGAAGATTGGACGACTTGTACGAAGAGGGAGTGTGATGGGTGTGAAGAGGAAAGCTAGTAGTAAAAGAAGAGTAAGAATTAATAACAAGATAAATTAAAAAGGATATCGAATAATGTTTTCAGCTTGGGGTTTCATTAATAGGAAGAAAATGAAAATATTTTGCAGAGGTGGGAAAAAAAGCCTTAAATCAATGGGGAAATACATTATTGTCAATGTTTGAGTAAAGAAGCATAAGGGGTTTGGTTTATATAGGCAAATTCGAATTAAAATCTCGCAATGGGAGATTTTTCACCAAACAGTTGTTGCCCGATGAACTCAAGCGCAGATATTTCATTAGGCGTGGCCATCTAAACTGAGCAAGCAATCAAGCGGTTTAGGAAAGCTATAGATCTTGAAAACTCTGGAGATTTTGACGGTGAAGTGGAAAATTTTGAATACGGGAAAGAGTGAGAATGGCAACGTATATATAGATTGGATACTCTATTGTCAATCGCAACTTTTTCCAACGGAGGTTCTAAGAGAGGAGGAGGAAGGTTCGTTTTCACATTTGTTTATTGGCTGTCATGTTTCTCATTTCATGTCAACCATTGGATCAGTTGCAGATGAAGTCAAAGAAAGCATCGGACGGCTGATGGCCAAGGCTACAAGGTGCACACTTGTATTCCTGCGTTATTGTATTTCACTGTTTTCAAATTAAATGGCAATATTGACCAGAGTCAACCGAAACAATTTTTTTATACACGGTGGCTAACCTAAGGTGCGACTAATCAAGTTCGAATGGGATAATTACATATTTGTCCTTTAGGTTTCATGTCAATTTGGGACCCGAAGATTTTGAAAGTGACTCTTATTGTTCACGTCAATGGACGTAGTGATGACAATGAGCCGGGCCGGGACCAGGTACCCCTTGGCCCAGGCCCAAGCCCGACCTCATGACACAGGCCTAAGCCTGGCCCGAGCCCGCTACGGGTATGATAGGCAAAGCCCAAACCCGGCCCGACGGGTTTTTTATAACCGTAGGCCCGATACAAGCCTGCCTTTTTTAATAATGTTTATTTTTAATTATTAATAAATTTTAAATTTTTTTTATATTTTTAATTTTAGAAATGGTTTTTAAATATTAATTGAAGCTATTTCCGCAAATAATTTAAGCAATAAGTGAGCAATTAAAACTCCATAATATTTTATTATACTAAATTTTCAGCTGTGCATAATATGTTATGGTGAAATCCACTTTAATAAGTTGAACCAAACCTATCTAACTCATTTAAAGGCAATTTTAACATGTTAAACCTTCAATATGGGATGAAAATTGAGGTTAAGGTTTGAGAAAAAAAAAAAAAAAAATATATATATATATATATATAAGGGTAATTAAATATATAGTATAAGGGTAAATTAGAAAAATTAATACTAAAATTTTCGGGACAGGCCAGGCCTAAAGATATAGCCATGCCCAGCCCGTACCCGAGGTCGGGCCTTAAAATCAAGCCCAGGCCCAAGCCCGCCAACCTCGGGTAAAGCCCGCCCCTTTCATGCCGGGCTGGGTCGGGTACCCGAAAATGTCGGACCCATTGCCATCTCTAAATGGACGGGGATTTAATTTTTAACATTTTTATTTAAAAATAATTTTAAGTTATTTTTACAATCTTATGAGTTTATTGGTATGAATGACAACAATATCTTTAACCCAAAGAGTTTGCCTGACAGCCAAGAATGTTTACTTATTTCATTGATTTAATGAGTTTAAACTACCTTAAGTTTACCTATCACATTTTTTAAAAATAATTTGGAAGCTTTTGTTATATTTTTTCACTTCGATTATTGGAAATTATATATTATCCCAAAAACTTTCTTTACATCTCAAATTTTTCCTCTCTAAAGACAATTTTTTTTTCTAATTTGAAAAACGCACATAATATTAACACCAAGTAATTAATAAATAATTCGACTCTTGAGCAAGGGTATGATAAACGAAATGAAAAGAATGACTCTTCACAAACAAGTGCCTATGGTTTTATATATTCTTCATTGATGCCTTTAAAAGAATGACATTATATTTACAATTTCTTTTTTTTTTTTATATCCGAATCAGTTTACACATATCTTAACGAGTCTTTGAAGTCCTTAAATTAACGGTCAAATAAACATCTAATAACTACCTCTTATTAGTAATTGTGAGATTTAAATTCAAGACCTCTTAAACAATACATCTAAAAGTCTCGAACAAACCGTCAAACTATCTAGAAGTAGTTTACACAATTAACTGTAAGTGGCCTAAGTTTTTTGTGTCGTCAAATGATAAGATAATTCACTTGATCATTTCACATATGTTGTTAATTATTATCATAAGTCAAATTATAAATTTGTTAAAAAAACATAAGAAATATCACAAAAATCAAAAAGTAATTCAACAAATTTGAAGTGTTCAATGAATATTTATAATTTTAAAATAGCGAAACACAGAACTTTGAGACCTGATACCAGGACATTACCAAAGAGTTTTCCCTTCTGAAAACGCATGCAATCAATTAAAAAGGTACTAGTTATCAATAAATCACAAGTTGTTCCAAACTAGAAAGATTACCTTTAAAAAAGCATTTACATCTTCACTATCAAAATTATTTAAAAAAAAGAATAAAGTTGATGAATTGCAGGTTCCACGGAAAACATTTTTCTCTCTCAAGTATTTGAAATAACAAATTAATCATTTATAGTCCGTTTTTCTTTGTTTAAATTAACTTATCATTATTAATTTAAAATAATCAATGATCGAAACCTTAATTGAAAACTTATTACAGTAGAAGATAAATTATTATTTCAAAGATACAGATGCTTGAGGGCAATTGTTATTAAGTAAAATCTTACCCAAAAAAAAATTGTAATAAACACTGGAAAAAAAATGCTTACAAAGGTGTCAAATTTCTTCCTTTCCTACCGCCCAAAAGGCAAAAATTTCTATTTTCTGTTGTATTTGGGATTTTAAATGTGGCATGTATATGTGGCATGCATATATATATATAATCCTTTGTTATTCAGTAATCAGTTCCCCAAAACCGCATAAACCCATATTAGTCCAGATTGAAGCATTACATAGTTAATTAAAAAGATGAAAGGAACAAAGTTGAATGAAGCCAAAAAATAACGTAGAAGAATGATAATAGAAAGAGATATATATTAAAGAGTAGTGGAGAATATATCTTAGACAACACTCTTTCAAAATCCTGATTCTAGCTCAATCTCAATGTCACAATTTCTACAGAACCAGAAGGCTGAATCAGCAATAAAATTTTTTTGATCATGTACCCTACACGTTTGCTACTATTAAGCACATCTTACATGTACCCTACATGACAATTTCTAAAAATTGTACCCTACATGTTTGCTACCATTAAGCACATTCTAATTTACCATCAAATAGTAAATTACACCTCCAATATTACTGCGTACAGTTCCCATCCCAGATTATACGACCACATTCCACTAGAATTTTTTTTTTTTTTTTTTTTTTGGGTTAAATCCGTTAACCTAGGTAATAAGTTGCATTCAAAACTAAAAATTATCAATATAAATAACCAAGTAACCAACTGAAACTGAGTAAACATAAAAAAGTTGACATTGATATACCATCAAAAGCAAGCTATCTATATAATTGGTATACAAGCTTGTTGTTCCCATTATACCAACAAAACAACATTTTAGCACCAAGTACAAATGTCAATATATAAAACTGCACTTCATTCAACACATCAGCTGAATAGAAATACGCATATTCATCACTCAGCATCAAACCTTATTTTTTCTAAGAGTAATGAATGGTGTTGGACTTAGATGTGGAGCTACCTTGGGAGATTGACAATCACTTTGCTTTGGTGTGAGAGGCACTGTGTTCTGAATTGGACTTAATGGCAGTGGAGCAAGCTGGCCATTTGACAGGTTTCCGAATGGAAGTTTGGTAGCCACTGCTGATGTTTCTTTCTCTTTCAGGACTAGAGCTGTAGTAGGATCCTGCATAAATTGCAAGTGAACCCCATTAGAACTTCATATACAAAGCATAAACAAAATTGTGAAGATGTAATAGTAAAATTGTGAATATGTATAGTGAGTTTCAGTCCAAAGTCTTACCGAGGAAAACTCCCCAATTGGAGATGCAAGAGGATCAATGTTTTCAGTACTCCATTTTGCAAGCACTGGAGTTCTTGTCTGTTGACAGAGCTCCCTGTTGTTTCCACAAAGGGTAAAAATATTTTGAATTCTTACTCTTCTGGAGGACACTGCATCCTTCGAATTATCAGGCTCACCAGATGTCAAATAAAGTTTTTGAGGAGAAGATGCCAAGGAGCCAGCAGTAATACTAATACCAGGGCTACTTTCGTCAACCATCCTGCTCGAACACACCTTCTTTTCCTCTATTATAACCTTCTCCACTTCTTCATCCTCCACATTCTCTTTATGTTCCTCCTCCTCTTCTATTTCTTCCTCCTCATATACAGTGCTCAAAAACACTACTTTGTCACCATATTTAGATGTAAAAACATTGGGATCTAAAACCTCAGCAGCAGTTTTTGAATGAGGATAATTGTTAAAGCCTTGGATATTGGTACTATCAACTTGATTAAAATTCCCATATACATATTTCACTTCACGAGTAGATGGCTCATCACCCATGTCTAGGTCCATTGATTTTACCATCCCTGGGTCCTCGTCTGCATAAATGCCCATTAGCCTTCTGGCAAAGCTGCTTCCATCTAAGTCCCTTGAACCACGAACCTCTTGATCCCTTGAATGGCGAAGCTCAAACTCAATCTCCTCTAACCTCCTTCTCAGCATTTCAACTTCCTGCTGCTGTTGCAGTATCCTTTCTTCCATTCTTCTCCTCTCCATTTCAACAAACTCCTCAGCCATTCTCTGACACTCCTCCAATTTCTTCTCCAGCTCACGTTTGAGATCCTGAGTTCGTTCTGTTACCTTCAGGTTGATCTCTTGTTCACTTACTTCAGGTTCCTTCCCTTCCACAACTTGGAGTTTTTCTCTCAACCGAGCAACTTCTTCTTCTTTCTTTAAGAGCTTTTCATGTGCTTCATTGCGCTCTTTCTCTCTGAGCTTATTCTCTAGTTGCAGCTTATAGATAAACTGGTCCATGGCAGCAATCCTGGATCCCAAAATGACTGCAGATGAAGAATCTTCAGTGCCAAATTTATCCTTGATTGGTGTATGAGGCCCACGAATGATACATTTTGCCTTTGCACCATACTCAAGGGTACAGACAGTCTTGTGTATTTCCTTTGGATCCGGGCTTGCACACAGAATCATTAAGATTTTTGATTTATCGTCCTCAAAAGAATCCTGAAGAAAAAGGGAAAAACTCATCAAACAAAAATGGCAGAAAAACCTTGTGAAAAGTTGCAGAATTATTAGTGGAACCCACCTGTAGAAGCATTGTTAATTTGCTATCTCTGAAAGGAACATGAGAATCACCATTTGCAATGGATTCAACCACTCTCTTTAGTGCTATATTTCCTTGGTTGATCTTTGCTGTCTGCCATTTCCAGGGAAGCATAGATCAATGTTAATTGATAGAAAAAGTTTAAAAACAAAAAAACTCAGGCAATCTAGAGTTGGCAGTAAATTACTGTGAGATGATTTTTTTTAAGTACAAAAATTGAAAAAGGCCAGGAAGATGCAATTCACAGATAGTCTTGATAGAGTACCTGCATTTTCGCCTCAAATCCAGTTTGACCAGCTTGATCAATGTTTTCAGAACCAGCCATGTCAACAAGCATCAGCCGTCCTCCCACTGTTGGGACATCAAGAATTATCTGTGGATATATATATATATGTGTGTCAAGTTATTCTCAAACATCAAAAAACTTTGTAAGACCTGAATAAATTTCAACAAGTATAATTGTGGCAATATTGTAGACAAGTTCAGCAAGCATTATACCATGCAGTGGCTTCGTGAACTTCTCTCATTACATTGGGTGCTTTTTACAATTCTTCTTTTCTCCACTTTCTGAATCTCCTTGGAAATCTTTCCGGCTTCAGTTCCAGATATGAAGGTTGCATTCTTTGCCTTTTTCCCCATTACTTCAAGCCTTACCTAAAATTTATTGTCCAAAACAAAAAATAATGCTTATAATTAGTGGCCTGTAAGGAAAGAGTTGGTATCATTTATATCAACAAATAAAAGATATGAAATCAAATATGCAGATGAACTGTATCAGTAATATAATTAAAAGCTAGTATGCGGCCAACGGCACCGCATTGAATAAAGATTAAGTGGGTTTAAAGTTCCAAAATACATGTTGATACAATTTTGACCTGAATTATGGGTAGACCCTGATTAGACAGCATCTTGCTCCATATTAGTTTGCAATAAAATTTAAAAGACACCAAGGGATGAAGAACTTATTGAATCTTCTAAACCAATTATGGTTGAACTTTAGGCCTTGGGTGGAACCCAAAAAAGCCAGAATTTTTTTGTACTTTTGACACAAATTGATAACAATCCTAGACTTAATTCAAATTATAAGAAGAGTCTGCACGGACCAACTCTGCCATCTGAACTTTAACGTAATGCAATTTCATCAATAACTCAGAAAAAAAAAAAAAAAAAAAAATCAATCAATTCAAAAGCTTATTTAACTTAATACTCAAACTTAAATTCCAAACAGTATCTCCAATAAACAAAGAAAGTTTCTGTTTCATATAACTCAAACAACAGTGTCATATTATCCTAAAAATAACAAGGATCGTCTTCTCTAAGGAAATTAATAATCATCCAACAGCAATTTCAGAAAATTATAAAGTATGTTAATATTTGAAGTATTTCACAAAATGAGATAATTCAATATCACTGAAAGCAGAAATCATAGAAACACTCAACAAAAACAACACATTCGTACAGAACAACATTTATTTCAAGAAAAATTTCATAATTAAAATTATCACAAAATTACCTTAGATCCACTGCCTTTAGGCCACCCAATCCCCAATCCACCCCCACCATTACTTGACAGAAGATCATAAATCTCTCATTATAAATCTCCAAACAGTTACTTGAACAAATGTTCCAACCCAATCTCTCCATTCTCATCACTACTGCCTTCCTTTTCATCCCCCAAATGTCCCTCAAAGCCCTGTAACAATCCCTGCTTGCTTAGCACACCCAAACATGTGTGACTCTTGCCAGAACCAGTTGGTCCGTACATCATTATTGTACATTTTCCCCATTTTCACTCCTTTGATTCTTGACTCCACAAACTTCTTGTAAAAGCAATCAAGATCCTCTTCTTCGGATAAGGAAACCCCATCAAGAGTAAATCTCTGTACAATATAGCCTTCAATCTCACGGTTGTTACTGGGTGATTTGCAAGAATGAAAGGGTTTTTCTTTTCTTTGGTGTTTGTAATGGGAAAGTTTCGTATTTCAATAACTTCTATAGGGTGTTCTTGTGGTGGGCTTCTTTGGCTATAGAGTTAGGGTTTGGAGATGGGTGTGCCGGGTTCTCGCTGAGTGAGTTAAGGCGGTGTTTTGACTGCGGGGTTTTGAATTGGGTTTGGTTTGCTTGGAAGATGACGGTGTTGGAGCCATTTTTGGTGAGAGCCAGAATTGTTTCAAGGGTTTTGAGGAAAACTTCAAGATTGATTGGGTATATACCAAAGAGTAGATGATTCAAGATTGAATTAAAATTTCAACGAGTTTAGAGATTGAAGAGAACCTTTCGAAAAAGCAGAGTTCAGACTTGAGAGGGAAAGTGAGAGATAGCTGTAATGGTGTTCTTGAAATGGAAAGAGATGAAAATAATTGTTTTGAAGTTTAAATGAAATATAGCCGTTACAATGCTAACGTCTCTCTGGCGTGGGACGCTTTTGAGGGGTAATGTGATATTTGGTTTATCTCGTGACTCAACAACCTCTATTTTAATTTTTAAATACACCACCTACGTGTCTTTTGACTGTATTTTATTACCAATTAGATTTTACTCAGTCTCACTTTTAAAACAAAATATCAACTTCATTTTACTATAAATGCACAACTACAACAATAAAAAGAATTTTCCATAATTCAATTATTATAATTTATTACAATATTTTCTTTTTTTTTTTTTTATGACTATGAGTGTTTGGACCAGTTATCCCCTAGGATCTGGGAAATCAGGTTGATACAACTTCAATGATCACCCCTATTAGTAATCGTAGGGACTCAAACTTGAAAGATTATATTAGATCATCTTGTACTTTTACTTCGATTGACTCAAATTTAAGGATCTTAAAATATTTCTCTTTTTTACTACAAGAGGAGCACGCCAGACGTAAGCTTACAAATACTTATTCTCTTTCCCACCACTTTTTTTTTTTAATTTAAATAATAGTTATTTTACACAAATTTATAAAAAATTATTAGATTTAATCCAAGATAATAGTAAACTTGAGTGAAGTTATAAAATTATAACACTAATTATTGATCATTATGTCACTCATCAACTTATGTACAATTGAACTTAAATGTAATGAATGAATGGCCAAATTTTTTTATAAATTTGCTAAAAAATTTGTATTATAATATGCTGACCCTTTAAGAATTTATGTTAACTGAAATTGATATCAAAATCTGTTAAAATGTTGTTTGTCTTTTTTTATTTGATGAAGAATAAGGACAATTTAAATTTGAAATTTAATTTGATTACACTTAAAATACATTTAACATCATTTTATGTAAAAAAAAAAAAAGTAAAAATATTATAAAGAATATTGTTAGTTAGTTACATATACAAAATTAAAAAATTGAATCTTCTCGACAGATTCAAGACCGGTCCAATCTGTTAAGGGCCAAGAACGCATGCTTCCGGCCCATTCCATTATAACACTGCAGCTTGGCCTTAATTTCTTTCCCACTTGATAAAAACGAAATAAATGAAACTTCATCACAAGAAAGAAGAAAAATGTGAATCTGGCATGATCGTAGCAGACAGAAACGTATAGGATAAGGATAACTTCAGCTTCATTTAATTAAATGAACAAGATGATTGCACAACACCCTTTCAAATTAAGAGCTGAAATGTGTTGATGCTGTGTTTGTGTGAAATTAATCAAGCAATCCTCGACATTAGGCTGACAATACAATATAGCACATGAAGTGATGAAGAGTACATGTATAATGTTAAGAGTATACAATTACGTAATGGTTTACTTGTTTCTGGAAAAAACTGCTTTACATTTAGTTCCTGTACTACTTTGTGTAATGTCGATCAGAAGTAAAACTAAAATAAAACAATAATGGAGACTAGGAAGAAAAAGAGGAGAACTACAATGGGGCATAGAAGCTGGGTTTTCGAGGGATGGAATGGAATGGACTCTGCACATGCAAAAAACATCAAGAGATCACAAAACTCTAAGCTCGCCTCTGTCCCTCTGGTTATGCGGGTAGCATTGTCAAGGTAGGTAACTTCAAAGTCACCACTTCTGGATTAGATGGAGGCCTTAATGCATCTGGAAGACGAGGGATTCTCAAGGGTGGCAGTTGTGATAGGTTTCGGTTGTCTCACAGTTGTTTTCTCATATATTATTTTAATCTTTGAGACTCTATTCTCCCAAAAGGAAAGGTTATCAGAAGAGCTATCTCTCTCACAACAGAGAATACTATGCAATAGATGCAAAATAATCTGAAAACAAGAAATGAGTCCAAGAAGCACCAACCTATAAGTTCAAATTTGGGGGCTAATGTGGCTGTTCCTTCAACAGAGGCAGAGGCCATGGAGCACCCAATTCAAGTTCAACTACATTATCAAAATCTTTACTTAAGACATCAATTCGTGTGAAAGACCTGAAAACACAACAATGTTCATTTAGATCTTAGAAAATTCATGATTTTAGACAGAAAGTAATTTGCGCACATGGCTGCTTAAAGCAGATGGTTATGGAGCATCTAAGTGATCAACTTGTTACCAGAGGCTTGTTTTTTTCTTAAATTAACTGCCGAATCTTCAAATTAAATGGTTTCAGAGCATCAGAATTGGCATTGATAACATCCTAGGAGTCTTGTGGCTGGTTATTTGCCATATTACCCAAGTGCCATGTCTACAGGAAGTGCTTATAGTTACGTATTAATAAATTTTTTTTTTGGGCCCAACACTCAGGTAAAGTAGCCTTTCCAGCCTTCAAATAAGGTACTAATTATCAAACAGACCAATATGCCAAAATAGATAATGAAAAATCATATTCATATAAATGGCAGACCTGGCTAGAGTAATGGAAGCAACCTCCTGGTGGGAGGTCCAGGGCGACTCCCACCTAGAGTACGAGATGAAAATGCGCTGCTGTACAGCAATATCCCAAGCCCTTGCCGTTTATCAAGTTCGGTTGAGAGATCTAAAGGTCTTCAGCAGCTTCAAGCTCCGGCAGCAGCATCAGCCTTTTGCAGATCATCTGTGTTGCAGCAAGACTCTATTTAGCCAGACACAGCACTCTGTATTTGATCAACCTTTACGTGTCAATAGGCTACCAATAACAACATAATAAAAATATCTACTTATTGATAGGCAATCAAATTACTTGTAACCATGTCACACTAAAAATTTAATGATGGAGATTTGAGTCAGAAACATAAAAGATTCAGAGGTTACTATTCAAACTTTTCTCTACACTTTCAAAGATTCAGAGGTAATCAAAAAAAAAAAAAAAAAAAAAATCATCAGCTCCCAACATCAACTCTTAAGCCTCCTCCACCTCAGAGTCATGGCCTAAAAATCTTGTAAACAGTTCAACCAAAAACTAAACAATTCTGCCTCATTAACAACTTGGGGTGTTTTCATCTAAATTAACAATTCAAACCATTAAAACCATAAATTGCACAATAAGCTGACCCCAAGTAATGAGACAAAGAGTTACACAAGTTATTGTTTCTGTTATGGAATTGAGCGGCTAATTTTGAAACCCAATTATATCCCTAAATTAAAGCGACCTACAAATTTAGCAGTACCTAATAAAAATATTACAGTAAAAACAAAACACATCATTTCTGTTTCTTAATCGAGAATGAATAAAAGAAGAAGTACGCAGTTGAGGAAATGATAGGTTCATCCGGTTAGTAATTAAAAAAAAAAACTAAGCCAAACAGAAGGTTACCAGCAACTTGAGCTCAAAAGCAAATGAGTTCAGTGTTGAAGTCTTCAGATTCAGGAGGAGGAGGATCACAACAGAAGACTTCACAAGGGCTGACCTCAAAACAAGACTTCTTCTTCCATTTTCAAACTGTTTATCATAAGAAGTAAACCACGCCGTTTGAAGATTGAAAAGAGAGAGTTGGTGGGCAGAATACATTTGGTGGGAAGGAGAGGAGAAGAAGAAGAAGAGATGATGAAGCGCAAGAAATTAAGGTTGGAGAATGAAAGACAGATGTTAGAGAAGCCATGTCGGTTTAAGGGTTTTGGGTACACTATGCGAACACTAGAAAATAAAATTTGGTTTTGCAAAATGTTGTTGTTGTTCCAGAGTGTGTGTGGTGGGGTGGTAAAGAAGTGAAAGGAGAGACAGGAACCAATCACATGAAGAAAACTGATCTACTTTTGTCATGTTTCTGCTTCTTCTTTCTCTCCGTAGAATCTTCTAAATTCTAATGCTTATTTTGATACCGCCCAGCAGCCTTTGTTACTGCTCAATTACATGGTATGTGTACAATACGCGAAAGCCCTTTTTTTTTTTTTTTTTTTTTTTTATTATATTTTTCCACTCTTAAATCAATTGGGGTGAATTTTCAATAATATTAAATAAATGAATGATGAGACATCCTCGTTCAAGATTAACAAGAAAGCATCAGATTTAAGATAGATCGACACAATTAAAACATAGATGAGTAGTTATCTTCAGTTGTTAATAGAGGTAGTCATTAGCAACTGAAGTTTTTATCCCACTTTAGTTTCAGGATCCTGAAAGATTAGTTGAGTTGTAGTAAATGGTTTAGACACCCCTGATCATTAAAAAAAAAAAAAAAATTGTGTTAGCAAGATTATATAAAGAATAATGGTATACTTACCATTAAATCATACATACAACTAGATATATAAAACAGGTGTATGACTTAGTTATAAGTATCACATTATTTTTATATAAAAGAAGTAAACTTTTATCATTACGGCTAAGTTTGTTTCACTTTTGAAAATACTATTATTAGTATTTCCAAAAAAGTTAAACAGTAAATGTCTTTATTCCCAAAATATTATTCTATATTTTTCAATTTTTTTTAAATCTCCTAAATTTGTTAATTTAACTAAACACCCTCAAATATTTTTTTTATAAATTGTAAAAACACTCCGGCCACCCTCCGGCAGTGGTGGTCGACTGTCAGTATTTAATGGGTGGATTGGGGGTATTTTTGTTAACTTTTAATATTTTATTATAGGGGTGTTTAGTAAATAAATAAACATAAGAGATATTTTTTTTAATTTTCAAATCCTACATCGTAATACCCGGACCCGTCGAATTTAACTTTTTTTAAAATATTATTCTAAAAACTATCAAAATAATTAACCAAACGGACCCTACAGTCTTCTCAAATAATTTGATTGGGTAATGTTTAGATTTATTATCCACTGGACAGGCCCATCCAAAGCCCAATTATGGCCCACCACTAAGCCCAACTAAGGATCGTCTAAGAAAAAGGCCCAATGTAATTTGAAATGAGTAAAGCCCAATCCAAGAAGTCAATAAAATAACCCTCGCAAAAAGTTTGAAACTCAAAATGACATCCATTTTCCCGCCCATTCTCCCACCCCTTTACATTTTAAACTCAAAACGCATACAAAATCATTTCATATTCTTAAATTATTTTCTTGCCATCTATCAACTAATTTACCAAAATACCCATGTCTTCTTTACCTTCTCACCGGCAAAGGGACCGCGGCGGTGGAACCAAACCCCTAACCCCAAATTCAATCTCCAACAAGAACTCTAATTCAGCTCTCAAGAAATCTTCCTCAGGAAAAGAAAACCCTAGGCCTGCTCTTCGGCCCCAGAAACCCACGATGCGCTCAGTGCCACGTGTTGAGAAATCGGCTGGAGAAAACAGCGATTCACGCGTTCGGTGGTCCACTTCATCGGCCCCAAGAGGTAGGAGCCAGAGTCCATCTGAATTTATTAGGGTTTTTAGTGATATGAAGAAGGATAAGGTTTCTAGGGTTTCTGTTGAGAAAAAAGGGTCTAGGGATTTGAATGTGAAAAGGACTGAATTGGGTAGTCATGAGAAAAGGCGTTTTAGTGATTTCAAAGAAAATAATGGGATTGGTTTTAAGATGGAGAAAAAGTGTGAAAAAGAGATGAATTCAAGTGGGGTTAGGGTTTTAGGTAGTAGTTGTAAAAAAGATGTTACTTTTACCTCAACTTTGGAGAAATCAAATGGAGTTATTAGTGTTAATGGAAACACTGAGAGGTATGATGAAAAGGGTCGTTCATATTTAGGTTCCAAAGTTGAGATTTGTGGTAAAGATGTTAGCTTGAAACGTGATGATAAGGTTGAAAAGATTGATGCTTGTGTTGATTTGGGTTTAAAGGAATCTGATCAGAAATCTTTTAGTGATTCCAAGGTTTTGGAGACTTTTAAAGAGAAGGGTGTCAATGAAGAAGGTTCAAGTGCTCAGGTTGGAATCAAATATCCTAGTAAGCTTCATGAGAAGCTTACCTTCTTAGAAGGAAAGGTGAAGAGAATTGCTTCAGATATCAAGAGGACTAAAGAAATGTTGGATATGAATAACCCGGATGCCACAAAGGTGATTCTTTCTGATATTCAGGAAAAGATAACGGGGATTGAGAAGGCAATGGGTAGTGCCGCAGGTGATTCTGAGGGTAAAATTGCTGGGGTGAAAAATGTGGGAAATGATAATGCAGGTAGCAACATTGCTGAGAAGAGTAAATGTAAAAGAATGGAAAGTGTGAACAGTTTGGGTAATGAATTGAAGAGTGAGGAATTGGAGGCTAGGTTGTTCCCCCATCATAAGTTGCTCAGAAATCGAATCCCGCTGAAATCATCATCAGGGAGCTCTCAAAGTCTTGAACCCAACACTGTTGGATCCAGTAACAACTTAAAGGTGGAGACGTTGTTGAGTCCTGTTGAGGACAACCCAATAGCTTTAGAATTTTTGGCTTCATTGGATAAGGATCAAATTGCAGTTACCTCAACTGATGGACAGGGTGGTTTGGACTTAGAGTGTTGTGAAGTTCTTGAAACAGATGAGGCTGCAAATTCAGGAGAACAAGGTTTGTCAAACATGTTCAATGGTAAAGGTAATGCAGACCTCATTCTTACAACTGATGAAAGGTTTGATGAGTTTGAAGATCAGGAGAATGTACCAGGAAATATAACTGGGGAGGAGACTGAAGATAGTTGCATTTATCAGCTGAATGAAATAGGCCTAAAGACTTCAACGGGAGGATGGTTTGTCTCAGAAGGAGAGTCAGTTCTTCTTGCCCATAATGATGGCTCGTGCTCCTTCTATGATATAGCTAACTGTGAGGTACATAATCTTGTCTGTGTTTAAGGATGTTCATATGAGTCTCTTTGTTAATATTATCAAGTTGCTAACATTTCTGGTAAATGGAATGTTCACTTTAATCAGAACTGTTGCATGCTACTTTCCTAAAGAATTTGCAGATTTTACTAATGCTTCCTTATAATATATCTGAATGTATATCATAATAGTTTTCTGCGGGCTGACTATTAAAACACCATCTCAAGTTTGGAATAAATTAAATAGCTATAAACTTTATCGCTTAAACGATTTAACACACATCGCTTAAGAGATAAGCCTATATCGTTTAAGCGACAAGCTTACATTGCTTAAGCGAGTGGTTATTTAGTAAAGAGTTTGAAACTTCATGGTTATTCAGTTTATTCCAAACTTGAAATGGTATTTTAATTAATTTTCCCAGTTTTCTGGACTCTTAACTCTTCAAGCCAAAGCATGTTTGTACCACAGTTAGACAGGCAGAAATCCATAAGTTTTTATGTAAATAATGTTTTCATGGATGTAAACTAACTAATGGAATAGCACCTTGGATGTCTTTAATGATGATCCATCACTGTTTCAGGATAAGGCTGTGTACAAGCCCCCAGCAGGAGTTTCACTTTCAATCTGGAGAGATTGTTGGATAATTCGTGCAGCTAGTGCAGATGGCTGCTCAGGAAGATATGTTGTGGCTGCATCTGCTGGTAATACTCTAGATTCAGGATTTTGTTCATGGGATTTTTACACCAAAGATGTCCGAGCTTTCCATGTTGAAGATGGAGGAACAACCACTTCAAGAACAGTTCTTGCTCCTTTACCTAATAACAATGTGTATAGTAGAAATGCTTTGTCCAGTGTTTTGCCACCAGAAAGTCAGCAATGGTGGTATAAACCATGTGGGCCTCTTATTGTCTCAACTGCCAGCTCTCAGAGGGTTGTCAAAATCAATGACATCCGAGACGGTGAGCAAATAATGAAATGGGAGGTTCAAAAGCCTGTGTTAACAATGGATTATTCTAGCCCTTTGCAATGGAGAAACAGAGAGAAAGTGGTTATAGCTGAATCTGAATCAATATCCTTGTGGGATGTTAACTCTCTAAATCCTGAACCATTACTATCTGTTTCTTCTGGCCGAAAAATCTCAGCTCTTCATGTTAACAATACTGATGCTGAATTGGGTGGAGGGGTTCGACAAAGGTGAGACTTTACTCCGTGCTTTCACTAGTTGTATCAATTTTCATGTTATATTTCTGGATTTGTTTGTTCGCTTACTGCTCTCTCAGATGCTCTTTCCCGCATATTCTTTTATGCATGATTGATGGGTTTCTATTATTTATCTTCTGATTATGCTTTCTTGTCTCACCTCAATTTTTTATTTTTTTCCCTCCTACTTATCATGCCACTTGTAGGAGATAATACTGCCATCGCTAAGTAAATGAATGTAGTAGTTAATGTAAAAATTGGATGAACATATCGAGAAGCTATAATGTAATATGCTTTGTTGCTTCTAAAATAATTATTTTTTGGAATACAGAGTAACGTCTGCGGAAGCTGAAGGAAATGATGGTGTTTTCTGCACTCATGATTCCATTAACATCTTGGACTTCCGCCATCCCACCGGTGTTGGCCTTAAGATTCCGAAATTTGGTATCAATGTGCAGTCAGTTTATTCTCGTGGGGATTCAGTCTTTCTTGGTTGCAGTAACATAAGGTCAGCAGGAAAAAAGCAGTCCTCTTCACAGGTGCAGCAATTCTCATTGCGGAAACAAAGGCTATTTAGCACTTATTCCCTGCCAGAATCGAGTGCTCACCCAAGTCACTCAGCAATAACACAAGTTTGGGGAAATTCGAATCTGGTCATGGGTGTTTCTGGGCTTGGACTGTTTGTTTTTGATGCACTGGTGGATGATGGATTGCAATCCTTCACAAATGAGTTCAACGGTAACCAAAAAGTCAGAGAAATTATTGGCCCAGATGATTTGTATGCCCCTTCTTTCGATTACCTAGCATCTCGAGTTCTTCTAATATCTAGAGATCGCCCGGCATCATGGAGGCACTTATTTTAGGTATGATACATGCTTTTAAATTGTTCTTATAATGTCCCTGCATAGAACTATAAGCATGACTATGTGTTCTTCTAATGTTTTGTTATTTATTGCATGCTTTTGTAAACATTAAAAGTGAATTTATGTGATAGAAGCAGTGCTTCCAGCTGCTTGATTTGGAAAATTGTTCTAATCCTTAGCTCTTGGCATATTCGGAAAGGTCGGATGAAAGCTTTAAAATTTTAATGATACTGTGCATAATTAATGTGTCTTTAAATTTTTCTGTTGACAAGATTTATAGGCATCCAACAAATTGTCGACATTTATAATCAAAGGTCGGTTTGGTGAGAGGAACAGCAAACTTTTTAAAATGGCATTCACACTGTTTCCAGTATTCTGATTCTTAAATTTGACGTCTGGGAGAAGTATTAATGGCCAATTAAATATCACTGTTTGTCTTCATCTGGGAAGATTGTGAGTGGCAAATGGCAATCTTTATTGATGAATGAATTTGATAAATGCAAATAAATAGAGAAAGATTTTCATGAATGACTTTTAGGAGCTTTTTGTCAGTGAAATTTCCCATTATGTTTCTTTTGTTTGATTTTTTTTTCATTATGGTTTTTTCTCTTTGATTGATTGATTCTATTACTTGCAGGAGAATGTTTGATTTAATTATATGATAATGATAAGAATCTGCACATTTGAAATCAGAGCTTACTGAAAAGTCTTCAGAATGTTGTGTTGGTGGTTCGGAATTGGAATTAAAATTTTAAGCCCACCTCTTTTGACTTTAGAATGAATAGTTAGCATCACTGTCTTTTAAATTATTAATTTTATAATGTTACCTTTAAATAAATTTGATTATGATAATAGGAATTACAAAATGTTTTTATATTAAACATTAATTTAATAATTAAGTCATTTAATATAACTGGCTTAATTCAACCACTGATCAACAGATCATTTCCTAATTTTTCTAAAAAATTATTAATTAATAATAATTATAATTACTTTTATTTGCTTCAAATTATTTTTATTAAGTATTTATCAAAATATTGTTTTATAACTTTAAATTATTTTTTTTGGTCATTATATATGTAATAGTAGTTTGAAAATCAAATTCAAAAAAAAAAAATTCACAAACCCATATATAAAATTCTTGAAAAGCACTATAATTTTAAAAATAAAGTTCACCAACATTTTAGAATTAATATTTTAAAATTGAATTAACCTCCAATAACTCATAATGCAAAATTTAAACTGCCCATCAATGTGAAATTTACAGGTTTCATAAATTATTAGAGTCGAAATAAATAATCCTTATTGTCAATGCAACTACAATAGAACCTTTTTGGTTTTATATAATCATAATATTGTGACCAATTAAATTTATTATTATAAGGATGATATAATTTAATAGAGGTGGAGGTACAAAAATTATTGTTTTGATTTCTTATTTTATAAATCATGTTTTAGTAGTATTAGGATAGTACGGAAATTAATATTAAAAAGTCATTGTAAATTTGAGTGATCAGATTCGACAACTTCACTATACTAATTAAATGGATATTAATGTCTTCCTCAATTATCCAAATGAGCAACAAATTGTGTATGTTTTAATTAAAGAATAAATCATTACTTAAATTAAACAAGAAGAGGAAGAAGATAATCTTGAGAATGATAGTATGAAAATACTAAAAATTTCATGCCAAGAAGCTCTAAACATGCTTGAGAACTTGAAATATTTTGGTTTCAATAAGAAAGTCTCCATGCTGATGACTTATTACGTACCCGCAAGATAAAAAATATGGTAACAACTTTAAAGCATAAATTATTATTCTAAACAACTTTAGATAAATATTTTATTTCATCTAAAACTTTTAAGGTAACATAACATAATTTTTTTGCAATATACATATAATTATTATTATACAGAGGCAAGTTCCTCAAGACGGGACCTAGAAAAATTATAATTTATTACAATGTGAAATTTATTCTTATTTATAACTAGCCTAAGTTAAGACCATAATTTTTTATGACTACATGAAGATTATTCTTATATAGAGTATATCACTATAGAAATATTTTACTGTAATAACTAATTAATTAGTTACAGAGAGATTAGTCAAATAATAACAAAAGAATTAATTAACAAAAAAAAAAAAAACAAAAAAACACCGAAAAATCTACAACATTTAATCGACTCATACTAACTACTAATTTTGATGAAAATCTAGAGGGATCATACCTTTCCAATGCAATAGGGATAGGCATTTTCCTCACCCCATTAGGGATTGGCCTGAAAGGGAGTAAAGATTCCCCAAAACTGTCCAAGGTGGAGACGGGCCCGAGCCAAGGCCCAATGACATTCCCCGGCCTCAGGGATGGGATGGGCCGGGGACAGAGGTGGTCATGTCAAACTATTTTGCTAAATTATTTTTTAAATCTTTCTATTAAAACTAAATATTACTTAATTCTTTCCACCTTAATAATATTATATATATATATTTTCCACAACTATATTTGTTTTGCCTCCATGGTTTAATTAATTCACCATAATTAACTTTTTTTTCCCTATCTTGAAATGATAGAGCTTAGAAAAGTTTGATATTAATTTAGAAAATATTTACTTGTTTATATATTCAACATTTTATATCTTCTTATTACAATCAAAATTAATTGAGATATTTTAAAAATTAATCTACCAGAAGTAGCAAAGATGAACAAGGAAAAAAATGGAAGAGATTCATAAGCTTTTCTTTCTTTTCTATTGACTAATCATGTTGAAAATTAAACCAAACTATTAGTATGGGTGCCAAAGAGATGACAAACCCTGAAAGATAGTGTGAGATTAGGTTAATTTAAAAAAATATATATATATTTTATATTTGAAGGCGAGGCAAGGCGGGTCGGGGATGGGAGTCCCCACTTCCTCGCAGGCGAAGCTTGGGGATTCCCTTACATCCCTATCCCGAGGACGGCTCGAGCTCGAGGAGTCCCCTTGGGCCAGGTTCGAAGATAAGGCACCCCAGCCCCGTGCCCATCCCTACACTTAGGGGTGTTCACGAGCCAAGTTTTCGGCTTAACAAGCTCGGCTCGTGAAAGGGGATTAATAATCGAGCTGAGTTCGAGCCGAGTCAAGCTGCAGATTTTATGGCTTGGCTTGGCTCGTGAAGGATTTAGGAATATTTCGAGCCGGCTCACAAGCCAACTCCAAAAAATTCAATTTTTTTTTTTAAATTTAAATTTTAAAAAAAAAAATCAATTTTTTTTTTTAAATTTAAATTTTAAAAAAAAAAATCAATTTTTTTTTAATTTCTTGGGTAGCACACAAGTCTGAATGTCTGATGTTTTTTGTTAAATTTTCATGATTCATTTTCATTTTTTGCCATCCTCGAACAGCTTCTAAATTCTATAGATTGTAATTTTTTTCTTCTCATATCCTCATACATCACCCAACAATTAAACCTACTTAAAATAAACATTAAATGAAATACTTCTGCTATTAACAATTTATCATTCAACATACTATATGTACCACAAATTAAGTTAAGTGAACTAAAGTTTTTTTGTTTAGTTCACTTCACTTAATTAAGTTTTCATCAAAACAAAATGGGGGGTTAGCATAACTATACATCAAGTGACATCCCCTTCCATCAAAAAATATATATAACAGCAAAAGATAATTGGTTGTATGTCCATTGTAGCCCCACTCCTCCTACAAACAAATTAATGTGAAACACATTAAGTATAATTGTCATTTTATATAAACCATAAAGATGAAAATGCAAACCTGAACACAAAACTAATAAATATAAACCTGCAAAATCCTACTGCCACAACCAATAACTCATGGGTGAATCAACAAATCTGCTGACTCCCATCACCTGACAGAACAGGAAGCTGAATCTCCAAGTGATCCTCCTCTTTCTAAAATGAAAAGAAGTTAAAAATAATTTGTAAGTTAGAATAAAGTAATTTTAAATATTGAATTAAACAAAACATGTAATCAATGGAACTTACTCTGCACCATTTCTTCACTCCATTCAAAGTGCGACACCAGTCACATCCACATAACATCTCCACTGTAGCTGGTGACAAAGAAGCTCGGTAGCTATCAATAACCCTGCTCCCAACACTGAATGCAGACTTTGAAGCAACTATAGTGATCGGGATGGCTAGTGTCTCACAAGCCATCATAGACAATATAGGATACTTAGTTGAATTTGTCTTCCACCACTATAAGGCATCGAATGAGTCATGATTCCCCACACACTTATGGCATCCCTCTCCCAAATAACAGTCCAACTCAGACTTACTAGGCTCAATAGTTTCAACCACGCCCATAAAACTGCTAAAATCATCCCAAGCATCGGCTCCCTCAACTGCAACCACCTCACCAATGGCTCCATGTCCATTCTTTTGTGATGTAGAAGCACGGGCGATAGTCACACCTTGATTAGCTTGAACATACTCCCCATATAACTCATACAATGCATCCGGACCGTCATCATATTTGCCCGCGCTTTTGCCTCAGAATACATCTTAAGGAATGTCCACTGAATAACCTTTATTTTCAACCGAGGATCCAATACAACAGCGACAATCAACACATTACATTCCCCCCAATATTTATCAAACTTCTCTTTCATTTTCCTAACCATTACTCTAATAAAATCATCTTCAGATTCACTTTTACTATCCAACATACATTTCACTACACACACCTCCTTCAAGAATAAATTAGACATCGGATAATCACTTCTTGAAATGAGTTTGGTTGAACCACTTAATACTTTTAAAATTTCGCAGACTTTCTTCACTTTCTCTCAATCCTTGTCACTCGGATTATTATGATAATTGATATCCCTCTCTTTCAATCTTGGAAAAACCTTTTTGAACTTAATTGTCGTTGCCAACATTTCATAGGTAGAATTCCACCTTGTTTTACAATGGAGAATAAGTTTCCAATACGGCAATTTAAGTTGTTGAACAATCTCAGAAAATACCTTAAGCCTACTTTCTGAATTGTTGATACACAACACACTCTCATGGATGTCGTCAATGATATGCCTAATTTGATAAAGTCCATCTTGAACAATCAGGTTCAAGATGTGTGCACAACATCTCACATGAAACAGTTTACCTCCATGAAGGAGTTTCCCCGAATTCAAAATTTTCCTTCAAAACCTTAATCGCAACATCATTACTTGAAGCATTAACCACAGAAATAGTATATACCTTATTTTCAATTCCCCATCCCATTTGGCAGTTGAAAATGTCGTCTGCAATCGCAATACCAATCCAAGGAGGAGGTAGACGAACAAAGTTGAGGATACGTTTATTCAGCCTCCAAGTGTTATCTATCCAATGCCCGGTCAACACCATATACTCCATCTTTTGATTTCCTGAATTTCATAAGTCTGTAGTCAAATTGATTTTTGTCACACTCTTCAACAAAGTCTTCAATTTGGCCTTCTCACTTTCATATACCTTCATACAATCTTTTTTACAAGTATGGCGGGAAACCGGAGTCCATCCAGGAATCCCATACTTCATCATATTGTTCAAGTCCTCTTCCTCCACAACTGTAAATGGATGCTCATGCATGAGCACGCAATGGGCGATCAATTCCCTCATTTTCAACATGTCAAACTTCCCACTTAAAGTTGACAAAATAATAGTTGCAACATCATTACTGGCACTCGGAAAACTAATATGTTGTTGCCTCATGGAACCTTTTTCTCCTTAAACACTGGCTTACATGTCTATTAAACTGGGTGGTGCTTTCGATGGCATTAATACACAACTTTACTTTGCAATGGATACACTTTGCCTTTTTGGTACCATTAGGGAGTACCACCTCCTTGAACTTCGTCCATACCACTGATGTCTTTGCTCTTTTTTTCTTCTGAATTGGATTTTCATTTTCATCACCATTATTTGGGCTACTAATACTTTGCTCCGTATTTATTGTGGTTGCATTCAAGTTAAGGTTACCGCCAGTTGTATTGGTTATTTTATCTTGTATTGTAGGGGTACTTAAGGAATTACCCTCCATTTACAAACCTATAAATGGAAGGGAAAAAAAAAATCAGCAATTTAATGCAAAACCAATATGAAATAATGTAAAACTATTACATGGCACACACATCAAACCAATACATTATACATTGCACACCAATATTATTTGTCACCAATACATCCCAACATTTATTTATTCTTTAATTAGAGATGTTGGTTGAAGAATTAAATGCTCTATTTATTCATTCAAACCCATTTATTCTTTAAATGACTTTGTAGAATTACATGTCTTATGCCTATTTATTATACTACATAAATCATAATGTCTTTAATACAATTTAGAATTATATGTCTTATGCCTATTTATTCTATCAAATTAAAGATTCCTTCAAAATGCACAAAGCCCCTAGTCCCCACCACCAAACGCAATTTAGTCTTCACTACCTTTTACCCTTTTGCAATTTAATATATAACAAAGCCCCTTTACCCTTTTGCAATATAGTCTTCACTACCCTATACCCTTCTGCAATTTACTTTTCACTGCCCTTTACCATTCAGCAATTTTAATTCCTCAACTCTGTTTAGTCTAAGGAAAACTAACATGATTACTAGACCCACCTTTGAAAAGATTCTTTAGAGATTTATAAACCATCAAATTTATAAATCTCTTTCCAACTTTTTAGTCCAAGATTTCTCCCCCTAATATGCCAAATAATTTTATATTTTATTGTTATACTTTTCAAACTATCCTTTCAGACACTTTCCAAGAGCACCAGAAAACTTTCTTTTTCATTCTAAACATTATCATCCATTATATTACACTGCCATTTACCCTTTTGCCATTTTACATTACACTGCCCTTTACCCTTTTGCAATTTAATATATAACAAAGCCCCCAGTCCCCACCACCAAATGCAAAACCACAACCACAAACAAATTTATAAATTGCTCTTCTACTATCTACTGTAAAACAAATTCCCACAAGTAGAAGTCTATAACCACAACCACAACCACAATCCACAAACAAATTAACAAACTCCTTTGCAATTTCAATTTTGTCCACAAACAAATTAACAAACTCCTTTGTAATTTCAATTTTGTCCCACAAGTCCACAACACAACCTTTTTAGTAAAGCAATTTAAACAAACAGTGAAACAGATTGGCAATTTACAAGGCAGACTACTCTTCACAGATAGTAAACAAACATTAACCAGGAATCCAAGATACCAGATCAAGGGCTCAACAATTCTTGTATGGGTTTCACAACAACACCACGACGGTCAACGACCACAACACGGCAGACTGCTCTTCCCTGAATTGTTTCACCGGAAAAAGTCCCCTGTTACAGACAAAGAATTTAGTAAAAACTAACTTAAAATTTCATTGACATCATTCACAAAAATTTAGTAAAAACTAACTTAAAATTTCATTGACATCGTTCACAAAAATCAATCACAGATGGGTTTCACAAGCAACAACAACCGAAGAACAAAGCCAAAACAAACAACCTTACCCCGAGAAATTGACGGTCGATGGCGTCACAGATCCGTTTCACAGCGAGCAGAGAAATGCAAAGAAATAGCGGCGAACAAAGAAATGCGGCGAAAATCCGACGAAGAAGACAATATTTGAATCTGATGACGAAAATTCGATTGGAAGTTGTGATGATGACGACGATGACGAAAATCGTGACTTTGGGATTAGTTTTACGGCAAGTGTTCATCTGTCGACGAAAATCGAAGATTTGGGGATTTTAATAACGAGGGCCATTTTGTTATTTTTTAAAACTTTGTTGCATAACTTTCAATTCAATCCCATTACTTCAGAAAACCTCAAAAAACCCCCTGGTTTTTCTAGCCAGGCTCGACTCGCAAGCCTAACGAGCAAAGTTGAGCCAACTCATTATCAGACGAACCGAGCCATTAACGAGCCGAACTCGAGCCGAACTCGAGCCGAGCCGGCTCGGTTCGTTAAGCACTCCTACCTACACTGTAATTATGTTACTACTAATTAAAATAAAAAGTTATGTTATTATTTTAACTTTTAGGGGGCGTTTGGTTGGGGGTAATGTAGGATTACTAGAATTATATCATCTTATATTACTTGATTACCACGTTTGGTTGTTAAGTAACATAAGATTTCGGTAATCTTCAAATACCAATAGTAGTTACTATTGATAATATTGGACGTAATCTGATTACTTCTATTTTCTTAGGTATTCTAAGATTACCAGGGTAATTTTTTTTTTAACAATTCTACCCCTTATTAATAAAATTTTAGGACAATAATGCCCTTATTTTTTAATTTATTTACATGAATATGGTTTTTCCTATTTCATCCCAATTAATTAACTTTTTGGAAAAAATTACCCTTGAATTCAAAACAAATTGCAGCCCACCCAAGTCATCACCCCCACCACTTGTCGTCGCCTGCCGCTGTCGGAACGGCGCACGGAAGGCAGGATATGGCCTCCATGCGCCGTTAGGTTGCCGGCTATCGGCGACCTGCGATGGTAGCCGGCGGCCGATAGTGGCTAGGTTGGTGGGGGTGCTTTGTTGATTTTCCAAACTTTTATTATAGGGTTGTTTTTGCTAAGTTTTTAAATGCAGGGAGTTATAACAATCCAAATAATAATCAATATTAAACAATAATATAATAATAATATTTAATTAGAGGACAATTCAATAATTTAAATAACATACCCACCAATTTATTCCTCCTAATCAAACATATTAATACAACATACCCACCAATTAACTAAGCACGTTTTCCTAAAGATTTTCAGTAATCTTCAAGGTAATCTAACTTTTCAGTAATCCAACATTTCCTAAACCAAACGCCCCATTAAAGTTAATGATTTTTCCTACTCATAGTTTGGCAGAGTATAAATTTTCTCATTCCTGATTTTTGAAACGAACATTTTTCTACCCGTCATCCAATGTAAACCGTTAACTTTAACAGGAGAAGAACAGTAAGGTCAATTCACTCAAATCTTAAATATTAAATAATTAAAATATAATTTCTGATAAACGTGGCAAAGCTTCTCGAAGAAGCTTCACCTCAATGAACGCACATGTCCATTGAAAAAAAATAACACAACCATAATTTTCTATTATCGTGAATATTAATATTAGTTTTGAGTTAATTGATTAATTATTAATAGGGGTAAGGTTGACATTTCAAAGGTCAAAATAAGTCAAATGCCAGTTTGGATGGACGGAGAGTAACGTTGGGTGGGACAATATCTTTTTCGAAGATAAAGGTAGGAAACTGAACATTTGCCAAACTTTTCGGTTGGAAAATGAAAGGAAATGAATGTCATTCAGCCTTATCCTAAAATTTGATTAATGCATTTTGTTCTTTTTGAAGACCGGCAGGAAGGCAGTTGGGACTTTAATTACTAATTAATATGAAAAGATTGAATGAAAAAATATTTATCAAATAGAAATCAAACATTATGAAATTTGACAAAACATGACTAAGTAGACTATTAATGAACCCTTAAAACATGTACTATTGTTTGTTTATTGTATTTACTCAAATATCATCTTATCATTTATTTTTATCTAAAACTTCATTGACAACTAGATTTACGTCACTTCGACCCCACGAAAGACAACAAATCTTTATCTTATAATAATTGTGGGCGCGTTTTGCTAAGTATTTTTATTCATATTTTGGACCAGATTTTACAGATAGTGTTTGTTTTATTATTTACAGAATCATGTCCTGATAATTCAATCCTGACAACTATCCTGACAAATTTTTTTTTTACCATTACAGTTTGTTTTTTTCACTGCATCTTCACTGCTTCACCATTTCACTTTCTCATATCCATCACCAGCTTTGTGCTTCACTTCTCAGTTGGCATTACCGTTTTCAGTGCTTCACTTTCTCAGTATCCATCACCACCATTTCAGTTTCTGATAATCCATTACCAGGTTCAGTGCTTCACTTCCCAGTTTGCATTACCACCATTTCACTTTCTAGTATCCAGTACCAGCTTCAGTGCTTCACTTCTCGCCATGAACCCGTAATGCCCTCTGTCACAAACCCACATCCTAACCCAATGTGAACCCACTGTGAACCTGCAAATCCCTCTGTCACAAACCCACCATGAACCCACCGTGACCCGATCTGTCACACACAAACCCACCGTGACTCGATCTGATCCTTACAACACCACCATGACCCGATCTATTGCAAACCCAACCACCCTGACCCGATCTGTCACACACAAACCCACCGTGACCCGATCTGATCCTTAGAACCTCACCATGACCTGATCTGTCACAAACGCACCCACGGTGACCCGATCAACCGCAAATGCACCTACCGTTATCCGATCTATCGTAAACCCACACCCCGAGCACACACAACCCCACCGTGACTGTGACTCGATCTACCGCAAACCAACCCACCTCGATCACACACAAACCCACTGTCACCGTCACCCGATCTGTCGCATACCAACCCACCCCGATCACACACAGACCCACTATCACCGTGACCTGATCTGCCGCAAACCCACACCCCGATGTGGATCAAATCAGATCTGTGTACAAGGGGATGCTGTTTTGCGTTTTTTTCTTTGTTTGGCATGAATGGATTGTGAATGCGCATGGATGGGTTTTTGTTTTAATTGGGTTTTTATTTTTTTCGGCAATTGGCACAGAATTGTTTTAATTGGATTTTTGTTTCAATTGGGTTTTTATTTTAACAAAATGCAATAAAATATTATATTAATAAATCATTTATAAAAATATATATTAATCAAATATTCAACACAAATATCAAGGTCAAAATACTCTACCAAACACATATTCTGAAAATCATATTCTCAAAATCATAACCCTATCCAACTATCTAATACTATCCCCAAAATTCTATCCAAAATAATAAACCAAACGCATCCTATATTTTTAATTGGAGCAAACGACATATTCTCACCCAAGGTTTAGCAAAATTCAAATTGATATCTTTGGTTGCATTTATTCCAGATTATCACCTTTAAAATAATGTCGTTTCCTTTATTTTAATAGATTCTCAAATTTTCATTGTAACTCAATACACATTAAAGTGTGCAGATGTTTTCATTGGCAGAAAATGAGCTCATATTAGCAAAAAATGGCTCAAGTTAGTAGTGTCTAAATCAGTGGTTTTTGGCCTCTTTTGGTCAATTCTGAAGTCCAAAATTACTTCCGAGACTACTATTAAACTCTCCACAACCTTTTCTATAAAATTGATGCCTTTACTTGCCGACCTCACTCGCGGTTTTCAATCACCTTTAATAATCAATAACAATATTAGTTTAATAGTAAAAATATGAAATAAATACAATATGAAATATCATGATTTCGGTAAACCAACAGTATCTGGATAACTCTTTTAACTGAGGTAGTTGTTTTGATGCTGAGACGCAGCAGACTGATGTACACAAGACGTTGGGAAAAAAAGAAAGGAGTTAAGTCATATCATATGTCTTTTCATGTAGGGCGATATGCAGCAAACTGCGTTCAATACTCAGTGGTAAAGTTGTAAAGCTTAACTGAACCACGGGATTCATGCAACACCTTAATTGGGAGGCCCCTAAAGTTTAGTAGAAGAAAAAAGAGACACATAGATTTCAAAATAAAACACTTAAATACTTATAATTAACAGATATTTTTTGAAATGTTAATTCAGACACACAAAACCGTAGTAAAATTACTAATATACCCTTGTTTTTTTCTTTTCTCATACAATATAAAGAATCTAATATCTGATATTTGTCACATATATGATACTTTTCATAAACATCATTCAATTACAAAAGTGTAAGTGTTTTATTTTGAAATCTCTGGATCTATTTTTCGGTGCTAAACCTCAAGGGTGTCTAGTAATATCCTTTGGTGTTCATTGTGTTGAATTATCTTAATCCTCCCTATTTATAAATCAAGACTATTTAACAATATCACATCGTACTTAATATTAGGAGAGTAAACGAACTTTTTCTCACCTAAGGTTTGCTTAATGACATTTTTCCACCTAAAAGTTTTAAAATACAACTTTTCTACCTAAAGTTAATATTTTGTTACTATCCAAAGCCGATTTTGACAACGAAAATTCTCTCCATCACCACCATTTTAACCTTTGGTCTTCTCTCTACAAAACCTCTCTCCTTCCGACACTTGATTTCTTGTCAATTTTTGGCCACCACAAAGTTAGATGTTCTTGTTCTTAGCTGATTTCCACGATAAATATTCAATCGTTCATCATTATTCAATCCACCGGCCTCTACTCTACAAAACCCCTCTTACCTTAGCTCTTGATAACTCGCTAAACGCCGACTAAGAAAGTGAATTGTATTTTGGGTATTAGCGGAATATAAACTTTGGGTGCGAAAGTGGTATTTTGAAAACTTTTTGGGTGGAAAAGGTCATTAAGGCAAACCTTGGGTGGGAAAAAAACGTTTACTCAATATTAATTAAAAATAATAGTTCTCATTAGAAATTTCCCCATTTTTTCTTCAAAGATAGTAGTCAACTGAAAAATTTGGATAATGAATCTCGTGTATAGCTCAAAATACCCATAAAGTATACCTATGAATTTTATACTTTTGTGGGCATTTTGTAATTTTAAAACTACAGGGAGTTTATTATACTTTGGGGTAAAGGCAAGGGGGCTTATAATTTGTCCTCACGATAAAAAAAAAAAAAAAAAAATGTCAACTTGGTTAACATTATCGCCGGGCAAATGAGGGAGAAAAAAAAGAATTTAAAAAAAAAAATTCAGAAATTTTAATTATAACTCATTGAATTTTAGTGTCATGTTCATATTTATATGGCACGGTTTAGAAGATAAACTCACATGTGTTCCAATCAAGTATAAGAGTACAATATTAATGTTGAAAAAATAAATTCTATAATTGTGTTTATTGAAACAAAATAATTTAATAAATCTAATTTTTCTCTTTTCTTTCTTTTTCAACACCTAAATATAGATTATAAATCGAATCAACATTAATTAAATTTTTTAAAGTACCGCAAATATAGAATTTTTGGGCTATTGTTCGTCATCGAATTTGTCAAGCAGTGATTAGCGAAGAAGAAGGAAGAAGAATAGGAAAGGAAACCCCTGGAAATTAATTAGGTGGAAAGGAAAAAAAAAAAAAAAAAAACCTCAACCATTTAATTACCTTTCTTAATTAGTTACTATTAACGTAATAATAATGAATTAATAGAGGATTACGTGAGAAACAGAAATAGGTAATTAAATTTCATACACTATACATGAAAAGGAGATTACATTTTGTTCATATATGATATATACATATATATTATAATACAGAGTAAACGAACATTTTCCCACCCAAGGTTTTGCGAATCTGCAGTGGTTTCATAAATTACAGATTCCCACCCTTAAATTAACACCGTTACTTTTTTCTCAAAATAATCACCATATCTCAAATTTCTCTCAAATAACCCCCAGAGGAGACCCCGGTCAAGCCAAAAATATGGCCTGATGCTGACAACATTGACCTTCCCGACACCACCATCAGCATCCCCTTATCCTCCTGACCAAAACCCCTAACTTTTTCATTCGATTGCACCTTGGCGAGGTGCTAGAATTTGGTTGGAAAGGCGCGACAAAACACGAAAACCTAAGGGAGAGGCGGCAGTGATTGGCGGTCAATTGCGATCAGTGATGTTGGGGGTTTTAGTACGGGAAAGCTGGTGATGCTATTGGTGATGTTGGGGGTGGTTTTCGGTGTCAGCACCTGCAAGAATGTAGATGAAACGCCTACTGAAACTAAGAGCGGCGGCCGGCAATTGGGGGGTTCAATCAAGCGGAGAGGTTAGGGGTTTTGATGTGGGGGTTGAGGGAATTGTAATTGTGGTGTTGGGAGGCGTCGACGGCGCCATAAATTTTCTGCTGGGGTGAATTTGAGAAGTGAAGGGTTATTTTGAATTTTTTATCTTTGAAATGACCATTTTATCCTTTTAACTGTTAGATTAAACAGTTTATTGTTAATTTAAAGATGAGAATCTACAATTTATGAAACCAGGGGTGGGAACTTGTAGATTCGCCAAACCTTGGGTGGGAAAATGTTGTTTACTCTATAATATATTATGAAGGGAATTATGTCCATGTGCTAGCTACCAGATCGCAAGATAAAAGATTAGAGGTGGGCATTTGGGAAAAACCCGGTCCTAGGAATGGGACCAGGCCTAAGTAGGAGGGCCCTCCTCCAAAGCCCCAGCCTGGGCCCAAATTTTTTTAGATTTTTTCAATGTAGTCCACTGCATAATTACTAATACCCCCTACCAATTTTAAAATAAACATAAATTATGAGGACTAAAATGAAATTTTATAAAATTTATAAAAAAAAAAGTTTTACTAATCGTTGGCTGGCAACGGTCACATGCCAGCCAACGGTTATAATATAAATTATAACCTACCCCCCCCCCCCCCCCCATACCACCACCACCAAAAAAAAAAAATAACTAAAATAAACCCTAAAATCTTTCATTTTTTCCACACTAATCAATCTCTCATTCTCTCAATCTCTCTACTCCAAATCTCCAATCAATTTCTCATTCAATTTATATTTATATTTATAATTTATTCATATTATTCAATATTATCATAATTTCATATTATTATTTAATTTCTTTTCATTTTAATTATTTATTATTTTATCATAAATTTATAATGGCTTCCGCAAATGAGTTTTACGTTCCATCCACCAAAGAAATGGAAGGCTTCAATCCATTTTCACCATTTCCTCCAGAGGAAGCAGCTGCAATTCCACAACCACATTCGGTCGGGATGAGGTGTAGCCAAACACATGCGAGCTGCGAGTCAACGGGCAAGGGCATAACCCAACCCCCTCGACCGTCAAAGAGGGTCGTGTCCGATGTATGGCGATACTTCACCAAATTAAAATGGCCAAAGACAAATGGGGAGGGGAAAGAATCGTGTGGGATATGTAATTTATGTGGAACCATTATTGGCGCTGAGAAGGGGACTTTGACGATGTGATGACACATGGAGAAGAAGCAACCTCAAATAATGCAGTTGCCCGATGCATCTTCAAGCGGATCAGGTGGACAAATTCAAACTCAACTTAATTTTAATCCACAATCCTCAACTCTCTCAACATGGCGATACAATGCACATGTTGCACGAGAGGAAATAGCAAGATATATAGTTGCTACGGACTCTCCTATTTGTTTATCTGAAAATCCTTTTTTTATTCATATGGTTAAAATTGCATTTTGTCCAGCATATACCCCTGTTAGTAGAACTACAAGTAGAAGAGATATACTAAAACTTTATAATAAAATAAATAATAAACTTAAAAACGAATTTCAAAATTTTAGGAATATATCTATCGCACTTACATCAGACATATGGGTTTGTATATCAAAAACCGATTTTTTAACTGTCACAATACATTTCTTAGATCACAATTGGGGTTTACAACAAAAAATGATAGGTTTTAAACCATTATATGAAAAACATAGTGCTGAAACTATTTATTTTACAATTCTTGAAGTTTTGCAAGAATATTTATTAACTGACAGAGTTGTAGCACTAACGCTTGATAATGCAGCTGCTAACACCGCGACAATCTCTTTATTTGAAAAGAGATTGGATCCGCATAGTGAAGGCATTTTTTTCACCAGAGATGTGCTTGCCACATCATCAATTTGATAGTTAAAAGCAGGTTTAGATGTTATACATTTGAAGATGGAGAGGGTGCGTAGAGCTATCGGATTTATCGTCGGCGGTAGCAATAAAAGATGGCAGGAGTACGTCAAATATTGTAAGCAAGAGGATCCACCGGTTCAACCTTTGAAGTTATGTATAGACATGTCTATCCGTTGGAACTCTACCTACTTGATGTTGGAAAAAGCTTTGTCAACCGCGAAACAAATTACAGATTTCACCAACATGAAAGTCGATTCCCCATTGTAGCCCAAATGGCATGTGACATTTTATCTGTGCCGGTTTCTACAATTACATCCGAGTCAACATTTTCAACGAGTGGTCGGATTGTTGAAGACAGAAGATGTTCTTTAACCGATGAGATGATTGAAGTGATAATGTGTTTACGAGATTAGACTCATGCAGAAAGAAGACTACAACAACACCCTGAAGATCCCGAACTACTCGAACTCTTTAGGAATACATATTTGAATGACGTAAATATTGTTGACGATGAAAATGAATAATTTAATTAAAAAAATTTATTTAATTGCTTATTTGTGAAGCGTAAATGTATGAAACGTGAATTTATGTTAAAAATTAAAATTAACTATTAATTAATTTATTATTTTTTAAAATAAATTAAATTTTTAGAAACTTACTAATCTACCCCTGAAAAATACTGAAAACCCCCTATAAAATTTTGTTTTCCCCCCAAATGTAAAAAAAGATCGAGAGAGAGGGGTGGAATTGTCAAGGCCCATAGGACCAGTCTGGGCCCTCATTCTGCTCATGGCGACTGGTCCTGCCCACCTCTATAAAAGATATAAAGATTAAAGATTAAAGATTAAAGATTTATTAATTAAAAAATAGATTTAATATGTATTGGTTCTGAATTATATTGCCAGTTGAATATGTTGTGTTGGATGGTGGACAGCCATGATTTAGATATGAGATATGGTTGAACTTATTGATTGGATTTGATTTCATGAGGAAACCATCTAATCAATGTGATTAAATGAAAGGGAACAGAAATACAAGGGCACACATGTTAATGAACATCGTCAACTTATACCCGTAAAAGTTTTCTTTAAATTATGCACATTTAATTTGAGGGGCATGAGTATGACCCATTTTTTCTTTCAAATTCCCTTCGATATAAGGCATATAATATAATTAACTTAATCATATAGAATTATGGAAAATAATGGAAACTTCTACATAAAATTAGGTTGAATCATTTTTTGTTTCTTTGATGACCACAGATGTTCGGACCATCTTATGCACACCTCAACTAAATTTCCGAGATTCTAAAACTATCGGTCGAGTAAGAACTTCAGTGGTTACCTCTATTAGCATTTGATGAGAGACTCAAACGCAAGACCTCTTCAGTAATACATTCAAAAGTCTCTATCGAACCGTTCGACCACATAGAGATAGTTAAGTTGATTTATTCGTTTTCTTTCTATTCCTATAAAAGGTAGAAAAAATTAATGATGCAAAATTTCTACTTTGAATTTGAACCATTTCTTTTTAATCTATTTTCAACCTCCTCACTTTAATCACATGAATTCTTTACTTTGTAAATCCAGCTATCTCTTTCCCAAAAAGATAAACCCTAATTTATTGAGCATAATAAATATGATAATTTATCAAAATGGTTTTATTGGCTTGATATGGTAAGCAGCAGATTATGACTAATCAAAACGATCTAAACTTTACCTAAAACGCATTTGAAATATAGCAATTTCTAACCAAATCTATGAAAAAGTAACCAGAAAACCAACAAAAAAAGATAATTCAGGAGACATCTCTAGCATGGCGGAATCTAGATCGAGATGACTTGTACAAGTAGACAAGCAAACCCACCTGGCTTTCCGAATTTTTGAAGTTATTACAGGTTTTAAGAAATTAAGTAATTAATGATTAAATATAATCACGAATTTACTCCACCTAACTTTTAATTTTTCTTAAAACCTGGACCTAAATAAAACACGTAACCCTATACAAACATTAATCCCATCAATTATTTCTCTATCGCAAAATGTTCTCTAGCTCGATCTATACAAGCATGTGATAATAGCATCAGCAAGTTAAACGCATTTAATATTGTTTGGGAATTTTTCCTTTGATTTATTAGGTTTAGATAGAGCAGATAATATATGAAATACTGGCTGAGAGACTATTGGATGAACGATAGAAAAATTTATATACATAGAGAGAGAGAGAGAGAGAGAGAGAAATTATGGTTTGAAAGGTTTTAATTTCGACATTGATGGAATTGGGGTCAGGACTATGGAAACAACTAGAATTTCAGGTCCAGTGGGCGCTATCCCATCCAATGAAAGGTAGAATGAATAAGAAATAACGAGTGGTTCTCAATGGAGCAAGTAAATTAATTGGGAGATGAGAGAGAAAAAGGAAAGCATTAAATTGATAGGGAAAAAAAAAAAAGTTTGCGTCACGTAAAGCATTAAATTGATAGAGAAAAAAAAGTTTGTGTCACGTGTATATATATAGTACATGAAAAAGTTTATTATTTATATATTTTTAGGCGTATATAGTACGTGATATATGTCATTAAATTCCTCCACAAAAACAGTATATACAGTTACTGTACTCCCCTCGTTTATTCAATGTATATAAAGGGTGACGGACAAACCATATTTGTTTAATTTCAAGTGAAGAAGCAAAATAATATTATTGTATAAGAGTTTGAAGTGGAGAAGATAATCCAGAGATGGGAAAAGAATGCCACCCTTTGTTGAGTGGGAGGAGAAAAGCAAGAAGCAACTACAGCCATGGCTTCTCTTCAGCAGAGATGCAAACACTGGCCACCATTTGCGACACCATTTTACCTTCAATTCCCTTGGAGGAAAAACAAGACCATCCTGCAGGCAATAAGGCTTTGGAATATTTTTACAAAGCTTCTGGTTCTCAAGCTCCCATCCCTGACGAGGTAATTCACTGTTTCACCAACTCTTATTAATGCTTGAAAACTTGAGAAGAACACTAATTATTAATTAATTGATGCAGGTTGCTGAAATTTTAGTGAAAAGAGGCCTAATAGAAGCGGGGATCTTGATTAGAGTAATATTGATGATCCTTTCCACAAAGTTGGGCACGTTTTTGCTTTGTGGGTCGCTTTGTTTGAGCAAAAAATGGCCTTTCATCAACAGATTTTCGTGTATGTCATTCGAGAATCGGGAGAAGGTTCTACAAAAATGGTTCAAACATTGGTTTCTGACGCCCGTTCGAGTTGCATTTATGTACATAAAGGCTCTATGCCTCTTCGTTTTCTTATCCCGGGTAATTCTACTCTTCATTATCACTAGCTGAATTTTATTGATTTTATTATATATATTTAAAGCTTTCTTGATTGCTCAATACATTTCAATCAGATGCATTTTCATTAAATATTTGCATAATTCTGATGCAAAACCTAACGCTATTATAAGCGGTCAGAATTAATTTATAATTAAATTAATATTTCAGTTAAGTTTTTCGTTTTTCTTGGGACACCCAAACAGGTCCTTATTTGTTTTCTTTCATTAATTCTGGGCAAGACATACGGCAGGGGAACAGAAACATTTAGTAAAAAATTAATTCAGATAGTTTTGTTCCGACTACAATACATTTTATTTTATAATATAGGCTTAATGATTTTCACCCCAATCTATCCCAGACGGACAATTCATAATGTTAAATCATTTTCTTTTTTTTTTTCTTTCTACAATGTTACGTATGTGAGGTGAATTGACAAGGGTGCCCTTTCATGGTTAAGTTTTAAAGCCTAAATTCAAAAGAAGAAAAAGGGGTAATATTGGGTGTTTCCCAACCCAAGGGGGTACAATGTTCTTTCACGATAGATTGGGTTTAAAATACTATTTAGCCTATAATATAATAGTTGAGGTGCATGTAAACTGGCCCAAAACATCTTCGATTATCAAAATATCTATTTACATACACCTTAACTAATCATCTGGAGTCTTAAAATTAACGATCGGATAATCTTTTAATGGCCATCCTTATTAGTAATCGAAGGGAGTCGAACTCATGAGTAACATATCTAAGATTCCTAGTTGGCCGTCTGATCACCCAAGGGTTGGTTAAATATCTATTGTCTCCCATACTGTTGTTTTCATAATAAAATGAAGGAATCTACTAGAGGACTAAACTAAGGTATTCCATAAATTTGTGGATTAGTCTCATCTTAGCAATTAAATAGGAATTAAGTGATGATGGTTACGTGGAAAACTCTGAGAGGGTCATGCAATTAAGACTTGCACAACTCTGATTAGATTAGAGGTGATGTTTGGGAATTGGGATTAGTCTTAATTTTTAGCAAGAAGGAAGAAAATGAACGTAATTGCAAATTTTAAAAAATTCGATCCAATTTGAAAAATATAAAGATAGCATTGTCTAGGTTGTGGAGAAGCTACATCAAAACACAAGTTTCGTTCTTTAAAGTTTTTGAAATTTTCTTCTATTGTTCTTAGTATATTATTCCATCATTTTTCACTAATACCTTTTAAATCAACACAATTTGTTTATGTTGATTTAGGGTAAAATTAATCAATATTTTAATAACTAATTTTGTTCAATACGTAATTTGAACGTACAAAGAGTCCGGTTATATGGTAGTTTTTAAAGAGCAATATTATGTATACAAACTCACATTTGACATATTATCTACTCTATTTGTTTAGTTTATTCTTAATTCAAAATCATCCAATTACATTAAAATAGTATAAATGAATTTGTATAAAAAGTTTGTATTTGTTGTATAAAAAATATTAAATTTTATATGAATAAAGGACAAAAAGATCTTCAGGTTACAAAAAATTGTGGCCATAAGTTAAGTAGAAAAGAATAATATCATCTGTTGAAATGTCATTGTCTTTTTAAATTGTGTTAGTTGAATAACACTAAATTAGGAAAGATTCAAGAGAGATTTTACTTCCAACCAAACCACTTTCTCATACTTTAAATTTCTATTCAATTCATTTAAAGAGAAATTTATTTTTGCTGACAGATTTGAAGTACGTAGTGTCATATTCTTTATTATATACATAAATTTAGTTTCAGCTGAAGCTATAATCAATAAATAGAAACTTTGCAGGACTCAAAACTATACACGGCCCAATTCTAGGGCCTCAAAACTTTGCTACTGTATCGTTACAGAGCTGGTACGGCTTACGATTTGGGCCTTTGGGGTGTCATACTCTCATACTCATATCATTTAAAAACTTAGTGTTTTTTTTTTTTTTTTTGATGTAATTATTAAAACATTACAGAGAAGAAACTGAAAGATGTTAAAAATCTACTAAAATAAGAATATAAAAAATTTACGAAGAAAATCCTTTTTTTTTCAAAAATAATTTCAGAAAATTATATATAATTCACATTTTTTAGTTGTATCTTAATATTTTTAATATTTGAAAATAAGTTTGACATAATATTTAAAAAAAAATTAAGAATTAAAAATTACAGAAAACTGTGAAAATGACTTTTAATTGTTTTATAATTTTACATTAACTTTTAGAATTAAATTCGAAAACAGATATCAAAAGTATTTTAACTTATTTATACTAAAAACATTTTCATAGCATTTGTTGTATCTTTGTGTCTCTTGTTTTCAAAAACAAAAAATTGTACTTAAAATCAATAAATTATTTAAATTTTAAAATACAATGTTGAAGTAATTAAATAATTAGAATAATTAATGTAAATGAAATACTACACCATTTTTTAAAATAATCAAATTCACCATTTTTTTTTTTACAGGTTGACGAAAATGGCAGCAACCCAGCATGGGAAGCCATTAACTATCACGTAGACATTGATGAGAATGTGTGCCATTCTCAAAAAGAGAGGCCACTTCAGAAGGGAATCATCGAAACTATGTATGAAACTGAGAACACCCTTCCCCACTCATTCACCCAGAAAGGTCTCAGAGTTGCACAACGTTCCGAGCAGAATGTCCTCAAAATCAACTGTGATGTTGTAATTATCGGCTCCGGTTGCGGCGGAGGCGTTGCAGCCGCTGTTCTGGCAAGTTCCGGGCAGAAGGTCATTGTTGTTGAGAAAGGGAACTACTTTACACCTTCAGATTATTCTCTCCTTGATGGTCCCTCACATGATCAACTGTATGAATCAGGAGGAATTCTTACAACCGTTGATGGGAAAGTGATGATTCTGGCAGGATCAACCGTTGGTGGTGGCTCGGCTGTCAACTGGTCGGTGTGCATTAAGACACCAAAGTCTTTGCTTAAGGAATGGGCAGAGTACCACAAGCTCACTCTCTTTGGAAGCCATGAGTATCTCTCGGCCATGGATACTGTGTGTGAAAGAATTGGTGTTACGGAGAATTGTGTGCAGGAGGGGTTTCAGAATCAAATTCTTCGGAAAGGGTGTGAAAATCTTGGCCTTGAAGTTGAAAGGGTGGCGCGGAATTCTTCAGAGAATCATTACTGTGGATCTTGCAGTTATGGTTGCAGAAAAGGAGACAAAAAGGGGACTGATAGAACATGGTTGGTTGATGCTGTAAATCATGGGGCAGTCATTTTAACAGGATGCAAAGCTGAAAGATTAATATTGGAAAGGAACAAGAATGGAAGTGTGAGGGAGAAGAAATGCTCAGGTGTGATAGTAAAAGCTTTAAGTAATAACATCACAATGAAACTGCAAATTGAAGCGAAAGCAACCATCTCGGCGTGTGGGGCTCTTTTGACACCCCCTTTACTGATCTCTAGTGGATTGAAGAATCCGAACATTGGCGAAAACCTTCATCTCCATCCGGTGTTGATGGCGTGGGGATACTTTCCGGACTCAAACTCAGAATTCAAGGGAAATGCCTATGAGGGAGGTATAATCACATCAGCTCATAAGGTGGTTTCAGGATATTCCAATGTAAGAGCCCTCATTGAAACTCCTGAATTATCGCCAGCTAAATATGGAGTACTATGCCCTTGGGAATCTGCATTTGATATGAAGCAAAGGATGTTGAAGTATGCAAGAACTGCTCACCTCATAACAATAGTTAGAGATCGGGGAGCCGGAGAAGTTAAGGTAGAGGGACGGATAAGCCACAAATTAAGTCCATTGGACAAAGAAAACTTGAAGGCAGGGTTGAGGCAGGCATTGAGAATTTTAGTAGCAGCAGGAGCCGTTGAGGTTGGCACCCATCGGAGTGATGGGCAGAGAATCAAATGTAAAGGAATTAGTAAAAAGGAACTGGAGGAATTTCTGGACACGGTTTATCCGGCAGAAGGGGCAATGTCACAAGAGGAGAAGTGGACGCTGTACGGCTCTGCCCATCAAATGGGAAGCTGCAGAATGGGGATTAATGAAAAAGAGGGCGCAGTTGATGAGAATGGTGAGAGTTGGGAAGCAGAAGGGCTATTTGTTTGTGATGCCAGTGTTCTTCCAAGTGCTGTTGGAGTTAATCCCATGATCACCATCCAGTCCACTGCTTACTGTCTCTCAAAGAAGATCGCAGATTCTTTAAAGAAAAAACAGTCATCTTAAGTTTACTAGTTCCTACTTCAGGTTTTTTCGGACTGAATAAAGTTCAACAAGGACCTGTAATGTAGAGATGATTTAGCAGGCGGAGTTGCCTCTGTTGTGATGGAAACAGTAAATGCAGTTTATACATTGTGGAAGCGTGGATATGAAGTTCAAGTATTCTGGATTATCTGTACTAAATAGAAAAACGATTTCGATTATCTTTTTAAACTTTGATCTGTTGATGCGTGTATTCTACACAGTGTCATAGAACCAAATATCATACAAGAACATTGATGGAGATGGCGACTTTCTAATCCATGTGAGGTGACATAATGGAAAGGATAAATTGAGGAAATAGCAGACACTCTGAAACCAATAATGACAATTAACAATATAAATACATACATACTTGATAAGATATAAAGATACATATAGGAAGGCGGAATTAGATGATCAAGCATGACAGATTACTATATCTCAGTGAGAATAAAACTTCTCCAGTAAGTAAGTAAATCTTCCAGAGGTGGGAAGCAAAAGAAATCTGAATTTACTACAAAATTTGAACAATAAAGTAAAACTCAAAAACGCCCTTCGAAGAAGATTCAATAAGAGGCTATGAGATTCAGAAGATTTTCAAGAGCATAGTTAGAGTCAACATGACTATGGTGAATGGTTTTAAATCAGTTGTTCAATAACTATGAATTCAAAGTGATTTGATGATCATTTCTCAGTTACAGTAATTGTGAAAAGCAATCTAGTAATCTGATGCTCTTATAATATTTGATTCTTAGAAATCAACCCCAATTATGATGTGGGATGTTGACGATTATATCCAAGTTACAGGGCCAAATTTACAAGCATATATGCTGCTTAATTTATTTGCTACACTTGGAGCTTTACAATTGACAATGGAGCCGATCGAATCTGTGATGATTTTGATGAATGGCAGAGAGATCTCCCACATTGTTATAATAAAATGTGGATCCCTCTTGCAAAATATAACCTCCCTGCTCTGTCAGCCATTAAGTACTTCTATACATTTATTAATAAGACAGCTCATCAGCTGTCCGAATCTGTCTCGCGAAATGGTAAAGGAACTGCCTTCACTGCCCTGAACTTCCCAACATTGCTCAGATGTTCATTCTCCAACCTGTTTCATTAGGAATTATCAGTACATTAATTGTAGAAATGAGCCATAAATCATGAATTAACCTCACTAATGCCCTAGAGAATTAATGAGTACCTGTAAAAATTCCAATGCCCTCGTCGAATAACTTCTAATGAAGCCATGAAAAAATCTAGCATGCGCCCCTCAACATTGCTAATACGGAAACGTATCACAGTCTCCACCCAAACAATTCTTAGAACCACATTCAAGCCCTATAATTAATCCAAAATTTTTCACTCTGTTAGGACCCTTTTTCATAATCTAATCAAGCATAATTAATTTACTACGAGAAGGATGACTCACAATGGACATATAGTAGATGCTTTTGCTCTTGAGAATCAAGTCATCTCTGAGCCAAAGGTTCTTGGATTTTGGGTTCAAGAGTCCCCAATCCTTGACAAAATCCCAGTATAATTGATAAATTGTAGCCACCACTGAAGTCACCAAGACTATGCCAAACCATAGGTGGTTGCTCTGCCTATTGTAGGTTATCCTGGCACCGGCTGCCACCATGGCTGAAACGTACTTCCCCATGTTAGCTAAATGGTTAACATCACTTTCATCGAACCATCGCCGTGCACACTAATTAGTAACATCGAAAGGCCATGAATTAGTAATAAGCACGGAAAGATTCGTTAAATGTGTATAAAAGATATTCACAATGTGAAAGGAGATGTTTGAGTTTACCTGCATTGCACGCCAATAATATGGCAAAAACGATATGACATAAGCTAGTTCCCTGTATAGTCTTCCATTATTGCAGGTTTCATATTCGTGTGTCTTGAAACTTCCAGCAAGAAAGTAGCATGCTGTGGATTCCAAGTGTCTCAACAATGGAATCTGTAATAAGAAACAATTGTTGTTGATGATCAGAGAGGACAAATAGTGAGAGGTTTAATGAAATTTCCCTTCTATTGATTATTGACTAGAGTGATTACCTGGCTAGTGAGTTGGTCAGCCATGAAAAAGTCTACCATCAAAACCTGCATACATGAACATGATGCTTTAGTGGCTAATTCTAAATCTTCAAATCAAACTAACCCCATCCCAATGTTGCCAGTGCATTTATAATGTACCTTATAAAATGGTGAGCAGATTATGTTACGCATAATTCGAAGGAAACAATAGCGTGTGGGGCGATAGAAAATGTCAAATGGACATACGAGCAGGCAACATGAAATCTGGGCACGGATGCAAAAGATTGAGAATTAGTTATTCAAAACTCAAAAATGTATAAAATTCTTGCACCTCAAATGAATAATAGCACTAACCAGAAGGAGAATTCCAGGAATGGCATCAACTTGGCTCGGTAAAAAGCCGCTAGCTCGTAAGAGAAGATGAACAACCATTGCCCCAACCACAGCAGTCATGAAAGTGGTGCAAAGGAGAAATGCATCTCTGTTTTTGAGTGCAGTGCTTGGTGAAAATTCGAAAATGAAGTTGCAGTTGATCCTCGTACTCTTCCACATGAACAAGTTGCATCCATACATAAACAAGTGCAAGCATAACAATGCAAACACACTGCATAACCCCATAAATTTACCATTAGTATTTCATATTCTAAAGTTTAAAGAAGTTCATAAATTAATTTCCCTCTTAGTATAATGATAATAAGTGGGCTTCATGTAAGCCTACTCATGTAACTGAGAGGACTCAGGCCCATCTAGCTGTCCATATTTCATATACCAATCAGTGTAAAAGCGAAAGAGTGCTTTTCTTTAGTTAATAAATTTACCTGAAAACTGGGTAGACTGTTTCCATGTAAGCCACTTCTGTGCTAGCGGAAAAAATACCAGACAAATGAGCCAATATTGCGTATACGCTAAATAGTGATACAAAACAACCGGTGAACAACCCTGCAAAAACGACAAGAAGAAAACTCAGTTACCATGAAAATAGAATTTACTGCACATCAAATGCCGGAAAGCTTGGTAGCGTGGCCTAATTTTGTGCACATATTTTTCTCAATGTGAACCAAATAAAAATTGTTTCCACTAGTGGGGGGATTAGTGGGTAGCAGCTGCCAGGTTTGTAGCAGAAAAGAGACTAACATCAATCAAATTCGATATTTCATTATCTTATAAAGTGAAAAAGAAATGACATTACATGATTAATTTATTGAACTAGTTTTTTATCTATGTTCACTGGACCAGCCATAGACGGGAGGCAGTGTTTGAACACTCCTTTTCTTTGCTTTTTCTTTGTCAATAGTAGGAAGTGGGAAATCTCTTTAAATGGCTTTATACCATTGCACTAATCCTACTTTTATGATGAACACCTGATTAATTAAGCAACGATATGATTGTTTGTCAAGCATTGATGAAATGAAAGGCAAGATCGATGCATGATTCGTGACTATGGGCGATTTTTTTTTTTTTTTTTTTGGAAATTTTGTAATGGTAATAGAAAGAGAAAGTGGGAGAGTTTATTACCAACAAAAAAGGTGACCATGTGAGAGTCCTTCTGTTGTTGGGGTCTCAAGAATTTCATTGCCTTTTTCCTGTCACTGTTGGCGAAGTGCTTTGTGAATATGGACTCCACTTCATCCATTAGTCTAACCACCTTATCAGACCAAATATAATATTTCACTTATTATAGCATCTACTTAAAAAAAAAAATATAGCTCATTTTCCAAGTATAGTGTGTATATATATATATATATATATGCACTTAATCAACTATGGTATCACATCAATAACATTTTTTAGCTGGTAATCAAATCAACATATGTAAAAACGTACTGAAAACATTTTGAGCTTGAGAAAGGAAGTTGTGGGTGGAGACATAAACCTAAATATGTAAAAGGAGTATACTTTTACGTGTTGAACTTAAACTTATCAACTTTTCAATGCCTTACCTTATCGGAACTAATGAAATAAGACCTCTTTACTACTTGTAGATAACTTGCGGATGCCTTCTGGTTTGATACCTGTTCACATGAGAAATAACTTGTTCAACATATATGTTGTTAAACACACAGTTCTTAACTGTTAACAGTATGTAAAATTCAATTTCTCCTTTGTGTTTTCCTTATCAAATTGTACAAAGTATAAATTATCATACAATATACATACCCTGTTACTCTTACAAGTCATTTTCTGGGTTGAAAAATTAGATTCAGCTGTTTGGTTAAGTGTTATGGGCAGATATATATATATATGTATGTATAGTTGTAGGGTCTCGCAGAGGATCACATATCTCATGTGAGATACATCAATATTATTAATTGTTTTCTACACGATTTTGTTCGTTCAAGATACCAAATGCAAGCATTATCCATGTGTTCTCTCATTTGTCTTGTTATATGTTTTTCTACTTCTCAAAGAAAATCGATTAAGCTTTCACATTTCTTTACCAAAGTTGCTTTCATTAAACAAAATATAATTCCTATTCAATATCTATATACATTTGCCTCGTGCTTCATCATTTGTTTTTGTACCATCTATTCAACTTTACTTCTTTTAAATTTTTATGATAGTAGGAAAAAAGCTCAATCACGAAGCTCAGTAATATGACCTAAAGTGCTCCCTTCCAAAAAAGAAAAAATCTGAAGTGCGAAGTTAAAGCAAATTTTTTTACCAAAAGTGTGAACAACATGACCAATTTATCTTTGTGTAATCTGGGTTTTGTTTTGTTTTGTTTTGTTTTGTTTTGTTTCTCTCTATGTATAGATACCGTGCATGCGTGATGAGGCTGGCATATGACCGTCTTACCTTGTCGAATTTCTTCAGTATTTTTGTAAATGCCACCATATTGAGCGAGCTGCAAAAATTAGTTAAACAAGATTAGAATTCACTGATTCACTCATCAATTTAGACCAAATTTGAAAATATATATCGTCTGAAATCATACTTCAATATTACGTAAATTCAAAGCAATATTTGTTGATGTTGCAATCCATGAGCAACCTTTGTATATAATTAAATTTCCATCAATATTTAAAAAAAAAAAATTTAACAATGAACAGTACTATTTTCACTATCGTTAAAAGAGTAAAGTAAAACAAAATATTACCTGTAAGTTTTGAGAAGGCCAAGACCTCTATAGAGCTCCACAAAAGCTCCTCTAATCTTCTTCTCAGCACACTGGATCTTCTTCCTATTAATGATATCTCCCGGCCCTTCTTTTTTAGGGTTATTGACTAAATCTTCCCATAGCACGGATGTAACAGCTGAAATTGTTCGTGTTGGTGTTTCAGCTGGAATGTCAATCCTCATCGCCATTTTAGGCTTCCCCTTTTTTGTTTTTGACCTCGTTGTAGCATTAATAAAACTCACACCATTTCTCTCTAGTGCTGCTATCACATCATCCGTTTGTGTTGATTCAGTGGGAGCTTCACTCAATGAAGCTTGGCTCTCTGCATCATACGTATAGTTAATTAAGATAATAAAACGAAAAGACGCCAATTTGCGGGAAGATTAATTGCACTAATTTTCCTTAATGATCAAGATTATATAATGATTTTTATTCAGCGTTGACAGATCATATGTAGGAGAAAGTCTCATAAACAGTCAATCGCAATATGAGTACAATTTTTTCACGGAACTTTCCTCAAGCTGTCCATGGAAAGGCGTTTGAAAAAGAATAAAAACCTGAAGAAAGTTATACATAAGGTGGACAGCATTAATTAATATTGCTTTTATCAATTTGTTTCTTGCTACATGTCTATCCATTAACCTTCGAATATGAACACTGACCAAGCACCACCTTCTCTTTGTAATACAGATGAATAAATTTTTCAATAAATATGAACTAAAATAAACACCTTTCTGGGTTATTACTCAACATCTCCTCATTTCTGGAAGAGTTTTGGTGGGCCAAAGGTTGCTTTGAATTATAAATGAAACCAGAACAAACATTTATTATGATGGGTTCATCACTTTTTCAATTGTAGTCCCAAAGATTCCACAGGTTAATTCCAGTGTTTTAACAATAATTGAATGAAGACCAAACAAATGATTTTGTAAATTTAATTAACTTATTAAATGTTCATTGAAATAATTTGGGTTTATGTTGTGGCACGTGTTAAAGTGAAAATATACAGACAAATTGTACTTCAGTTATATATATATATATATATATATATATATATTAGGCCAATAATAACTTGCCATGTCATGTAAGTTCTAATTTTAAAATGACTATATTACCCTCAATCTCATGAAATTGACCAAAACTCTTTTTGTAACGCATAACATAAATTTGTTTGTTTCATTTTTAAAGAACTGATTTTGATAGTTTTAAATAAAGCAAACTGACCAGAAAAATCAGAGTTCCGAGCAGAAGACGACCACGAACGAGGAAGAATTCCATTAGTAGGCTTCCGCCGCCAGTCGCCGAGAACTCGTTTGAGGTCTACAAGTATTTCCAGTTGCTTGTTGAGAATGTCTCCCCTCTCCAAAAATTCAGTCTCTTTTGTCCTGTAAAATTGGTTCACCTTGTTTAGCTCTTCATCCAATCTCTCAAAAAACGCCTTCACCTACAATAATCATAAGAAACACACACACATATATATATATATAACCTTACATTCAAACATTAAACAAAAAAAACAAAATTGTTTATTATATAAACCTCATCTTCTTCAGAGAACAATTGAGCAAGCTCAGTCTGGTATACTTCTTCATCTCCGTCTTCCATTACTTTGCTCTTCACCTGCAACAGAAGAAGAATGAAAATATATAAATTACTTCAACAACAACCTCCTCCTTCATTTAATGATCATTTTCATTGATTTTTTGTATGTGGGTCGCCTTCCTTTTTTTGTTATAAGTCACGATGGTTTCGTGATAAATAATTGCCCTTGAAACCGTTTCATTTGCTTTCATGACCAAATTTACAAAGCCATTCTTAACATAAATAGTTATATATTATTAATTACCAAAAAAANTAGACCAAATTTGAAAATATATATCGTCTGAAATCATACTTCAATATTACGTAAATTCAAAGCAATATTTGTTGATGTTGCAATCCATGAGCAACCTTTGTATATAATTAAATTTCCATCAATATTTAAAAAAAAAAAAATTAACAATGAACAGTTCTATTTTCACTATCGTTAAAAGAGTAAAGTAAAACAAAATATTACCTGTAAGTTTTGAGAAGGCCAAGACCTCTATAGAGCTCCACAAAAGCTCCTCTAATCTTCTTCTCAGCACACTGGATCTTCTTCCTATTAATGATATCTCCCGGCCCTTCTTTTTTAGGGTTATTGACTAAATCTTCCCATAGCACGGATGTAACAGCTGAAATTGTTCGTGTTGGTGTTTCAGCTGGAATGTCAATCCTCATCGCCATTTTAGGCTTCCCCTTTTTTGTTTTTGACCTCGTTGTAGCATTAATAAAACTCACACCATTTCTCTCTAGTGCTGCTATCACATCATCCGTTTGTGTTGATTCAGTGGGAGCTTCACTCAATGAAGCTTGGCTCTCTGCATCATACGTATAGTTAATTAAGATAATAAAACGAAAAGACGCCAATTTGCGGGAAGATTAATTGCACTAATTTTCCTTAATGATCAAGATTATATAATGATTTTTATTCAGCGTTGACAGATCATATGTAGGAGAAAGTCTCATAAACAGTCAATCGCAATATGAGTACAATTTTTTCACGGAACTTTCCTCAAGCTGTCCATGGAAAGGCGTTTGAAAAAGAATAAAAACCTGAAGAAAGTTATACATAAGGTGGACAGCATTAATTAATATTGCTTTTATCAATTTGTTTCTTGCTACATGTCTATCCATTAACCTTCGAATATGAACACTGACCAAGCACCACCTTTTTTTTGTAATACAGATGAATAAATTTTTCAATAAATATTAACTAAAATAAACACCTTTCTGGGTTATTACTCAACATCTCTTCTCATTTCTGGAAGAGTTTTGGTGGGCCAAAGGTTGCTTTGAATTATAAATGAAACCAGAACAAACATTTATTATGATGGGTTCATCACTTTTTCAATTGTAGTCCCAAAGATTCCACAGGTTAATTCCAGTGTTTTAACAATAATTGAATGAAGACCAAACAAATGATTTTGTAAATTTAATTAACTTATTAAATGATCATTGAAATAATTTGGGTTTATGTTGTGGCACGTGTTAAAGTGAAAATATACAGACAAATTGTACTTCAGTTATATATATATATATATATATATATATATAGTAGCCAATAATACTTGCCATGTCATGTAAGTTCTAATTTTAAATGACTATAACCCTCAATCTCATGAAATTGACCAAAACTCTTTTTGTACGCATAACATATTTGTTTGTTTCATTTTTAAAGAACTGATTTTGATAGTTTTAAATAAAGCAAACTGACCAGAAAAATCAGAGTTCCGAGCAGAAGACGACCACGAACGAGAAGAATTCCATTAGTAGGCTTCCGCCGCCAGTCGCCGGAACTCGTTTGAGGTCTACAAGTATTTCCAGTTGCTTGTTGAGAATGTCTCCCCTCTCCAAAAATTCAGTCTCTTTGTCCTGTAAAATTGGTTCACCTTGTTTAGCTCTTCATCAACTCTCTCAAAAAACGCCTTCACCTACAATAATCATAAGAAACACACACACATATATATATATATAACCTTACATTCAACATTAAACAAAAAAACAAAATTGTTTATATATAAACCTCATCTTCTTCGAGCAATTGCAAGCTCAGTCTGGTATCTTCTTCATCTCCGTCTCCATTACTTTGCTCTTCACCTCAACAGAAGAAGAATGAAAATATATAAATTACTTCAACAACAACCTCCTTCATTTATGTTTCATTTTCATTTATTTTCTGTATGTGGTCGCCTTCCTTTTTGTTATAAGTCACGATGGTTTCGTGATAAATAATTGCCCTTGAAACCGTTTCATTTGCTTTCATGACCAAATTTACAAAGCCATTCTTAACTAAATAGTTATATATATTAATTACCAAAAAAAACTTAAACTTTGGAATAATTAAGTAATTAATTGAATAATATGATGGGGATATGTATCTGCATTTGACATTTATCTCATGAGTTTCGACCCACTTAATTAATCTTGTGGTGGGTGATTTACAGTTAAAAGTTGGGACCCACTTGATCGAACGGCGACGAAGCGTAAACATTCTTTTGCAGCAACAAAGCAAACTCACCAGATAGAAAAAAGGAGTATTCTGGTACGGTGGTACGTAAGCAAATTAAAGAACAGAATGGACGAGGAACAAATTTCAAGAAAACGTCCCCAAAGAGGAAATTTAACTCAAGAGACCGAAATGTCGGAAATTCAGTTTTAAAATCGGCCAAACCATACACTTTTGCCTGAAAACGTGCCACTTTGCTCTCACACTATTGGCCTATTTACATAAACAATATATTTGCTTAGTGAATTCCCCAAAGCTTGTCTAATCTCGCTGGTTTTAATACCCAAAAACACACCGTATGATTAGAAATGCATGCATAATATGCTCAGTGTAATTTTCTTACCTATGATACTGGCTCTGTTGTCTTGACCGAAGAGATTGTTTGAGAATTGGTTGGCGATGAAGCGAATGGGATCGAAAATGGAGCGACCGAAGTCGGGGTTGAGGTGGTCATGGGGTTTGTGATTTTTTCTGGCGAGCTTGATCTTCTTGATATGTTCTTGAGTTGCCAGTAGTTAACGAAGGCGTCTTTCCATTCGGTATGATGAGCTTCGAGCCCTTTGAGAACTTCACCATGTGTTGGGTTTGAGAAGGAGAAGCTAGGTGAAGCTACTGTAAAGAGTGAAGGAGGAAATAAATGAAGACGAGAGGGATAAAGAGGGTTGATATATATATATATATATAGAGAGAGAGAGAGAGAGAGAGAGACTTTATATATAGAGGTCATCCGAGTTTGAGTCTCCATGGTTGCTAATAGGGGTGGTACTAGAGTTCATATCTAATCGATAGTTTCAGAGTCCTTAATGATTAATTGAGGTATGTGCAAACTGACCTAGATACCCTCAGTCATAAAAAAATAAAATAAAATTTATAAGGATTTGCCTCCACCTGGTATTTATGACATTTATTTTCACTTGAAGAACTTTTGCGGATTGTTTAAACGAATTAATTTTGAATGGAATCATATTAGCATGCTTATAGAAAATTAAAAATAATAAATGAAGATTTTGGTATTCTTATGATTAAATGAGAAAATTAATGATCAGATACATCAGATATCAATCCTTCATGCCACCTAAAACATATTTTTGAATAATATATATATGTATGGCTAAGCTATATTTTTCTTAATACATACTTTAATTTAATTTTCAATAATTAAATTAATTATGTAATACACGTGCCATGCAACATGCTGCTAAAGCGTGCAGTTTCCGAAATAGTGCTCTCTTATTCGGAATTCCGAATTTGTTCGTGGAAAAAAATTATATTATAATGTTTTCTGTTATGACTTACGATGACTAACAGATAGCAAATAATTAATATATTATGAATCACATTATAATTATTTTCCCCTTCATGTCAAAGTAAAATCACCAACCCCACCATCATTATTTTATAAATTATATATATAAATAAATCTACCCAATCACTTGTCTAAAGCATCAAAGATAAACAAATTTCTAAGAGGGGTTTCCTCTATTTGCTTGATTAGATTAAGATATTAAATAAGGAACACGTATGAAACACAATTTTCAAAATCGTCACCAAATTAAGTTCTTATCATGCCCTTTAATTTATTATACAACTTGCCTCGATAAAGCAGAAACACTAAAAACAATTAAACATTTTTTGAGGAATTCAAGTAACAAGGAACACGTTATGCAACATCTTCATAAAGTTCATTTATCAAATGGAAATTAAATAAAGCGGATTCTTAAGAAGATGAAGAGAACCATTAGTAATAGGTGGGGCTTACCAATGTGAATTTTAAGGGGTTAATTTTTGTTGGTTGGCTTTTGTTTTCGTCCTACCTGAGGGTTTGTCCCGTGGTAGGATGTGCATTAAGAGATAGTGTTTTGTGTAACTCTTTTATCTTAGTTAGACTTTTATTTTTTTATCCAATCCCAACGGTTTGTCCTGTGGTAGATTAGCTGCCTTTATAAGTCTCTTTATACATTTTTTTTTCTCTTTCTATTTAAAGCTTAATTACTCAAAAAAGAAAAAAATTTAATAAAACGGATTTTTATCTATAGTGATTATTTTCTCCAACAATTTTGATCTGGATGCCTGCTAAAATATGTGATAAATTTGAATGACGGCTTCTAAGTTCTAACTAAGCGTATGGAATAAGAAGGTGGGGAAACAAAAATCAGATATGCATTGACTTTAATTACATAATGTTTAACTAAAATACATAGAACCAAAAAAAATTATTTTAAAGAGAAAAAACTTAATTTATACTCAAAACCGCAATTTAAACAAGCCTTATCACGTACTCAAAAACAATTCCTAAAAAAGCACTTCCAAAACAAACGAATTAATAAAAACCAGAGGCTTTTTGGGGGATAATAATTAATTAACAATGCATAATGTTATTGCGCTCTGAGTTATAACATGGTTAAACTAATCGAAGACAGTGAGTGAGTGGCATTTTATTAATCAATTATCTGCGAATAAAAAATAACCTGACGGTAATGCTGCAAGGTTGGTTCTATGGTACTGGGGCTAAAAACTAAATGATAAGATAATTAAAGTGTTTCAAAATATACCATTTTTCTAAACTTAATTACGTGTGTGTGCAAATCCTCCATTTCTTGAGTAGACTTAAAGCAAGAAAACTCTAAATGGAATTAGCTCTTCGTTTGTTTTATTTTTTATAATTACTTTATGATGCTTTATATCTATCCATTCCATTGACCAAATTGGTGAAATAAAAAAATCAAAAAATTCCCTATATTCTTCATGAAATATAGCCTATGAAATATGTGTTTACCTTTTCTAATTTGAATTGATGGTCTATATGAAAATAATAAATTAAAACTTTCTTGAAAGTGTTTGATGGCCAAAGCACTTGCTGACTTGCGAATCTTTTTTTTAACTTTCAGCAAGTTTATATATGGCCAGTAATTGGCCATACAAACGAAGATATGGGGCTTTTTTTTTTAATTATTTTCACTTGATATTTTGAAGACTTCACAAGCAATCTCAGGTTACGATGTTAAGGTTATGACATATCATTATCATACCTAACATTTTTGTGGTAAGAGATTAATTGAAAAAGGATTATGATCTACCTGTTACAATTTTATTAGTCAAATTAAATATAAACTTAAATCACCACACTGTTAGCTCTTTTAATTAAGTATGAAAGTGACTGTTCTTTTCATTCCCAGATCTTCTCTCCTTATTAAACACCTAAAAAATGGAATAAATTTAGTGTAAGGTATCTACTCAGAGAATATTCCTGATAAAGAAATAAAATTAGTGTAACATAATGGAGTGGAAAAAGCACTTACAAATACATCTGCTAATAAATCAAGTTTAAGTTGGAAACTCATGCACGTCGCGGCCCCCATTGTTATTGCTTCTGCACTGCTAACTCATCTTCCACAATTCACAGCAAAAATAACAGTACGATCAACTTCATTATATGTAAGTGCGTTTTCCTTTCCCATAAACAATGAAAAAAATTCAGAAATTATAACATTATTCAACACTGACTTCTTTAAATTATTACGTACCTAGTCACCATATGCTTTTCCTTTCATTAAATTTAATATTTTGACCAGTTAAACCATGCTTTTTGCTCCGATTAATAGTTAAGTGTAATTGAATCTATCTTATCTGAATGACAAAAATTAAAATCTGTCACATCCCTTAAGGCATGTGATTAATATGAATGAAAATGCTTTAAATTAGAGTATGAGTAGTAATCAATGGGAACCGCGCGGAGTATGAGGGAGATTAATAACTAATATTTCGGGATTAGGTTTTTTGTACACATCAGAGAGTTGAGAGAAGTGGAGAGTCTTTCTGTGCGTGGAAACACGTGTATAGATTCGTTGCCAAAATATGCAGTGAGTTGCCAACGAGGAGGACAGGGACTCTAGAGGATCTGAGACGACTGTGAACAAGTTGTTTTGTACAGTGTAATTAGGGGACAAATCGCTGGTTTTAGTGGGCATTGGTGATGACTAAAAATGTGGAACGGGAGCCAAGTTTGCCAATACTTTTTGATCTGAGTGTGCATGACGTTGGAAAAATGGACCCTTTTTTGTGTTCTTTCACTAAAACAAAAGCCCCCCACATTCGATTGTTTGCTTAGTGGGATCTTGTGGGGATCGAACCCTATTGAAAAAGGAAATTGCAGGGGGAAAAAAAAAAAAAAAAAAAACTAAAAAGAATAAACAGTACAAGAAGAGCTAGAACAGAAAAAACACTCCAGGGACCTTCGAAGAGGCTGCTCAAACGTGGTTCTCATTAAAAAGTCTGTCCTTAAATTGAATCAAACGTCAAGTCAAAGGCTCAAGAGCCAAGAAGATATGCTTTAGAGTTAAGGGACAATNTATTTTGAAGACTTCACAAGCAATCTCAGGTTACGATGTTAAGGTTATGACATATCATTATCATACCTAACATTTTTGTGGTAAGAGATTAATTGAAAAAGGATTATGATCTACCTGTTACAATTTTATTAGTCAAATTAAATATAAACTTAAATCACCACACTGTTAGCTCTTTTAATTAAGTATGAAAGTGTCTGTTCTTTTCATTCCCAGATCTTCTCTCCTTATTAAACACCTAAAAAATGGATTAGCTTTAGTGTAAGGTATCTACTCAGAGAATATTCCTGATAAAGAAATAAAATTAGTGTAACATAATGGAGTGGAAAAAGCACTTACAAATACATCTGCTAATAAATCAAGTTTAAGTTGGAACCCATGCACGTCCCGGCCCCCATTGTTATTGCTTCTGCACTGCTAACTCATCTTCCACAATTCACAGCAAAAAAAAACAGTACGATCAACTTCATTATATGCAAGTGCGTTTTCCTTTCCCATAAACAATGAAAAAAATTCAGAAATTATAACATTATTCAACACTGACTTCTTTAAATTATTACGTACCTAGTCACCATATGCTTTTCCTTTCATTAAATTTAATACTTTGACCAGTTAAACCATGCTTTTTGTTCCGATTAATAGTTAAGTGTAATTGAATCTATCTTATCTGAATGACAAAAATTAAAATCTGTCACATCCCTTAAGGCATGTGATTAATATGAATGAAAATGCTTTAAATTAGAGTATGAGTAGTAATCAATGGGAACCGCGCGGAGTATGAGGGAGATTAATAACTAATATTTCGGGATTAGGTTTTTTGTACACATCAGAGAGTTGAGAGAAGTGGAGAGTCTTTCTGTGCGTGGAAACACGTGTATAGATTCGTTGCCAAAATATGCAGTGAGTTGCCAACGAGGAGGACAGGGACTCTAGAGGATCTGAGACGACTGTGAACAAGTTGTTTTGTACAGTGTAATTAGGGGACAAATCGCTGGTTTTAGTGGGCATTGGTGATGACTAAAAATGTGGAACGGGAGCCAAGTTTGCCAATACTTTTTGATCTGAGTGTGCATGACGTTGGAAAAATGGACCCTTTTTTGTGTTCTTCCACTAAAACAAAAGCCCCCCACATTCGATTGTTTGCTTAGTGGGATCTTGTGGGGATCGAACCCTATTGAAAAAGGAAATTGCAGGGGGAAAAAAAAAAAAAAAAAAAACTAAAAGGAATAAACAATACAAGAAGAGCTAGAACAGAAAAACAACTCCAGGGACCTTCGAAGAGGCTGCTCAAACGTGGTTCTCATTAAAAAGTCTGTCCTTAAATTGAATCAAACGTCAAGTCAAAGGCTCAAGAGCGAAGAAGATATGCTTTAGAGTTAAGGGACAATATATGGGTTTAAAAGGGTCTCTTTTATTCCCCCTGAAGGTGGTGGAAAAGGAATCAAATGGGAATGTACTTCGGGCATCTTTTAGATCATAAAGGGAAGATTTTAAAGTACAACCCATAATATTTGGAAGGAATAAGTCCAAGCTCCATTATTTCCGGTTTAATTTTATGCAAAATTATATTTTTTATTAATTTCTAAATTAATCTACTTTTAAGTGTACCCCTATCACAAATTTGAAAATTATTATAATATTTAAGTACACCTTCCTAATTATTTCTCTAACTGCAAGTTATGAACTATTCTTCTCCCCCTTCAACTAATTTTTTTTTTTTTTTTAAGAACTAAAACTAGTATGAGTTTTCTTATATTTAAAATTACTTAGTGTATATGTTCAGCATAAAATAATCATTAGAAAATAATTATGGTTTAAACCCAAAAAAGATTGCGCGACAATGGCAAAAAGGATTGTAATTAGGAACATTAAAATTTAAGACAACCCTAGACATAATTAGAATAATAATAAGAGATACCAGTTAACACCTCCCCAGCTAAACCACAGAAACAAAGGAAAAACCATAACTAATTATGTTTTCTCTTTGAATTCATGGTTTAGCGTTCGCTTTTCTCCAAAGGATAGAACAATATCAATTCATGTAAGTATGTGAAGGCCTTTCTTTGTCACCTTTCATTCAAGTGTACTTTTTTTCAACAAAAAAATAAGAAGAAAGCATATCCCACTAAACTAATGCTCAAATCTGACTCTTTGGTTCTTTCTTTTTTTATTAATGGTGGTGCCTTATTTCTAATTTCGTTCTCTTTCATCTAACCTTTTTGTGATTATTTTAACGTTTAATGAGTATATTGTTTTAGAAAAATTACTGTCACGTAATTGTGTGTATTCCACTATAATTAATTACATAAAAAGTTGCACGGACATTGGCTAGTGGCCGGATTTTAAATTACAATTTTCTCTGTAACTCTTATCTCTCTGTATCACACAATCGTGTTATTATATTAATGCTGGAATTCAGGGGGAAGTGGGTAAGATGGAGTAGCACTTGATTATAAATTTATCATACATAATTAAGCTGCAAATTTTTGCACGTATAGTCTTCGTAAAAGATACTAATTTTACATACTATGATTAGATTAGATATATAGCGAATTTGGAAACTGCATTATCAGATTATGAAGCCACTATTGACTATCTTAAATGTGAGTATATTTAAAGGGAGAGTGGCCCTTCGTTACGTCATTGATGATTAATTTATGTAACTGTGTTTGATCCTCAATAGATTGATTAATTATGAACTTGTATGGAAACAATAGAATTTATGGTGGTACAACAGGGTTAATACGTAATTCTAGTATGCTAAAAGAGATTTTGTTAAGAATACATCAATATAAAATTTGTAAATCGAGAACTTAAACCTCATAATATATACTTCTAAGTAATTATATTATAACCACAACCTTTTAAGAGATGTAGGTTAAACTATAAATCAGTTAAAAGAGAAGTAGTGATTCGATAGGGACTTGGGGGTATTGCTTAAGAGGTCATGAGTTCAAAACTTCTCTTCGTTTACTAATAGGGTAGTTATCAGAGTTCTTACCCAACGATAGACCAAGGTTCCAGGGAATTAGTTGAAATATATATAAACTGATCTGAATACCTTTGATCCATACAAAAAACAAAAATAATAAAATAAAATAAATAAATAAAAAATGTGTAACAATCTACCATAAATAAAAGAAACAGATAGTGCGCTCCACTGGTTTTATAACAAGACAAAGAACTCTCGTTTGAAGGTCAGATCACCAACTACATTCAAAGTACAGTGCTAAAATATACAACTTGATCTTCTTCCTTTTTTGGGTACAGGCAAAGTGCCTTAGTTATGGGGGGAGTGCCCCATGCCCAACTTCTTTCTGAAAAAGGTTAAGACAACAAAATTTACTGATCAAAAGCATATCTCCTCTATATGTTTATCTAATAGATTAATATCTTTGGTACAAAATAGTAGTATTTGACCTAAATGCTCCATCAGAAGTGTAAACTTTAGCTCATTCTTCTGATTTGCTTCATTCTTTGGGAATCTAATTCGTCCCTTCCAAATATCATAGTACAGAAATATTAATTTATTCATGATGGCGCATTTGCGTGCTCTGCCAATCCCAATTACGTAATATATATCTAGTTATCGACATGGTATGGTGGGCTACACGGCATTCCACGAAATAGAACAGCAATTAATGAATCAATACCAAATTTATTTATAGTTTCCATTGGATTACAGTGGTAACTGGTAAGGTTACGCGAATGATCTACATTGGTAATGGCGTCTTTCTTATTAAGTGAGGAATCTTTGGCCCGTTTAGTTATTAAGTCTAATTGAAAATGATTTAAGATTCTGTAATGGAAGTGGTAGAAAAATATGAAGTGCATGACAAATCAATTATCTGTCCACAATCTTCAATTGATCTCCCTGTTATCTAATTCTTTTGACTTTAACCATTTCTTTTGGAGTTGAAGGAGACAAAAATTAGATGAGTATGATTACCAGTGGGAAAAGAATAGGAAAAAGTATACGTATGGCGGAGTTATTTGTTTCTTAGCGCAAAGAAAAGGAAGAACAAAAGGAAAATATGAGGAAAAGTAAAGAAAAAAGAAAAATAAATGAAAGAATTAGTTATGGAGTTTTATTTTGGGGATTGAGTTGAATTTAGAAGAGCTGTTTCTAATACTATTATATTATATTAATTTCTTTACATGTATAATTATATATTGACCAAATAAATTCTGATTAATTAGCAAGCTTACATAAAACATGAAAAACGAGTTAGATAGCTGGCAGTTTTGCGAGACCAAAACCGAAAGCTACATATGGACAAGACAGGAATGCATTTGAGCCGTCAGCAAGTTCATAAATGTAATCATGAATCTGTGTTTGTTTTGAGTTTCTGATTGTGTGAGAAAGAGATCATGAATCTGAATGAATGATAGAAAAGTGTTTTTGTCGTTTGGACTGTCATATATACCCCAATATGAAGGAAAGTGTCCAGTGCTAACTCTTTTCAGGGAAACATGCTAGCTGGCTACTTGCACTTGAAACTACGACTCTTACTTCAACTTTTGAAGGAAAAATTATAAATTTATTTTAGCCAAATAATGAAAGCGCTGTTACAATATCCTAGATCTTGATACACTCTTCATCCTAAAAGAAAGGAACAACTATTTCATTCGTTAGTACAATAATATTCAGAACAATTATTGTGTAACATGCAAATTTTGAGGAGCTTTCAAAATAGTTAACGACTTTTTCCCACCCAAATAATGATTTAATGATATTTTTTCACCCACAAACTTTTAAAATACCACTTTATTATTCAAATTTATATTTCGACTACAAACAGAGAGTAAACTTGGTCCAGAATGTTTGGGGCTTTTAAAGAGAGGAGGTTGATGAGACTTTTGATGGTGGAATGTTGGATTTAGTATTTGTGATTGATCGTAATTTGACTTGGGAGGGAACCCTAATCGTTTGATTGCCAACAATTGACAGGGTCGACGAAAATAGGGTTTGAGAGGTTTCGGTAAGTGATGACCGGGAAAGAGAACGGTAGTGATGTGGGATCACAATGATGCCAAAATCAGAAACGGAATATAAATTTGGGTAATAAAATGATAATTTAAAAGTTTGTAAGGGAGAAAGTGTGATTAAGCTATTATTTGGGAGAAAAAAGTCGTTTACTCCTTTCAAAATTGGGAAACTTAAAATAAAACTGTTTTGAAATTAATATCTTAATGTTGATTGAAGCCCTTAATTAACTCACTTGCTTCATGATTGAATTATGTAGCTGTTTATATGTAATAGTGACATTATTTCCATAACATGGATTATTATTAGACATATTATTCCGTTCACAACTTGAATTTCCAATAATTTTAACCATTAGGACGAAGTAATTGCTAGCTGGGTGTCGGCATTAAAGACAATAATCACTTTAAAAATCATTCATTAAAGGAACTGCAAATGTAGTAGACTCGTCGAGCTGAAGGCCCCATTACTGGCATTTCACATTCGCTTGCTTCTCTTAATTGAAGCATATGCTTGATTAAACATTGTAATGGTCCTAGTGGATCGACTTCTTAGGAGCCAAGTAATATGAGTTTATATTCGCCACAAAAGTGCACAAAGTTGAGGAAATAGGGACAAACAAAAAACCAAAAAAGAAAAAGAAAAGAGACGAAAAGAAGATGGAGATTCCTTCACTAAAGTTGTTTAAGTACTCGATATACATTGTACAAAAGATCACCTGCTGGTTATAGGAGGCCATAGTTTGACTATAAGTTTTGGCGTTTAATAAAGTAGAAGCAATTTGTATATATTTCGTTTTTGGTGGTTTGAAGCTATTGACAAATCAAAAAAAGGGTCACACATATCTACTTTTAGATTGACAAAGACCGCTGACATTCCACCATTAAAGTCCCCTTCGGCGTCTCTTCATTACTGTACTTGAGAGCCATTAATTCGTACGTCGTCAATTCTTGTCCAAGCATCAGGGAAACACATTCAAGCCAACCTAAATCCATGTCTAGTAGCAGCCCTTCCACTTGCTTGTTTCTTCTTCTTTTCTTTTCATTTTTCCCTGATATTCACACTTGTTATCATACGAAAATCCTGTTATCTTATATGTAACCGCAACCAAAATGGGAAAAAAAAATAAAAACTTATTGCATAAATGGATCATGATCAATTTTAGCTAGTGTCAATTTCAAAGGCCAAACCAATTTGGTTCACCCACACATACAATTGGTAGATATAAATCATTTCAGGGAGAGGCAAATGGAATAGTTAAGAATGATGACCTGAATGAAAGTTAAGAGTTATATATATATATGTTAATATATTATTCGAAGTGGTCCTTCATTGTCAAGAAATATATGGAGGATATCGACTATATGTTGTAACAGGTGCTATCATCAGAATTGAAAAAAATTAATCTTCAAAAGCTGGAACCAATTAGGGTAAAGGAAAGAGAGATAATTAGGTGTCTAAACTTTGAGTGGGAAACCTTTGAAATGCAATAATATTAAGACTAATAAGGAAAAGCCAAGGCCACTCATCAGTAAAACATTAGTGGAGACTTTATAAAACAATGATACAGACACAACCACTAAATCTTTTAGCAAGAAAATTAAAAATATTGGTGGGTCTATCAAAACACTAAGCTCTCTCCAAGATCTAATTTCAGAACATTTTAACTAAGAACAAGCATCATGGCGGCCCCTGCCTACAGTGAGATGTGATGTAATGGCATAAAAATTTAGGTTAAACCTTTAATATTGGTCATAATGAGAGATTTGGAAAGCTCACCCAATTATTTGATGTGAGATCGAGTGCAAAGATGTCATTAAAGATTTGATTCATGAAAAAGTCCTTTTAATAGAAACATGATTGAAATTTAGGTTATGCAAATTAAGTAATTAATGTTATATCTTGCCTGTACCGTTGGATCTGTCTCTATACAATTTCTATTGCTGTTTTTAAGGCTATATATATATACACATACTAGAGGAATAACGTGTGAACTCCCATCAAGGACTAGGACTTTATATAATACTACTATACGGTGTAAGCACTTAAATTTTTCGATCAAATTAAAAAAAAATATATATAAAAGAAAAAAAAAAAAGTAGGGTTCTTGAGGACATGTTTCATATGAAATTCTGATACAGTTGTTTAAACAATAGAAAGCCTACATATAGATGGTTCACGGGGGAACAGAATCAAGCATTAAAATCAATTCATACAAAAAAAATAATTCATAAATTAAGATTATGCTGTGTATATATTAACAATAGACTTTTACCAATATATATTTCATGCATATATATAAAGATAGATGAAATTCTAAATAACATGTTAAATAAAGATTAAAAAAAATACAATATCACGTTTTTCTATAAAATAAAATTCTAGATATACCATCCCATGTTTTACAGGTTTGAATATGAGATTGTATTTGAATCATAATTTAATTTATTTAAAATTATTCTCTGGATCATGACCTAAATTAATTGTGTTAGGCAGTCAACGGAATGCATGATTGTGAAGAAACTGCTGTAGGGCATTCTTTAAACATTGAATCAATATATATGAAAGTATCAGAGAATAGTTTCACAATGATAGAGAAGCTTGGAATATAAATAAGCGGTATGTAATGTGGCGTTTTATTCTATTTTTGTAAAACATATGGAATCACCAAATATACTAAATTGACGTGATTAATATGCTGTTATGACTCTTGACATGTGTTAATACGTGATTTTAACACCAATAACTCGCACGTGTAAAGTGTTAAGCTGGACTTAGAAATTACACGTGAATGATTGTAATCACATACAAAGATTGAATAATAAATGAGAGATATAATTTTTAAAGTAGTTCAGATACTTAAAGCGAATCCTACGTCCACTGTTTCTTTTATATATGAGAGATTACATGAGGTCGCGTATAGTGAACAGCGAACAGATGTACAATGACTGAGTATTCAGAGAGAATATCAAGTCAGTCTCTTTCCCTTAGGTTATCTTTGCTCTAAAAATAAATATTACAATCAGAATGAAGGTTCAGTATCAGAATCCCGAAAATGAGAGGGGGGATCCTCTATTTATAGTAGAGGAATTTAAGGTAATGATTACAAATCTGTAAGTAGGTAGGAGTTGTGCAAATCCTTCCTTACTTCCCATTGGCTGATAACTTAGGAAATATCCTCAAATTATTTGGGGCTTAGACAGGTGTGCAGTCCTCAGTTACTCATAAACAAAACATAAATCTACTAAGTTGATGACAACCATATTCTTTCTGTCATGGAGTAACGTGGCAATTCCTGGACAGCGCAAAGTCTTCTTGAACTCTGATTGGTGTTTGCTGACATAAGCTAACGTCAGCCCTGATTTTTTAGGCATAACAACCTACAATACATGATCATCATCTTCAACTCCAGAAAGTAATTGATAGACTAAGAGAATTAATTCTTCGTTCTTTAATTATAAATATTAGCGGCTTCTTGAAGGAGGAGAGACTGGGGAGTTGGAGTTGGAGTTGGTGGGTTTGTTGGAATATATGAAAGAAACAACTGTTCCATTTCGATTATGGCATCTCCGGAGCCACACAACTCAAAGTATAAGCTAATATTCATTTCAAAGGTCTTATATGTAATGAGTAAAACAAATGCAAAGACTAAGTACTACAAAACTGGATCTTTATAATATAATTATAAATTAATAGATACCATGAACTCTCCAGTAATTTATGACCATCTGAGCTATATGTAATCATAAATTATAACTTTTCCCGGAAAATGGAAAGGAAAATTCACTTATTTTAATCGCAGATGAATTGTGCCTTCAAAGAAGAGCACTAAAGGAATTAAATAGCAAAAACTCTGTTAGATTCTCTTTGTGACTCTATGTATCCTATACCAAAGAAGTAATTATCACGTAAGAGTGTGATAAGAAGCCATTAAATGTTTCCACTGGGGACATGCCACTTGCATGCTAAAAAACACTAAAAGTAATTTTCATTGGAGAACAATGAAGTATTATTGGAAAAACATCATGAAACTATCAACTGTTCCTTGATGTAAAATTAAGTCAACTATATATCTTATCATAGCTTTTTATTCTAGAGAAGCCAAATAAACCAAATGGACCAATGTAAGAAGCTTGCTCTAATATGGAAGAACTTCGATTTGCCTGAAGTCAGCAAGACAAGAGTAATCTTCCATTCGACTGACCTTCACATCACATAACTGTAAAAGTATGAAGGCTCGTTTACAAGTGCTAAACGTTTGTAGTTCTCTAAACTAACCAAGTAATAATGTTCATTATTAATTAATTTGACATATTTGAGACTATAAACATTGGCCAATAAAGTTGAGTTACATTTTAACTACAAAGCATAAGTTTAAGCAAAGAATTTAACTGTAGATAGTTAGCACAACATCTAACTGTTACATATTTGATAAAAGATTAAGGTAATGATATGTAATTAATTAAAATGCATGTACAATGGAAACAGAATAACTGAGTGTTTAATCATGAGAGCAAGATTCAACGTATTGTCATTGATCAGATTTTTACCTTAGTTCGAGATCGAGCCTGCAACTTGGCGAGATCGAGCCTGCAACTTGGCCTCTAAGTATGATATTCTTCCTCAACTTAGAGCTATTTGGTGCTTGTCATACTGATTTTGCTTTGTTTGTTTTTTTTTTTTTTTTCTAGAGCCTGTGTGCTCCTTAGGGCGCTTGTGCCCATGCCTCTTTTGTATGAAGCATGCTCCCTTGAAGTGCTTGTGTTGTGCCCCCTCTCTTTTTTTTTTTTTTTTTTTTTAAATAAAGTTTGCATGCTCTTTTTTTAGCGGTTGTGACTATCTTTTTGCTGCATGTTAAAAAATGAGTACATCCGTTTTGGTCAGTTTGACCTTTTCTTAGTTATACTCTTCGTTTTTTTTTTTTTTTTTTTTGTATATTTTTCTTTCTTTATACATATTTATCATTTCCCAAAAAAAAAAAATGATAGGTTTTTTCCATGATAATAAAAAGATTTTTTTTTTCTTGTTTAAGGATTAGAAATGACTAATGAGTGTACTCTTCTGTAGCATTTAACTAAATGATGGTATATATCTTCACAATCAAAATGACTTATTAATTAATTGATTAACCAAGTTGTGAATCATGAGCATTGAGGCGACAATCCACTTGATCCACTCGCATTTTTAATAAGTAAAGTTGTCGGCGATCCATACATTCAAATTATTTTAGTTGTCAAAATAGCATAAGCTAGTGGGAAATGGGAATTATGAATAAACCTTGCAAACATCCTTCTATGTACATTGTACTGGAAAACTGTATAACATATATAATTATTTAGTTGTGACAATCATCATATGAGGCACTCACATATATAACTTTGTAGCTGAGTCATTTTATGACCCTGCTACAGTATAGTGTTGAGAGAGTTACTATTAGAAATTGGATTTTCATTCAATCATCCAGTTTCTTTTATCACCCGCATGGCCATATGACCCTAGACAGTAATTTTTCGGCCCAGCCCAGCTCAAGTCTTTCATACAACCATTTCTTCTTTTCACCGAACAACTTCGACTTATGTTATTTTCAAAGTGTGTCAATCATGTAAGTTTACACAAAATTCTCGTTCATTTGATGTATTAACTAATAACTTTAGAATAAAAATTTACATTATTAAAATACAATAATACTTTAAATATTAACGGATTTTACTAATTAGTGTACTAACTTAAAGCATAGTATGAGTATCATACGTATAGTACGGGTACCATATATAATTTTAACAAAAGTTAGTACACTGGTTAATAAAATCCGTTAGTACGCATAGCATTACTCATTAAAATATTATATAAACAAACACAACTTGAAAAGAAATTTCATTAGTATAATATTAATATAGCTATATGACTACATAAGCTCTACAAAGATTTTAATTCAATGATAAAATTTTGGTAATACAAATATTCTTTGCATTGGAGTATAGCCAAATTCCAAACCACAACTTATTCAATAATAAAATTAAAACTTAATGTTATGTAGGATTTTACAAAGAATAATTATACTAAACATTATTTAACCTTGGAACCTTGACGTAGCAAATTTTTTATTGAGGGCCAGCTGGTCAAAGACGATCTCCAGCATTTATATAGATAAAATTGCAATTGTTTTGAAGGTGAAACTCAAAAAGAGTTTGCATTAAGGAAAGCAATGAATGTTGATTTTCGTTCTCAGCAACCCAAATAAGCAATGAATGTTGACTTTCGTTCTCAGCAACCCAAATGGTCGACTGAATTTTGTGCCTATGGAGACGACTCGCATACATGTAAGTTTCCGTTCCATATGCATTAATATGCCACAAACTAATATATGTATAATTAATGAACAAGAATATACAGCTGCAATACATCATGATAATGAACTAGTAACATACTTATTTTTATGTAGATTTTACAATGTTAATGGTATCATGTAATATTATCACGTAGTGTACCATTAATATGCCTTGTCATATGTGACTTATGGCCGAATTGCAAAAGTAATGGATGAAAGTCAAAGCTATAAGCGTGTATATAATTTTAAAGAATAATATTACATATACAAATAAATCTTATAAGGTTTTTTATGTAAAGTAATGTAACAAAAAAATGAATGAAAATATAAATATAATGAGTTTGATTTTTTGTATTCATTCTTTCATTCATTTTTTGTCATGTCATTTTGTATATAAATCTTATAAAGATTTCTTTGTACATCTAGCATTATTGAATTTTAAAACTCATAACTACAATTTTGGTTAAATAATAATGTAAACATAATTTTTGTGGGTTCTTAATTCTCGTAGCTTGCATGGTTGAAGGTTTGGTATACGGGTTGTTTTCGCTGGCTGCTCTCATGGGTTTATAGAGAAAAACTAAGAAAAGAAACTCGAATTGCCTGGTAATGTTTGCGACGATTGCATCCTTCACTGTTGCTGTGAGCCTTGCGCTCTTTGCCAATTATATGCAGAACTCAAACACAGAGGACTCCATCTCTCCAAAGGTTAACTGTATATATTACTCTTAACTCATAATTTGTAATGAAGAATTATTATTCTTAAAATATAAAAAGGACTACTATAAAAATGACCACTATTAGATGTCGTAAGGACTCAAACTCAAGAGATCATATAAACTTAAATTTTCTTTTGCTCTTTTACCATCAGGTCATCAAACGGTGGTTTACATTACTGATATCAATTAGACTTAATCTCTATACTATTTTAATTCACTAATTAATTATGATAATGACAAATTTTGCCTGGATTGGAGCATAGCCAAATTAAGGCACAGCCGATAATCTAAGTTGATTTCCAGTTTTTCTTAGCTGTCTATAAAAACAAAGAATGTTCAAGAATATGAACATTACTGTAATGACAAGGGACGTCAATTCCAGTGAAAATACATTCATCTCATATTTGATATTGATCATTTATATCTATTTATATAACCTAGGAACCTTCGACCAGCCGGCCTTCAACATCACAAAGATATATGCNTTGCATGGTTGAAGGTTTGGTATACGGGTTGTTTTCGCTGGCTGCTCTCATGGGTTTATGGAGAAAAACTAAGAAAAGAAACTCGAATTGCCTGGTAATGTTTGCAACGATTGCATCCTTCGCTGTTGCTGTGAGCCTTGCGCTCTTTGCCAATTATATGCAGAACTCAAACACAGAGGACTCCATCTCTCCAAAGGTTAACTGTATATATTACTCTTAACTCATAATTTGTAATGAAGAATTATTATTCTTAAAATATAAAAAGGACTACTATAAAAATGACCACTATTAGATGTCGTAAGGACTCAAACTCAAGAGATCATATAAACTTAAATTTTCTTTTGCTCTTTTACCATCAGGTCATCAAACGGTGGTTTACATTACTGATATCAATTAGACTTAATCTCTATACTATTTTAATTCACTAATTAATTATGATAATGACAAATTTTGCCTGGATTGGAGCATAGCCAAATTAAGGCACAGTCGATAATCTAAGTTGATTTCCAGTTTTTCTTAGCTGTCTACAAAAACAAAGAATGTTCAAGAATATGAACATTATTGTAATGACAAAGGGACGTCAATTCCAGTGAAAATACATTCATCTCATATTTGATATTGATCATTTATATCTATTTATATAACCTAGGAACCTTCGACCAGCCGGCCATCAAAATCACAAAGATATATGCAGTACTTTTTAAGTTGAAACTTAAAAGAGTATTTTGCATTAAGGAAAATAATGAACGTTAATTCTGACTGCAGGTTGCATTACATGCTTGCTCCCTTGTGTGACCTTTGGCCGAATTGCAGAAGTATTAGGTGAAGGGGAAAATTCTCTGTGTGTGTGTGTGTGTGTGTGTGTACACACACTTCTGAGTTCTGAATATGTGTCGTGTGTGTTTGTATAAGCTTGCATGGCTGAAGGTTTTGCATATGGGATGTTATCAATATGTTCATGCCACTGGCTGCGATCTCATGCGCTTATAGAAAAAGACTACGAAACAAATTCGGATTGCCAGGTGATTCTTGTAACGATTGCTGTGAACCTTGCGCTCTTTACCAAGAATATGGTGAACTCAAACATAAGAGGACTGGACCCCTCCAAAGGTGGTATCAAGTATAATTAAGAGCATATTATTAATGTAATTTTACAGGTTGGATTGGACCACCAACTGCTCCTCCGCAACAACAAATGCCACCCTCCAAGCAGCTTAAGTAGCAGTGCTTTCATGAAGGCTTAACGCCATTGTTGAATGTCTATGAGTGTCTGCCNTGTCAATTTTAAGATCCTATCAACTTTAGGTCCTGATAATCGAGGTGTGCGTAACTTAGACACTCGACCACGAAAAAAAAAAAATATATATATATATATATAATCTCAGAAATTATTAAACATAGATGTTTTGAAATTTATAACGTACTGATTAAAAGTGAGTATTCGATAGCTGGTTATTTTATCTTAAGATTGTAAAGTTAGTAATTAAACACTCACCTTTAATCTCACGTTTAAAAATTATTGAATGACTTACAAAACTGAGTGTATATATATATATAATTAAATTTTTTTTGTTTTAACTAGCAAGTTTTGAAATAAATAGGTAGCTCATGGTGGCGCTCTTGGCTGCTTCTGTAGCAATTTATTAAAGACAAGAACAAGAAGGATGAAAATATGATGTATGTATGTAATTATGTTTGTGTTTATGTTGTTGAAAAATTGCTTCTTAGGCAGGTATGAATATGATTATCCCAAAACTTTCACTACCTACTGCCTGTTTTTCCTATTACTATAATACTATATGCTTAGGTTTTTTATAATAATTTTGGTTAGTCCTATAAAGATGATGACACTTTTTTTTTTCTTCTAATGGTTCATGCAGTTTCCAAATTCAACAATGGAGGAAGCCTTTTTATTTTTTCTTACGCAAATTGTACTGATTTATTTTATTTGAATGTCTCTGTATTGTAACAGGTTTACAATTCTGTACATAAATACAAATTTCATATAATTTTATCAAAATTTATGCAAGAAAAAGGAGCATTCAAATATTAGCATAAATTTTAATTTAATTTGTTTGATTCCTTATGATTTTTACAATAATTTAATCACTTCTCCTTCAATCCATGTAAGTTAGAAGGGTAGATATTAGTGAAAACATTATGTAAGAGGATTTTAAAATAAAAAAGAAACAAAAAGACGGGTAAAATCTGAGTTGGTTTTGGTTTGGGGCAAGAAGAAGATGGATTCAGGAAGAGGATTTTCGTTTTCTCATCATCACCCATTGTTCTTACCCACAAATTTGACTACCACCACGACGCCGTTTCTTTGTCTTCGCCTCGCTCATCACTTTCGCCTTCGTTCCTCCTTCAAGGTAATTCACACCAATTTCTAGGGTTCCTATTCCAATCATTCTCTCTTATTTAAAATCACCATTAATCTAGAAAATTTATTTACAATTTTGCAGCATTTTAAATATATAATTTCTTTGGAAAAATGCTGAAATTATCAAAGATTACGTGTTTAATTGAAATTTATATATATGCTTCAATTGAACAGAAGCTCTTTCGTCTCTGTAATGCGTCGCGACTCAAGGATTTATGCTCCCAAATGCCCTTCCAATTCAATGGAATCGATTTTTTCCAATTCAGAAACGGTGCGCATCCTTCCCAATGGTTACCTTGCTTATGTTTCTTCACTGGGGGAGATTATAGAAGTAACTCTGGAAACGAGGGGATATTGCGATCGAAGATGTCCACGAGGAATTCGTGGAACGGAAGGCAGTGGACTAATGCGCTCCTTGCAGTGAATGTGTTGTGAGAATCAAGTGTTGTCATTGTTTGTTAATGTGATTTTTCCTATGCTTAAAGAATGCTGTGTAACGGGTTTTTCTTTGTTTTTGTTGTCTAGAATTTATATTGCACAAATGGCGAGTAAGGGCAAGTTGATGTTGTGGGGGGCTAAGGTGAGATGCTTGGTATCTTGAAGAAAGTTTAGGGATATTTTGTGTTCATCATTGAAGTTTCAATTTTTGGTATCATATGCAGATTAATAGTCTTATCAACAAAGGAGAGTTCTGGAGGCTTGTTACGTCTTCCTTCTTGCATGCGAATGTTGCGCATCTTATGGTCTGTTTTGAAGCTTATGGGTTGGAATTTTTCTCTTGTTAGTGCTAGTTTTTGTATGTTGATATTAAAGTTTATGGGGTACAGGTTAATTGTTATTCTTTGAATTCCATTGGTCCGACCATGGAGAGTATTTGCGGTCCTAGGAGATATCTTGCAGTGTACTTCTCCTCAGCAATTGCAAGTAACATCTCCTAAACTCACCACAAGAAGCAATGAAATTGTTTACTCATTGTTCTGACTCAGTTGTTTGAAGAAATCAGGTTCAGCGATGAGTTACTGGTTCAGTAAGCCCCCTGCAGTTGGTGCTTCAGGAGCAATCTTTGGATTGGTAAATCATTTTGAACTTCTATTTAGTTATTTTTTAAAAAAAAAAAAGTTATCCTTTTAGGTGCATAAGTACTGTGTTGAACCTTAAGCGAGCAAATAATCTGACCAAATAAGGTTTCACAGCTATATATTTTCAAGCTTAATATTGCTCCCGAGAATTTCATATTTTATGAACCTGGAAACATCTATGGCTCTACATGATTATATCCTTGTTTTTTTATGCTATGTTATCTATCCCTTTATTCATCTTTATTACTATATTTAGTCTGACATCAGGTTTTTTATCTAACATACAATTTGGCAATGATGTATAAATGAACTTTGTAATCTATTGGAACTCACTGGCATTACAATCTCAAAAGGTAAGGTTCAATCTCATATATTTTACAGCTTAAAGTTGCTCCTAGATTGACCTATTTTGAACTAACAAACAGTAGAAGTGTTTACTAAAATTTCAGATATGTGATATTTTAATCTTGATTTATTATTTAAATTTGCTTCAGCAAGAATTTGTAAACAATTTGCATTATATTGAAACTCGTTCCCTCCTTTCCAAAACCGCAATAAAAAACTAACAGATCCCGCAGAATATTCAACCTTAAAAAATATAGTTTTGGACCAGTGAATCTCAAGGTTCTCGTACCTTAAATTTATCACAAGATTCGAAGGTAATTGATTTTTTTCTCATCTGCTGATATTTTTTATGTTTGGTATAGGTTGGATCTCTTGCTGGGTTTGTTACAAGGCATAGAGGTATCAGTGGACGTGGCAGAGAAGATCTACAACACATAGCACAGGTGATTTTTCTTAATATGGATGATCTGGATCTTCACGGCGTTTTCAGGAAAGGGGTCAAACAGTGACTTGGTCAATATTTGCATTTCTCAAAAATCCATTTAAGTAATCTATAGATTAATTTTTGTAAATATATTGGTAAAGCCTCATTTGTCTGTGTTACTAAGCGGTATTGAGCATTTGATGCAGGTGATTGGGCTTCTATTCGAAGGCATTGATAACTGGGGACATGTAAGTATATGAGTCTCTCCTTCTCTTGCTTTGTGTTTATGTGAAATTTCTTTCGTACAAATACGAGAATGGACTGTGACTGGTTAACATCTTAGAGATGCCTTAACTTTATGGGGTAAGGGCCATCCATGCTGGCTGCTTTTTCCTCCAAAACTTTCTGTATTTGTTTGGACATTTTATATATTGAGGCATATTCTGACTTATTTCATAATATGGTACAAACATTGGATATTCTATAAGTTATAGGATACATCCAGTGGACTTTTGTAGATTTGGATCTGATCAAGTCATGTTACCTTTTTTTATTTCAGGCAGTTGCAAACTCGCTATTGTTATTTGAGGTTCTTCAGTTAGATTGGGGGCTTAGTGTTCTGGACTTAGATTGAGGGCTTGCATGGTCAAAAGTATGAATTGTGAGTGAGAGAATGCATAGAGACAACTCAGGAGAGTGTAGAATATCATGGAGATGAATCATTAGCTATTTTATGTTTCAAATGTCTCACAACCATTAAGAATATCCGTGGTTTATGATGAGTTATGACCAGCAACTTGATGGCATTTTTCATTGATTCATTTAGGCCAAAAAATGACTTACAAATGTAAATAACATTTAGGATGTAATGTTCTTGGAAGCACATCGAAGTCCCTAGATATAATTAGTATTATGTCAAAGACTCGTTAAGCAATCCTTTAGAATCATCAATCATGTGTCTCCCTAGCTATGCCCTTCTTGGCTGCTCCCAACTGGGGACATCTAACATGTTGCTGAGTTCCTATTTATGAGGTTTCTTCCTTGTTATGTTGAATCTTCGTATGGCTGCTCGTGGAGTGCTCTAATAGATGCCTATGTGGTATCCTGATGCCATGTAAGCCATTAAGATATTAATATATGGTATATTGATGGTCGAAATTTTTAAGTAGTTGTGGAATGAATGTAATTCGATAAATCCCTTCAGACTATTTATTCTCATGTGATCATCTTATATTGATATTGTCATAGAGATTCTCATTTTTAACGATCCTTTATTATTCTATTTTTGATACAATTTATTTATGCGTGAGTATGAATGCATATGTGACATCTAATATTTCAGCTAGGGGGCTTGCTTGGTGGAACTGCAGTGTCGTGGCTTCTTGGACCGGCCTGGAAGTATGTCTCTACAACCCATGATGGTTCAAGAATTTTCTCTGACAGGGCACATTTTTCTACGTCGTCAACAGTAATAGAAAGCCTAGTCAGCTCAAATTGAAGAAACAGGGTTCAGCTCTCTTCCTAGCACCTCCTGTTGACTCATTGGAAATGAGAAGGGCTTTTGTTCACATTGTTTTAACACAACTGAAAAGATGCATATTCTGCATACTTTTTGTACATAAAATTAAACATAGATTTACCGATATGAACTTTGGATGAGCATATGTCTTAATGTCAGATGTCTTAGCTGAAGAACTTTTATCTATATATCTCCAAATGTTGATACCTCTGAATATTTGCTTCAATAAAATTGGTTTCCATCTGGAGAATTTTTTATTCACTTATTTATTTATTTATTTATTTTACAGCCATTTAAAAAAAAAAGGGTACATTCTGTCTTTCAAGTTTGCAGGGTTTGGGTCCTTTGGGATAGGGTATTTAACAAGTAACAGGCATTAAGTCCCTTATCGGTATTTCCTTGGAGTTGGTTGAATTCCTTATATAACACTTGGTACNAAAGATAACTCTAGCACTTCGAGGAGCTAGGACCCTCCCAATACAACTTTGTGAATAATCCCATACCCTGTACATCTTTCGTAAGCTTCTTATACCCAATTATCTTAACAAACTTATTCTACTAGTCTGTAGGCCTAACAAACTCCTTTGCTAATCTGGTGCCACGTCTAAATATTCCTTTTTAAGCAGCTCCCATGTGGCCTTCAAATCCACTTTTATTCTTCCTCACGTACACCATGCTGCTAGGGTGTGAAATTCCCTTGCTGACCTCCTCTGAACCTCCTGGAATGTCTAGTTTCCTATCATTTTCATTTCTTAAAAATCCATTCAAGTAATCTATAGATTAATTTTTGTAAATGTATGGGTAAAGCCTCATGTGTCTGTGTTACTAAGCAGTATTTTGCATTTGATGCAGGTGTTGGGCTTCTATTCAAAGGCATTGATAACTGGGGACATGTAAGTATATGAGTTTCTCTTTCTCTTGCTTTGTGTTTATGTGAAATTTCTTTCGTACAAATACGAAAATGGACTGTGACTGGTTAACATCTTAGAGATGCCTTAACTTTATGGGGTAAGGGCCATCCATGTTGGCTGCTTTTCCTCCAAAACTTTCTGTATTTGTTTGGACATTTTATATATTGAGGCATATTCTGACTTATTTCATAATATGGTACAAACATTGGATACTCTATAAGTTATAGGATACATCCAGTGGACTTTTGTAGATTTGGATCTGATCAAGTCATGTTACCTTTTTGACTCCAGGCAGTTGCAAACTCGCTATTGTTATTTGGGGTTCTTCAGTTAGATTGAGGGCTTAGTGTTCTGGACTTAGATTGAGGGCTTACATGGTCAAAAGTATGAATTGTGAGTGAGAGAATGCATAGAGACAACTCAGGAGAGTGTAGAATATCATGGAGATGAATCATTAGCTATTTTATGTTTCAAATGTCTCACAACCATAAAGAATATCTGTGGTTTATGAGAGTTATGACCAGCAACTTGATGGCATATTTCATTGATTCATTTAGGGCAAAAAATGACTTACAAATGTAAATAACATTGAGGATGTAATGTTCTTGGAAGCACATCAAAGTCCCTAGATATACTTAGTATTAAGTCAAAGACTCGTTAAGCAATCCTTTAGAATCATCAATCATGTGTCTCCCTAGCTATGCCCTTCTTGGCTGCTCCCAACTGGGGACATCTAACATGTTGCTGAGTTCCTATTTATGAGGTTTCTTCCTTGTTATGTTGAATCCTCGTATGGCCGCTCGTGGAGTGCTCTAATAGATGCCTATGTGGTATCCTGATGCCATGTAAGCCATTAAGATATTAATACATGGTATATTGATGGTCCAAATTTTTAAATAGTTGTGGAATGAATGTAATTCGTTAAATCCCTTCAGACGATTTATTCTCATGTGATCATCTTATATTGATATTGTCACAGAGATTCTCATTTTTAACGATCCTTTATTATTCTATTTTTGATACAATTTATTTATGCATGAGTGTGAATGCATATGTGACATCTAATATTTCAGCTAGGCGGCTTGCTTGGTGGAACTGCAGTGTCGTGGCTTCTTGGACCGGCCTGGAAGTATGTCTTTACAACCCATGATGGTTCAAGAATTTTCTCTGACAGGGCACCATTTTTCTACCTCATCAACGATAATAGAAAGCCTAGTCAGCTCAAATTGAAGAAATAGGGTTCAGCTCTCTTCCTAGGACCTCCTGTTGACTCATTGGAAATGAGAAGGGCTTTTGTTCACATTATTTTAACACAACTGAAAAGATGCATATTCTGCGTATTTTTTGTACATAAAATTAAATATAGATTTACCGATATGAACTTTGGATGAGCAAATGTCTTAATGTCAGATGTCTTAGCTGAAGAACTTTTATCTATATATCTCCAAATGTTGATACCTCTGAATATTTGCTTTAATAAAATTGGTTTCCATCTGGAGAATTTTTTATTCACTTTTTTTTTTTATTTATTTTACCGCCATTTAAAAAAAAAAAAAGGGTACATTCTGTCTTTCAAGTTTGCAGGGTTTGGGTCCTTTGGGATAGGGTATTTAACAAGTAACAGACATTAAGTCCCTTATCGGTATTTCCTTGGAGTTGGTTGAATTCCTTATATAACACTTGGTACTTTAACTATTATTTTTGTTTTATTTTATTTTAGTTTTAGTTTTAGTTTATTAAAATCGATGTTTTGATCGTTGTTTTTTTTAGTTTTGCTAGGTATAGAATAAATTTCTTTTAAGGTTCTACTTTATTAATAATATTTTTTTTTTTTTTTTTTTTTTTTTTTTTTTTTTTTTTTTTTTTTTTTGAACTTTCAATCTGATTCATGAAAGTCTCCTACCAGTATTGATCTTGGAGTAGGTTGAGTCTTTTTAGTTGAGTTATTGAACTCTCTCATAGAGTAAAAATAAAGGAAACTTTGACAGCTAATACTAGCTTTATTCTTTGTGATTCTAAGTGAAGACTGAAGAGTGCTAAAGTAATTGCTTTTTCAATTCATTGTTGACCTTCCAATATCTAGACTGAACTTGATGTATTCAAGTTTCTTGTATGTTCTTCTAATTGTTCAGGTCACAGTTGCAGAGCTCCATCTTTTCTCAGGCCTCTCTCGTTTTTCTTGTACTCTTAATACCTGAACGGCTGAACTGGCCATCAAGTACAGGTGCATTCTTGTTAGCCTCTGCTCTTTTTTTATTTAGATAGAATTGATTATGTCGTTTGTATATTTTCTTCCATTGCTACATACAAATTAAATCTCTTATAAGTTAGCTTATTAACAATTTATCTTTAGATTTAGAGAAATTGTGCATATATACAGTAAAACTATGTTCTTACTTTCACACTAGCGACTGATCTCCATCCGAAACAGTTTGCTCCTATTGAACTTATGGAACTTTTAGAAATATTGTTAATAAATTTTTTGAATAATATTCATAAATATACAACTCAGTAAGAATAATAATATTATTGATCAGTTTAATTGTTTAAAAAATCATTTAGGGTTGTTATCCCTCACCTCCCTTGAAGTTCAGAAAACATCAGCAAGATCCCATATGAGAAATCTTCTCATCATCCATAACCTGCTCTCAGATTTGGCAAAACCATCACTTATCTCCCTTTAACCTTGAAATCTAACAGTCAAAATCAACATGGTTAGAGGAGGGTAAGTGATAATGTTATGAAATGTGAAGGGAGGTGGCGGATGATTTCTATTACTTTTGGGGTTTTGTTTATAGGTTAGATGATTTGGTGCTTTAAAACAAACAAGTATCAGGGAAAGGCAGAGGAGAAGGCATTTGTAATGAAGAATGGGAAAATCTTGGTAGAAAAATTAATTGCCTTTGGTAATGGTAGGTTTAATCCTTTTCGTGTTGTCTCCATTGATGAGCTCAAGAGAGCCACAAAGAACTTCCGCGAGGGAAAAATTATTTTCAATGGATTTGGCTATAAATTGTATGATGAGGTTTTACAGGACCGCCAAGTTTTCAATATGAAATTTGACGACTTCTTTGAAACATATATGTATTTTCTCAACAACATCTTATTTGCGTCATACATGAATCACAATAGTATTTTGAAGTTGATCGGATGTTGCCTAGAGACTGAAATTCGTATTTTAGTTTTTGAATAGTAAATTACAGAACTCTTACTGATCGTATTTTATCGTCCCTCTCATCCCCATTTCGACCCCTTACAATTTACAAATAGGTTAAAGATAGCAGTGGAAATAGCTAATGCTATTGCATATCTTCACTTTAGGTTCCCCAAACCCATTATTTTCAGAATTATAAAATTGTGGAATATCCTAATCAACGAACAAAATGTTGCTAAATTATTTGATTTTTCGCTATTTGTGTCTATTCCTAAAGGCAAGGCTCACATAAAAGACATCGAAAGAGGAATAATGGGATTTGTTGCTCTTGAGTATGTGACTACCCGAGGGTGTTTCAATGAGAAGTGTGATGTGTTTTTGCTTTGGTGCATTGCTATTTGTGCTTTTGACCGGACATAAAATAACTTATTATTCGGGTTGTGAAAAGGGTGATGAGTTTTATTTAGTTTATAATGTGAATAAATATTTAGTTTAAATGTGTTTGTATATCTGCAAAAGAAAGGCCAACAATGATTGATGTAGCAAAACTTGATGTTTTAAGATTTAAACGAATTAGTAATGCAGTGTTTAACGTATCAATATGATATTATTTAGTTTTATCATTTATGTATTGATATATAATTATTTTTTTTATTTTTTATTTTTTATTTGTTATAAACAATATGGTGTTGATACATATCCGTCATTGGGTAACTCAATTAAGGATGAGCATTAAGATGTGTGGTTAAGGTATACGATCTCAAATTTGAATTCTTCTAATTAGATGTTGTGCTGGTCATCGATAGGGAATATGAAATTTGTATATGCAAAACTTATTGAAATTTAAGGCTCTGTTTGGTTCACATATTAATAGTTTTCCCAAAAAAATTTACTTTGGCTCACCTATTTTCAAAATATAATTCTAAATTCTTCAATTTCATTTAAACCCCCTAAATTTGTTAATTTAACTAAACAACCCAAAAAAAATTTAAAAATTGACAAAAACACCCCAGCAACCCAAATTTACCAGATTCTGATCACCACTTCAGGAAGCTGGCCAGAATCTGGTGTATTGGTGCACAACCGGTTGAATTTGGCCGGTAATACACCAATCTAGCCTTTTCCGACCAGATCCACTTTGGACGGAAAAGGCCAGATTTTTTGCCATAGATAATCGTCAACGACGGCCAAGATATGGTCATCGTTGACGACTAAATGCGGCCAGATCTGGCCAGAAAAGGCTATATCGGCGCATGACCAGCAAGATCGAGCCGGTTATACGCCGATACGGCAACTCTCGCCACCGTCCGGGTGTGGTGGCCGACTGTCCATATTTATGAGTGGATTAGGGGTGTTTTTGTTAATTTTGAATATTTTATTATAGGGGTGTTTAGTAAATAAATAAACATAAGGGGTATGTATGTTAATTTTCAAAATTCTACATCGTAATATCCACCCAATTTAATTTTTTTCAAAAGATTATTCTAAAAACTACCCAATAATGAACCAAACGGAGCCTAAGGCTTCAGACCGCCCAAGCTTTGTTTGTATAATATCTCTATGATGACCAAGAGGTCCAAGAAGCCTATTCTGGGAAGTTTAGAAATAACTCGAAGAAGCACACTGTACACCCATTGTTTCTGAAATTGAAGTTGGTGGGTTGGCCGTTCACAATTACTCTCAACATGCCCCTACATAAATCACTGCTCCTTCATTAATTTATAGAACAATCAAGAAGCATTAATATCAAACCTGAGCAAGAAAATTGAGAAGAAGAGAGAGAGAGAGAGAGAGAGAGAGAGCAGGTTGACTCAATGGGTTACTCATTTACTGCGTGAGTTAATTTGATATGGAGAACCAGAAGACTCGGATGTTGGTGGTAGTGACACCGATTGAGTCGAGTGGCAAAGGCCACCTACTGTGCAGCCTTGAAGGATTGTAACAGATTGAAATATGATCGAACAAATAAGAATATTGAATCTCTATAGGTATTTAAAAATAGTTTTTTTTTTTTCTTTAAAACTTGATAAACGGGGAATGTTGTGCGAGAAAAAAAACCCCATTTGCCATGCAAATTGGATTTCATAATTAAGGCCAAAGATCGCACAACTTCTCATTTATTCAAATTTAAGTTCATCTCCAACTCAACCTGTAAGTTACAATTTGTTTATGGAGAGAAAAACTAATCGTAAAAAACAAATTAGTGACTCTTGGTAAATCAAATTCCATTTAATAAGCATTACAAGCAGCCAAATAACCTTAAAAAGTGTTTTGATCCTTTGTTCTTTTGTGTTAACTCTTGCATATTTACCTTCGTATTATTCTATTATTGATCGCGCACACATCTTACATGATTCTACCTTAAGTTGGTGTAAATCTCTGTATCAATAAAGAAGAAGATAAAAAGGGAAAAATGATAAAGACTTTTTTTGTAATAGGAGTAGATGTATTATATACATCATGTATAATTTTATCTAATAAATCTTATTTAATCAGAGGTTTTGAAAGAGATTTAGTGGGCTTAAATAATACCACTCTTTAATTAATTAAGTTTATACTTTAAAATATCGTGGGGTGTCTTTAGCTGAATGGGCTTGGTGGATACTTCAAATTATCTAGGGGTCTATTTAGCTGATATATATCTTAAGCCCATTCTTTATATTAATTTTCTTCTTTTATCATAATTCAAAATTTTCTTTATTTCTTACGACCCAAAAGTGGCCAAAACCTCAGGACAGTTGCGGAGACTTCTTAAAACCCTAAAAGCAAAGAGAATAGCAGTGAAGACGCCGCCGTTTCAGCCGTTAACGACATGCCGAAGTCGAAGCGTGACCGAGCAGGTAGGCTTTGTGTCGTTCTTCTGTGACGTAAAATTTTATGTAATTTTGATTTAATGTTTATAATGAATGAACTGCAGTTACTTTGTCAAAGACGAAGAAGAAAGGGAGAGAACACAAAAAATTGATTGTGAATTCGATAAGAGAAAACGTGGAAAATTACAACTCCATTTATGTTTTCTCTTTTGAGAATATGAGAAATCTCAAGTTCAAAGAGTTCAGAGATCAGCTCAAACCTACCAGCCGGTCAGCTAATTAATTTTTTTTTTTTCATAGTTTTAGTTCAGTACATTGTCGTGTAAGCAAATTAATGCTTTTTCATTGTTGATTATTTTGTTCAGATTCTTTCTTGGCTCTAACAAAGTTATGCAAGTGGCTTTGGGTCGGTCCGTTGCCGATGAGATAAGGCCTGGCCTTTATAAAGTTTCTAAGGTAAAATATTATTTCGTGTTCTTAAGATTATTATTATTAGTATGATTTTAAGAGTTTATGCATTTATAAAGTAGATTATTATTGTGTTTATTAATTTTTTGCCTGTTCTATCAGCTGCTTCGTGGAGATAATGGTCTTTTTCTTACAAATATGTCGAAGAAGAGGTCGAGAGGTAATTTTTTGGAGTTATATATATATATATATATATCCCGTTGGGGTTTTTTATTTATTTGATTTGGTGGGAATTTATTATTGATGGCAATGATTCTTTTTATGTAAGTTTAATAAATTGAATCTATGGAAGATGTAAGTTTGTTCTTTTGTCAATGATTTTGAATTGATTAACAAGAGTATAGAATAGAGGGCCATAATCCCCACTTGCTTATGTTAAAATGAAATGTGTTTGGAGATATTAACCTAATTGAATCTTGTAATGCCAATGGATGCTTTTAATGCATTCCAATTCAATTTAAAATTACCTCTTTGTATATTTTAAAAAATCTCTGCTTCCCGTGTGTTATATTTTTCACTCTAGATTTACTTTTCTTCGTTTTGCAGCTTATTTAATAAGTATGAAGAATATGACTTTGCAAGGACAGGAAGCACTGCAACAGAAAAGTTCTGCATGAATATATATTAGTATAAAACACAGAGTCTAATCCTTTTGTTGATGATTGAGGGAGGATGATTTGAAGATTCAAAGTTTCTTGATACTCAATACAACTTTTTATGGTCAATAATGCTATGATTTCTTCCAACTTAATGCCTTTTCTTTTGGTCTGAATCAGTAGTGATTTGTTAGCATGTATTGGAATACATGATATACTTTTTTTTTTTTGTTTTGGCTTTAAATCTTTTGCATATTTTCAAAATTTTTCAGGTGGAACTTTCTTCAGGTCCTCTTGAACAGTTCACACACGAGATGGAGCCGTTATTGAGAAAGCAAGGGATGCCTGTTCGGCTAAACAAAGGTGAGCCTTATTGCTTTCTTCTTGCTGCTCTGCGTCATACATTTAAATAGGAAAAGTTATGTTTGAATATTAATTTTATTCTTGCTGCACAGGTGTGGTGGAACTTGTTTCAGATTTTGTTGTGTGTGAAGAGGGAAAGCCTATATCACCTGAGTCAGCTCGCATACTGGTTTGTTCTGGTCTTTTAGCTTATTTTTTAAGTTATAGTATTGTGGGAGTCCCTAGCTTGGCAGCACTGGGTGCTTGATTCTTGTTAATAAATTTTTGATTCTTTATTCAATTTTTGCCTTCTCTGTGTTATTTTGGTTCAACTTAGTGAAAAAAGTAACGCTTCTTAATGTGTTTAACAGTAGTGCTTTTCACACTAATGTCATCATCTATGATATTAGTCCTAGCAATATGACTTGGTATTGCAGTATTATATCGATCCTTAGGATCAAAGCATCATATTATATTCCATATTTAAAACTTGCAATTTTATTTTAATGTCATAAAAATTTCGGCATGTTTACACCAGGGAATGTTCTTTGCTTCAATTTTAGGGTTTTCCCTTTGTAATTGTTTGGGTTTCAAATGCTGGAACCAGCTGCAGCTTCCCTTTTTTTTTTTTTCCCTAATGCTCCCATTGTCAATTTTATGGTTATGATTAATTGGGTGAATGCATGAAGCAGTAGTTATATTACCTCTGTCAAAGTTATTTCTCGGTCATTTCGTATGATATAATTGTTATCGTGTGCTTTTGAATATTCACTGTGGTTGTAATATACCCTGTTCCTTGGGAAATTGACATGTGATTGACCTGTTATATTTCTTTTTTGGCAGCGTTTGTTGGGGATCAAGATGGCTACCTTCAAACTTCACCTAATTTGCCGATGGAGTCCAGAGGATTTTGAACTTTATAGAGAAGGACTTGATGAATCGGATGTTGAATCAGCATAATGGAATGGTTTGGTTTAGGTTCATGTACAATTTGAAGATTTTACTTCTTTATTCATGTTGAATATGCCTGGAATGCTGATATGATCCGACAATGATGCAGTCTTTGTACTATGATTTCTTAGTTGTGTTGTGTGTGGGTTTTGAGTTCTGTCCACACTATTAGTAGAAGTTTGAAGGTAGTGCCCGGTGGTGGCCGGCTGTCAGCAGTTGGTTGGATAAGTGGGGGTATTTTTATTAATTTATAAACTTTTATTGTGAGGGCGTTTAGCTAAATTAACAAATGTAGGGGTTAAAATATTTTTGAAAAATGCTTTCCAAAAATGTATTAAACACATTTTTAGAATCCTTATCATATTTGATTTAATATTTTCCCATTCAGAGTAGTTTATTCAACTTTTTTTAATTTTCAAATCTCACTTCGTAATAACCATTCAATTATCTTGTAATAATGGTTAAACTATATTTAACAATAATATTTTAAAAATACTATTTCAAATAACTAAAATTCGTGTTCGTTTCTTTATCTTATTTGTATTACAAATCAAAATTTATTTATTCTCAAAATCCTATTTTAAATTATTTAACTATTTTAAAATTTTAAATTCTATTTCGTAATAACCATTTAATTTTACCTAATAATAATATTTTAAAAATACTACTCTAAATATCTAAACAAAGGTACCAAATATTTTTGAAAAATGTTTTCAAAAAATGTATTAAACATATTTTTAGAATCCTATTATATTTGATTTAATCTTATCCTATTCAGAATAGTTTTTCAACAAATGCACTTTACATATTTTTAAAAAATGTTTTCTAAAATGTATTACACACATTTTTAAAATCATATCATATTTGATTTAATCTTATCTCATTTAGAATAGTTTTTCAGAATATCATATTTCAAATAATATAACTTAAACTTTTAAAGTAAAGAAGAGTAAAGTAATGTTTGGGGATTGGGATAAGTCTAAGATTGGACTATTTTATTCCCGATCGTATGTCTGATGGCTTTCAACAAGGTCGAATTGAATTAATAACCCCAAACTTAATTATGTACATGTGGGATTACACAGGATTGGAATAAAAAACTCTTAAATAAATTATTAATATAACTTAAAAATTGTTATTTGTAATTATTCTAACGTAAATAAATATCTTTTTCATTTTATTTAAAGCATGGTTGTCTAAATTTAATTGTAAATAAAAGTTAAAACACTATTATTAAATAAAGGATAAAAAGTTGTGGACCATTCAATTTATTCTATTGTTTGATTGAGATTCTATTCAATTTAAATAAGAAATAATAATTCTTAGTGGTGGAGCTAGCACTGTCCTAGGGTGGGCCATATAAAATTATATATATATTAATGAAAGACTTGACTACTAAAGTCATCACAAATTAAATGATAAAAAGTTGTCAACCATTCAATTTATTCTATTGTTTGATTGAGATTCTATTCAATTTAAACCAGAAATAATAATTCTCAGTGGTGGAGCCAGCATTGGTCTAGGGTGGGCCAATGCCCTCCCTGAAATTTTCAAAACAATCTATAAGGTTTTTTAAATTTGCAATTACACCTTAGTCAATTTATATAATTTCTAAATTACTAATCCAATCATCAAACCCAAAAACAAGATAAATGCAATATTTAGATTATAAATAAATAAGGTCCATGCCATACGAATTTAATTGAATTCGTTATATGTAAAAAATTATAAAGTTTATATTTTTCCCTAAACTTGATGATTTTGTTTTTAATGTAGGAAAAATATCTTGTTACCATAGAGTTCCTCTTCTAATTGATTTGTTTAATTTAGATTATTTTTAGAAAATTAGTGTATTATCTGGGTTTCGTTGTGTAATTTGATTTCTTTTATTTAATGTGTTTAATAATACTGACAATAATCACTTTTAAGACATCAAATTTCATTGAGGTCATTGTTATTGTATAGAATAAAGTTATTAAAACTTCAATATTTATTATTATGCTAAAAAATTTATTAAAAATTGTTTTTCTCATATCTATCATGGCATCCATGCTTGTTTGAGGAGATAAAGATAGCCAGATCTAGCCGTCGACATATGAGCCATGTCGACGGCTAGATCTGGATGGCCATATGGGCCATGTCGACAACTAAATCCTACTGCTCTGGTGATGGCCATGACCACCACGAGTCCGCAACAACTTCCAATTTTTCTTCTTTTAGTTTTTATTTGTTCTATTTTTAAATTGTTAAACCTTAGTTGTCTTATTAAAGCAGCTTCCATTAATGAGTGAAAATATTACATGAATTTGATTGTTAAAAAAAATTGTTTGGTGAAGATCCATGGTGATGATGATATACGGTGGGTTTGCATGTGGCTTTCTCAATGGTATATGGTGGATTTTGTGGTGGCGTGAAAAAAGTTTGTTTAATTGAAAATTCTACGATGGATGATGAAAGAATTTGTGTTGAGTTTACTAATTTAAATGGCGGGTTTAGATGGAAGGAGAATGGGAGACGTTGAATTTAATAATTTTAATTTGATTTTAAGATTACTCGATAAAAGGGAATATTTTTAAAGTTTTTTTTTTAGGTAAGACTAAAATTTGATAAATTTTCTGAAAATTCGATAACATTTAAAAGGTTTGGGATAATATTTAGATTCTTAGTTTTAGTTTCAAGGGTAAAAATGTCTTTTAATATTTGAACAAAAATTTATTTCAAAAACCAAGGGTGCTTAGATAATTATATGAAACACATGGGGGTTAAGGAAATATTTCCCTTTTATTAAAAATTAGAGGAATAAAAATTGTTGGCCGTTCAATTTATTCCATTATTTGATTGACATTATGAAAGTTGACGAGTAAATAATCAGAAAGTCTTTAGCTGATCTTTCAAATTTATGGTAAACTAAAAGAACAAAAAAGGTTAGGCCATCAATTGATTGAGATTGTTAAGATAAAAGTAGTAATTGACCTGTGATTTTAAATATTAATTGATATATAAATAAATATAAAAGATTATAGAGTTCTTTTATGATATATAAATTTAATATTTTAATGTCAAGTAATTAATTCTCTGCATGTGTGTGAGTGATGCATATATATTTGCATTAAATTGATTTAAATCAATAATTACTGTCATATCATCATTAGTGATCATTTTTTATATAAAATTTTTAAAAGCCTAATAATTTTTATTAATATTTTGGCAAATTAGTTAAGAAAAAAATAAACTAAAATTATTGGTCATCCCATTTATTCTATTGCTTGATCAATGTTGTCATGACTAAAAAAAAAAAAAGTTGACCCCTTAATAAAAAAAATTGAAAAATAAACTTTGTTCTTCTATATAGTCTGATTAAAAATATAAAAAAAAATTTAATCGTTTTTGTTTAATATTACTTAATAAATCATTGATTTGACCTTTCAAATTTGAGGTAAACTAAACAAACAAAAACTATTCACCCATTAATTGATTGAGATTGCTATGACCATATTAAATAGTATTATTGGCCGTCTAATTTACTCCATTAGTTGATTGTGATTCTTTCTTTTGCCAATACAAGATACATATTGTTAAAATATGTACTGACATATCGTTCCAATTCTCTGTCTTTTAATAAAAGACTTGACTATTAATATTTTGTGTAATTTAAACGACAAATTTGCAAGATCTGATATTTCTTTGTTTAATTTGTCAAGATATATTTTCCTCTAATCAAACTCCAACTATATATATATATATATATTTATTTATTTTAATGAAAGACTTGACTACTAAAGTCATCACAAATTAAAGGATAAAAAGTTGTCAGCCATTCAATTTATTCCGTTGTTTGATTGAGATTCCATTCAATTCAAACTAGAAGTAATAATTCTCAGTGGTGGAGCCAGAACTGGCCTAGGGTGGGCCAGTGCCCTCCCTGAAATTTTCAAATTTGCAATTACGACTTAGTCAATTTGAATAATTTCTAAATTACTAATCCAATCATCAAACCCAAAAACAAGATAAATGCAATAATTAGATTATAAATAAATAAGGTCCATGTCATACGAATTTAATTTAATTCGTTATATGTAAAAAAATTATAAAGTTTATATTTTTCCCTAAACTTGATGATTTTGTTTTTAATGTAGGAAAAATATCTTGTTACCATAGAGTTCCTCTTCTAATTGATTTGTTTAATTTAGATTATTTTTAGAAAATTAGTGTATTATCTGGGTTTCGTTATGTAATTTGATTTCTTTTATTTAATGTGTTTAATAATACTGACAATAATCACTTTTAAGACATCCAATTTCATTGAGGTCATTGTTATTGTATAGAATAAAGTTATTAAAACTTCAATATTTATTATTATGCCAAAAAATTTATTAAAAATTGTTTTTCTCAGATCTATCATGGCATCCATGCTTGTTTGAGGAGATAAAGATAGCCAGATCTAGCCGTCGACATATGAGCCATGTCGACGGCTAGATCTGGATGGCCATATGGGCCATGTCGACAACTAAATCCTACTGCTCTGGTGATGGCCATGACCACCACGAGTCCGCAACAACTTCCAATTTTTCTTCTTTTAGTTTTTATTTGTTCTATTTTTAAATTGTTAAACCTTAGTTGTCTTATTAAAGCAGCTTCCATTAATGAGTGAAAATATTACATGAATTTGATTGTTAAAAAAAATTGTTTGGTGAAGATCCATGGTGATGATGATATACGGTGGGTTTGCATGTGGCTTTCTCAATGGTATATGGTGGATTTTGTGGTGGCGTGAAAAAAGTTTGTTTAATTGAAAATTCTACGATGGATGATGAAAGAATTTGTGTTGAGTTTACTAATTTAAATGGCGGGTTTAGATGGAAGGAGAATGGGAGACGTTGAATTTAATAATTTTAATTTGATTTTAAGATTACTCGATAAAAGGGAATATTTTTAAAGTTTTTTTTTTAGGTAAGACTAAAATTTGATAAATTTTCTGAAAATTCGATAACATTTAAAAGGTTTGGGATAATATTTAGATTCTTAGTTTTAGTTTCAAGGGTAAAAATGTCTTTTAATATTTGAACAAAAATTTATTTCAAAAACCAAGGGTGCTTAGATAATTATATGAAACACATGGGGGTTAAGGAAATATTTCCCTTTTATTAAAAATTAGAGGAATAAAAATTGTTGGCCGTTCAATTTATTCAATTATTTGATTGAAATTATGAAAGTTGAAAAGTGAATAATCAAAAAGTCTTTAGATGAACTTTCAAATTTATGGTAAACTAAAAGAACAAAAAAGGTTAGGCCATCAATTGATTGAGATTGTTAAGACCAAAATAGTAATTGACTTGTGATTTTAAATATCAATTGATATATAAATAAATATAAAAGATTAAAAGATTATCAGAGTTCTCTTATGATATATAAATTTAATATTTTAATGTCAAGTAATTAATTCCCTGTATGTGTATGAGTGAGTGCATATATATTTGCAATAAATTGATTTAAATCAATAATTACTGCCATATCATCATCAGTGATCCTTTTTTATATAAAATTTTTAAAAGCCTAATAATTTCTATTAATATTTTGGCAAATTAGTTAAGAAAAAAATAAACTAAAATTATTGGTCATCTCATTTATTCCACTGCTTGATTAATGTTGTCATGACTTAAAAAGAAAAAAAAAAAGTTGACCCTTTAATAAAAAAAATTGAAAAATAAACTTTGTTCTTCTATATAGTCTTATTAAAAATAAAAAATAAAAAAATTAATCGTTTTTGTTTAATATTACTTAATAAATCATTGATTTGACCTTTCAAGTTTGAGGTAAACTAAACAAACAAAAACTATTGACCCATTAATTGATTGAGATTGCTATGACCATATTAAATAGTATTATTGGCCGTCTAATTTACTCCATTAGTTGATTGAGATTCTTTCTTTTGCCCATACAAGATACATATTGTCAAAATATGTATTGACATATCGTTCCAATTATCTGTTTTTTAATAAAAGACTTGACTATTAATATTTTGCATAATTTAAACGACAAATTTGCAAGATCTGATATTTCTTTGTTTAATTTGTCAAGATATATTTTCCTCTAATCAAACTCGAACAATATATATATATAATGAAAGATTTGACTATTAAAGTCATCACAAATTAACGGATAAAAAGTTGTCAGCCATTCAATTTAGTCCGTTGTTTGATTGAGATTTCATTCAATTTAAACTAGAAATAATAATTCTCAGTGGTGGAGCCAGCACTGGCCTACGGTGGGCCAATGCCCTCCCTAAAATTTTCAAAAGAATCTACAAGGTTTTTTAAATTTGCAATTACACCTTAGTCAATTTATATAATTTCTAAATTACTAATCCAATCATCAAACCCAAAAACAAGATAAATGCAATATTTAGATTATAAATAAACAAGGTCCATGTCATAAGAATTTAATTGAATTCGTTATATGTAAAAAAATTATAAAGTTTACATTTTTCCCTAAACTTGATGATTTTGTTTTTAATGTAGGAAAAATATCTTGTTACCATGGAGTTCCTCTTCTAATTGATTTGTTTAATTTGGATTACTTTTAGAAAATTAGTGTATTATCTGAGTTTTGTTATGTAATTTGATTTCTTTTATTTAATGTGTTTAATAATACTGACAATAATCACTTTTAAAACATCAAATTTCATTAAGGTTATTGTTATTGTATGGAATAAAGTTATTAAAATTTCAATATTTATTATTATGTTAAAAAGTTGTTTTTCTTAGATCTATCATGGCATCCATGCTTGTGTGAGGCCATAAAGATATCCAGATCTGGCCGGTCATTTGGGCCATGTCGACGGCTANCACCACCGGAGGGTGGTCGGAGTGTTTTTGCAATTTCTAAAAAAAAATATTTGGGGGTGTTTAGTTAAATTAACAAATTTAGGAGGTTTAAAAGAAATTGAAAAATATAGAATAATATTTTGGGAATAATGACATTTTACTGTTTAACTTTTTTTGAAATACTAATAATAGTATTCCCAAAAGCGAACCAAACGAAGCCTAAAATACGTGTTTGTTTCTCTATTCTATTTGTATTCCAAATCAAAATTTATCTATTCTCAAAATCCTATTTTAAATTATTTAACTATTTTTAACTTTTAAATTCTACTTCGTAATAATCATTCAATTTTATTTAATAATAATATTTCAAAAATACTACTTTAAATATCTAAACAAACGTACTAAATATTTTTGAAAAATGTTTTTAAAAAATGTATTAAACATAATTTTAGAATCTTATCATATTTGATTTAATCTTATCCTATTTAGAATAGTTTTTCAACAAATGCATCCTAAATATTTTTAGAAAATGTTTTGTAAAAATGTATTAAACACATTTTAGAATCATATTATATTTGATTTAATCTTATCTCATTTAGAATAGTTTTTTAGAATATCATATTTCAAATAATTTACCTTAAACTTTAAAGTAAATAAGAGTAAGGTAATGTTTGGGGATTGGGTAAGTCTTAAGATTGGACTATTTTATTCCCGATCTTATGTCTGATGGCTTTCAACAAATTGAATTAATAATCCCAAATTTAATTATGTACATGTGGGATTACACAGGATTGGAATAAAAAACTCTTAAATAAAATATTCATATAACTTAAAAATTGTTATTTGTAATTATTCTAACGTAAATAAATATATTTTCCATTTTATTTAAAGTATGGTTGTCTAAATTTAATTGTAAATAAAAGTTAAAACACTATTATTAAATAAAGGATAAAAAGTTGTTGGCAATTCAATTTATTCCACTGTTTGATTGAGACTCTATTCAATTTAAATAAGAAATAATAATTCTTAGTGGTGGAGCTAGCACTGTCCTAGGGTGGGCCATCTAAAATTATATAATTCAAATATTATATATAATGAAAGAGAGTAAATTTAGATTTAATGAGATTTTTATAATTTTAAACATTGTATTTAACAAAGAGGACTATTGAGATAGAAAGTACATGACCGAATAAAATTCCCACTCTTTATTTTAGGCTTTGCATTTTAACTCATGCAACCAAAGAAAATGTATGTGACCAATATGTCTTAATCTTGTAATCGACATGTCCTAAGTTTGGGATAGGTAATTATAATTAGACTGATTAATTTTTTAAACATATTTATTAAGAGTTTTAAAATTATTTTATTTTTCTAATTCTCATGTATCATTTAATTTCAAAATTATCATTATTATTATTTTTACCTTATGAAGTCAATTCTTATGTTTGTGGCTATAATACTCGAGGTGTTAGAAAATAGAAACAAACAAGATGAAACATAAAGAAAAATAATACAGCCACCGACGATAGTGCACCGAATTGATGCACCAAATGACGTGGCAAAATTCTGACCGTTGATTAATTTTAACTTAATATTAATCAACGGTCAAGATTTTGTCACGTCATTCGGTACATAAATTTGGTACACTACTTTAGTGACTGTAACATTACTCTATAATAAACCCAATAAATATAAGAAATTAATCTTCTTCAACAATAAACACAACTCATGTTTTAATCATGTAGTTGTACTCATATTTTATTCATGTAGCAGTTCTCTCTCACATGTGTATTCTTCTTTTCATATGTGTATACAATAGGTGGGACCAGAAATTTTTTATGGGGGAAAATTGCAATATTCAATGAGTTGTAGGGCCAGAAAAAATGGTTGCATTTACTAGGGCTAAAGGGTTATATTCAAAAATTGAGGGTGTTCCTTATAAATTTTAAAATTTTTGTGAGACTCCATTAAATTGACGAACATAAACAAACTTTCGAAAAGTAGCTCCTAGTATCTGACCTTGTTTCTAGCCTCAAATATTTGGAACACTGTTGTTAATTTTTTATAAGAATTTAAATTGAATTAGTTAATATTCTTTTTATGATTTTGATCGTAAGTTAAACTCGTCAAACTAAATCTCCGAAGCTCAACTGTCTAATAACATTAAGATTCATTTCTTTCACTTAAATTTGACAATGCAACCAATTTACATAGAATAAGCTTATGATTTCATTTTGTTTTAATCATAACTTAAAAATTAAAAGCTCAAACCTCATTACGTTATTTTATGATTTTGACAATTCAATATTTAGAAACCTTCTAATTACGAAGGTTAAAGAGAGATTCTTTCTTTTGCCCATACAAGATACATATTGTCAAAATATGTATTGATATATCGTTCTCATTCTCTGTCTTTTAATAAAAGACTAGACTATTAATATTTTGCGTAATTTAAATGACAAATTTACAAGATCTGATATTTATTTGTTTAATTTGTCAAGATATATTTTCCTCTAAAAAACTACCAACAATATATATTATATAATATATTATATATATATATATATATATATATATATATATAAGGAAAGACTTGACTAAAGTCATCACAAATTAAAGGATAAAAATTGTCAGCCATTCAATTTATCCGTTGTTTGATTGAGATTCCATTCAATTTAAACAAAAATAATAATTCTCAGTAGTGGAGCCAGCACTGCCAGGGTGGGCCAATGCCTGTTGGAGTTGTCGACTACTTCAGCATTAAGGGTAACAGAGACGCACTCGGGGGTCCCTGGACGGTCAGCGGGCGGGTGCCCGCTCCCGGTGAGCGGGCGGGGGTCGCGGGGGCAGCGCCCCCGAGCCCGTAGGCGGTTCTGGGCTTTTCCATGTATAACCGCTGTAGGATTCCTTTTAAGTTATTAATTCCTTTTTGGGTTGGGCTTAGGAATAGGATTCTTGTAAAACTAGGTTTAATCTCTTAAACCTAGTATATAAACATTCTTTTCCTTGTTATGTGTGTGAGAGCAATTCATTCATTGTAACGAGAGAGGTGAGGCATATTTCAATAATATTGACTCAGCTGGACGTAGCCCACATTGGGTGAACAGGGTAATCGCGCGTTAATTTTTTTTACTGTTTGTTTTGTTTACTTATTATTTTGTTCCAGTTGCTTCTCTATTTCGTTCAATGCCCTTCCTGAAATTTTCAAAAGAATCTACAAGTTTTTTTAATTTGCAATTACACCTTAGTCAATTTATATAATTTCTAAATTACTAATCCAATCATCAAACCCAAAAACAAGATAAAGCAATATTTAGATTATAAATAAATAAGGTCTCCATGTCATACGAATTTAATTGATCGTTATGGTAAAAAAATTATAAAGTTTATATTTTTCCCTAAACTTGATGATTTTGTTTTTAATGTAGGAAAAATATCTTGTTACCATAGAGTTCCTCTTCTAATTGATTTGTTTAATTTAGATTACTTTTAGAAAATCAGTGTATTATCTGGGTTTCGTTATGTAATTTGATTTCTTTTATTTAATGTTTTTAATAATACTGACAATAATCAATTTTAAAACATCAAATTTCATTGAGGTTATTGTTATTGTGTGGAATAAAGTTATTAAAATTTCAATATTTATTATTATGTTAAAAAGTTTATTAAAAAGTTGTTTTTCTCAGATCTATCATGGCATCCATGCTTGTGTGAGGCCATAAAGATAGCCAGATCTGGCCGGTCATTTGGGCCATGTCGACGGGTAGATTTGGATGGCCATATGGGCCATGCCGGCAACTAAATCCTACTGCTCTGGTGATGGCCATGACCACCACGAGTCCACAACAACTTCCAATTTTTCTTTTTTTAGTTTTTTATTTGTTCTATTTTTAAATTGTTAAACCTTAGTTGTCATGTTAAGCAGCTTCCATTAATGAGTGAAAATATTACATGAAATTGATTGTTAAAAAAAAATTGTTTGGTGAAGATCCATGGTGATGATGATATACGGTGGGTTTGCGTGTGGCTTTCTCAATGGTATATGGTGGATTTTGTGGTGGTGTGAAAAAAGCTTGTTTAATTGAAAATTCTAAGATGGATGATGAAAGAATTTGTGTTGAGTTTACTGATTTAAATGGCGGGTTTGGATGGAAGGAGAATGGGAGATGTTGAATTTAATAATTTTAATTTGATTTTAAGATTATTGCGTAAAAGGGAATAATTTTAAAGTTTTTTTTAGGTAAAAATAAAATTTGATAAATTTTCTGAAAATTTGATAACATTTAAAAGGTTTGGGATAATATTTAGATTCTTAGTTTTAGTTTCAAGGGTAAAAATGTCTTTTAATAGTTGAACAAAAATTTATTTCAAAAACCAACGGTGCTTAGATAATTATACGAAACACATGGGGGTTAAGGAAATATTTCCCTTTTATTAAAAATTAGAGGAATAAAAATTGTTGGCCGTTCAATTTATTCCATTATTTTATTGAAATTATTAAAGTTGATGAGTGAATAGTCAGAAAGTCTTTAGTCGAGCTTTTAAATTTATGGTAAACTAAAAGAACAAAAAAGGTTGGGCCATCGATTGATTGAGATTGTTAAGACCAAAATAGTAATTGACTTGTAATTTTAAATATCAATTGATAAATAAAAAAATATAAAGGATTAAAAGATTATCAGAGTTATCTTATGATAAATAAATTTAATGTTTTAATGTCAAGTAATTAATTCCCTGCATGTGTGTGAGTGAGTGCATATATATTTCCAATAAATTGATTTAAATCATTAATTACTGCCATATCATCATCAGTAATCCTTTTTTATATAAAATTTTTAAAAGCCTAATAATTTCTATTAATATTTTGGCAAATTAGTTAAGAAAAAAACAAACTAAAATTATTGGTCATCCCATTTATTCCACTACTTTATTGATGTTGTCATGACTAAAAAAAAAAAAAAAAAGTATTATTGGCCGGCTAATTGATTGAGATTGCTACGACCATATTAAATAGTTTTATTGGCCGGCTAATTTACTCCATTAGTTTATTAAGATTGTCATGACTAAAAACACAAAAGTATTATTGGTTAAAAATAAAAAAATTAATCGTTTTTGGCTAATATTACTTAATAAATCATTGATTTGACCTTTCAAGTTTGAGGTAAACTAAACAAACAAAAACTATTGACCCATTAATTGATTGAGATTGCTAAGACCATATTAAATAGTATTATTGGCCGGCTAATTTACTCCATTAGTTTATTGAGATTGTCATGACTAAAAACACAAAAGTTGATAGAGATTTCAAATTTAGTTCTATATAAATCAACACAAAAAGGGGAATAAAGAAAAACTTGAAGCAGAGTGAACAAGCAAATTGATAGGTGTTTAGAGAGAGAATTGTTACAATGGAAAGAGTGTTAATTAAGTTGTCATTTTGGGTTGTATTAGTTTTGGTTCAAACATCTAGATTCAATAGTTCTTTGGAAAATGAGAGGATTAGTCTGTTAGATTTAAAGTCCTTCATAAAAGAAGTCAGTGATTTTCAAACGGAAAAAATTCTTGTTTCATGGGTTGATGATAAAATGTCTAATTATTGTGACTGGGAGAGAGTTCAATGCAATGCCACTACTGGACGTGTTATCAAACTTTCCCTTAATGATACAAGGCAATTTAGTCAATATTACTCTCTTGATAGACTTCCTACTCTAAATTTATCCTTGTTTCATCCTTTTGAAGAGTTGAAAAGTCTTGATTTATCTTACAATTTCTTTGAAGGTTGGCACGAGAATAGAGGTATGTATATTATTTAAGTAATTAGCTTAAAATATATGATCCAATTAAATTACTTTTGCAACAGTCTAGCAATATATATTTATTTATTTTTAAAACTTTTTTCATTGTTTACATTTAGAATATGGGTCAGACAAAAAATTTATGTCATTGTTGACACCCTTAATTAAATTACAAAACATGCTTATTAATTTGTTAATTAATTGTAAAAGTACTATATTGATGTATAAAAATAGATTATATAAGCTATGCAGATTGTTCTGAGCTATATATGTATGTTGATGCATTAATTGTGTTCTTGGAATAATGAATAAATATGTTGAGTAAATAACAAATATATTGAGTCAATAATGTAATGACATTACCTTTACAGCATATGATGGCTTCAGGTGTTTGAAACAGCTCAAGATCTTGGATCTTAGTTACAATTACTTCAACGCCACTCTTTTACCATACTTGAATAACTTAACTTCACTTACCACTTTGAATCTTGGATGGAATAATATGGGAGAAGGTTTGAAATCGGCCAAACAAGGTATATATGTTTTAAGTATTATTCTTTAATTTCTTATTAGTTAATCTTAATCTTTTTATTTCTTATTTAAAAAAAAAAAAAAAAACTCTTTTTATTGGTGCAAGTATAAACTTAGGGGCTGTTTTTCTTTTTCTTTTTTCTCTAAACACTAAAAACTTAGTAATTATTGGATACATAATGTATTTTTAAACTAATGATGTTTAAATTTATACAATTTTATATTAATTATATTAATAATTAATATTATAGAAAAGAATTTAAGTGATAAAAAAAAAAAGACTATATTTTTTTTCTTTCTAATTATGGTGTATTAATAGTTTTATAATAGAAGAATAAAAGAAATAATATTACAAGTTGTTCAATTTTGTTTGGTAAAAATTATTGTTCGAATTCTAAATGTTCATGTTGAAGTGCCCAAATATTTTAATTTTAAATTAACGTTTTATATATAAAGATAATATTTTCTTAAAATCAGTTTCCTTTTCTTAAAATTTTCCATCAATCTTGCTTTTAATTAACTCTAAATCTTTTTTATTGTTTGGCACAGGTTTAGCAAATTTGTCAAACCTAAAAGTATTAAATCTCGATTGGAATCGAATCAATAACTCTCTATCAAGCCTAGGTATGCAATATCTATTAAATTTTTGAAACACTCTTTGCAATATGACAACTTGTGAATAAAAAATTAAAAATGAATTTTTCAATTCAAAATCTAATGGTTTCTCTTGGCACAGGATTAAAAATGTTGAGAAACTTGGAAGAGTTGGATTTGAGTGGTAATGGAATGAGCGGCTCTCTAACATTGCTAGGTAACAATAACTACAACCATCAAAATATTAAGTTACAATCATCTTCTCAAATTGCTTCAATAATTATATTTAGATATTACCTTAATTTTTTAATTTTTTTTCTTCTGTATTTTCTACCTACATTTCAAATTCAATTTCTTCTCTGGTTTTGCTTTTGTTTTTATTTGTGCAGGTTTAGCAAATTTGACAAACTTGAAAAGCTTGGATCTAAGTAATAATCAAATTAGCACTTCTCTAGCAAGTTTAGGTATGCTATACATATCACACTTGAAAAAAAGTATAATTAGAAGTACTCTTGCATAAAATTAAAAATTAAATAGATAACATTACAAACATATCAGTTAATTTATTTAAAAGATTTTATATAAGTAGTTTAGTAGTATGGTACTACTATACAAAGATTGAAATATTATCGTTCGCATGATTACTTCACTGTCTTATTTTCTCATCCCACTGTCTCTTGGTGCAGGTTTACAAAATCTAAAAAACTTGGAAGAGTTGAATATGCTAAATAATGGAATGAGCGGTTCTCTTACTTCGCTTGGTAACATTAATGACAACCAATATTTGTCAAAGTTTTAGATCAAAATTTTAAAGTTACAATCATTTGGTATCAATTATTTTAATAATTTTATCCATTGCTTTAACACTTTGAAACCCTTAATTTAACAACCTTGGAGATATTGGATCTAAGATATAATAGCATAAGCAGCGATCTAACAAAATCGTGCTTTGTATATTTCATAACATGTACTTTGATGGTTTGTTTTTTGGATCAATAGATTTTTTTTTTTTTTAAGAAAATGTGAGGAAATATGGAAAAATATTTCCTCACATTTTCCTAGATTCTCTTCTAAGTGATTAAAATTTCGAGTTTGATAGCATATAATAATTTACAATTTTTATATAATGACATGATTGATATATGTAGTGACAAATCGGAAGATAATATATACTAATATTATAGTTAAAATTCTACATGTTGGAGTGCCCAATATTTTAATTTTAAATTAACTGTTTTATATAAAGATAATTTTCTTAAAATCAGTTTCTTTATTAAAATTTCCATCAATCTGCTTTTAATTAACTCTAAATCTCTTTTATTGTTTGGCACAGGTTTAGCAAATTGACAAACCTAAAAGTATTAAATCTCGTGAGAATCAAATCACAACTCTCTATCAAGCCTAGGTATGCAATATCTATTAATTTTTGAAACACTCTTGCAATATGACAACTTATGAATAAAATAAAAATGATTTTTCAATTTAAAATCTAATGGTTCTCTTGGCACGGATTAAAATGTGAGAAACTGAAGATTTGGATGGAGTTATATGGAATGAGCGGCTCATACATTGCTAGGTAACAATAACTACAACCATCAAATATTAAGTTACAATCATCTTCTCAAATTGCTTCAATATTATATTATATTTACTTAATTTTTTAATTTTTTTTCTCTCTGTATTTTCTACCTACATTTCAAATTCTATTTCTTCTTGGTTTGTGTTTTTGTTTTTATTTGTGCAGGTTTAGCAAATTTGACAAACTTGAAAAGCTTGGATCTAAGTGATAATCAAATACACTTTTCTAGCAAGTTTTAGGTATGCTATATATATCACACTTGAAAAAAAGTATAATTACAAGTACTCTTGCACAAATTAAAATTAAATAGATAGCATTACAAACTATCAGTAATTTATTTAAAAGATTTTCTATAAGTAGTTTAGTGTATGGTACTACTATACAAGATAAAATTATCATTCGCATGATTACTTCACTGTCTTATTTTCTCATCCAATGTCTCTTGTGCAGGTTTACAAAATCTAAAAACTTGAAGAGTTGAATATGGCATATAAGGAATGAGCGGTTCTCTACTTCGCTAGTAACATTATGACAACCAATATTTGTCAAAGTTTTAGATCAAATTTTAAGTTACAGCCATCTGGTCACAACTATTTTAATAATTTTATCCATTGCTTTAACACTTTGAAACCCTTAATTTAAATATGTATACTAAATTCCAATGTTGAACTTTTTATAACAACTTAACCTTTTGATTCTCAAGTGGTTCTTTAATAAATTAGATCAAAATACTTCATTTTCAATATGATACTCAATTTATCTTTAAATACACATATGTATTATCTTACTTTTTCTATCTGATTTTAAAATTTTAGTTATTTATTGGTACAAGATTAGAAATTTTACAACCTTGGAGATATTGGATCTAAGATATAATGCATAAGCTGCGATCTAACAAATCGTGTTTTTTATATTTCAAACATGTACTTTGATGGTTTTTTTTTTTGGATCACTAGTTTTTTTTTTTTTAAAGAAAAATGTGAGGAAATATGAAAAAAATTTTAAATTATAGAGCTCTTCACAGTATTTTCTATGGATATTAAAGAACAATGAGATTTAAATATAGAACTAGAATAAGAAATTAAATAGGACTATCTTTTCCAAATATATCAAATTAATGTTTTCCAATAATTAAATTAAAAAAAGTTAATTTTCAGTACAATTTTAATTAATTTGACTTTTCCAGTTAAATAAGTATATCCAAGTTATTTACCTGTGTTCTAAATGTCTCATTTTAATTTTTCATTTCTCTTAGGTTTATCAAATTTGGAAAGGTTGAAATTGTTGATTATTAATTTCCTAATTATTCTTTAATACATGTTTAGATAGATATGTTAGATTATATTAATTGTCCGGATATCATTCCTTTAGAACTTGAGTTAATCTTATAATTTTCTGAATTAATTTTTTATTTATAAGTCAATATTTTCTTTGTTGGTATAGGATTAGATAATCTAACAGCCTTGGAAACGTTGAAGCTAACGCGCAACTTCATAGCTGGTTAGGTACAATACAATTTATCTTTTTCATTTCAAGATCAATGCTCCTTGTAATTGGTCTAAATTTGAATAAAAACTAGAAGTTATGGCTCGCAAATCCGATTTGGTTATTTGTTTATAGATGATACATCTTAAACTAATATTTGAATTATATGTCCTTTTAAAATAATTTTGAGAAATTTATATTGCAAGAAAATTATATAACAAACACTAAATTGATTTTGTTTAGTAATTAATTATGATTTTAGTAATTTTTCAAAATATAACAAGTAATATTACTATTTTTGGTGGTTGTAATGAAATGAAAGAATGCAAAAAAAAATATAAGGTAGAAAGGTTTACTAGATTTGAGATTAAATAGATTTAATAGAGTAATATTAAGAATTAATTAATTAAAGAGTGGAACTGCAGGAAGAATTAATTATATAAATATAAATTTGTATATATATGATGTATGGTACAACTCTTTTGTTGCCACATCACAATATATTAACTGAAAGGAACTTTCTACACTCTTACAATTGGTGTACGAAAATTAAATATTTATAATATTAAAAGTAAGAAAGCAATCTAGAAATTATATTATAACCTTTTACAAATTTTCATACTTGTTTCAAATTTGTTTGATTATTTATTTTCGGTTTTTATCTCTTTGGTCTCAATTGACAATTGTGAAGATGTTGTTGATCTTATTTTTCTATAATTTCCAACTATCTATTTTCAAATTCTTTTATCTTTTCATTGGTTTAGGTTTAGCGAATTTGAAAGGTTTGAAAGCATTGGATCTCAGTTATATGAAATGAATGGCTCTCTACAAGTTCGGGTATGTAAAACTTACATATTGTTTTCTAATTAATATAGTATTTAATGAAATTTTTTCACTATATAGCTAGTTGGCTGATTTCTTCAACTTTTTTATAGGAATATGTGAGTTAATGGATCTTGTTGAACTAAATCTTGAGGACTAATTGGTTGGTCAAGTCCCTCATGTCTCACCAACTTCACCTACCTCAAGGTTCTTGTTCTTTCATCAAATCAATTAAGCGGAATTTTGCCATCTGCTTTACTCACACAAAATCTCTTGATATTTGGATGTCCGGAAAACTTTAGGAAAATATTCTCTAAGTTCATGGGCAAACCATTCAAAGCTTCAGATACTTGCTCTCATCAAGAAACAACTCGTTAAGTGGAAAATGATAATTGGTTCCCTGCATTTCAGTTGAAGGCCTCAGTTAACTCATTGCAACTAAATGCTTCCCTAGTTTTCTTCTATACCAATATGACTTATTACCGTTGACCTCTCTCATAATAAGTTGGTTGTGCATTTCCATCTTGGTTGTTAGTAAATAACACAAACTTGAGAGGAATGCTTTGGTGAACAACTCATTCTCAGGAACTCTTAAACTGCCACACCCCACATGATTCCATTACCGTTTTGATATTTCTCACAACAATTTCAATGGTCCACTCCCTAAGAATATATCAATGGGTGAAATTACAAGGATGGATTTGTCAACAACCATTTTTCAGGAGAGTTACCATCTGATTTTCTCCTGGTTGCTTCTCATTGGAATTTTGAACTTGTCAACAACAATTTAATGGGCAAATATTTCCTCAATATATGAATGCCTCCATTGGCTCATATATTTGAACAATAACACTTAGTGGAAAAATCGGAAAGGATTACAAAATTTACATCTTTACGAGCCTTAGATATCTCCAACAACAAGTATCTGGTCAAGTTCCCAATTGGATGGAAACTTTTCAACGCCTCATTTTCTCTAATGTCAAAAAACCTTCTAGAAGGAAATATTCCTGTCAATTAAGCAAGTTGTCATCCCTTATGGTTTTAGATGTCTCTGAAAATAATTTGACTGGACCCATTACATCTTTTTTTTATTTTTCATCTATCCAAGAGTTTGTTCATGCGAAGAATGCTTTCACCGGCCAATTCCAAAGTCACTGTTTAAACTCTGAATTATTGATGCTCATTTGAGGGACAACCAATTTTCAGGAAGTATTCCTAATTGATCATAAGCATTCAAGTTTACGTGTTCTTCTTTTGGGAGGCAATCACTTGCAAGGTCCTATACCTAATCAGTTATGTCAATTAGAAACCTAGCATCTTAGATCTTTCACATAATAGACTTAATGGATCATACCTTCATGCTTTATTAGGATGATATTTTGGAAGGACCAAGTGATATTCATATTGAGCTATAGGTCAATTGGTTTGGCACTTACCAATTTCATGATTATGAATCATCTCACTACAATTCCATTTTTCATTGGGTTGGTTTGAAGATGCTTTTCCATATTTATATCATTCCTTTGAAGTGATTTTGACAAGAATAGGTATGATTCTTACAAGGGTGACATTCTTAACTTTATGACTGGAATGGATTTGTCAAACAATGACTTATTTGGAGATATCCCTCAGAAATCGGAGACCTTCAAGATCAAACATTGAATTTTCCAATAATTATTTTGAAAATCCATACCAAAGAGTTTTTCCAAACTAAAATATAGAAAGCTTAGATCTTTCCCATAATAAATAAGCGGCCAAATTCCTCAACAATTGACCGAGTTAACCATTAGCTGTCTTCATGTGTCGTACAACACTTGTCTGGGTTGACTCCTAATGAACGTCAGTTTGCTACCTTTGATGAAAGCAGTTATATAGGTAATTCTGGTCTATGTGTTACCCTAATCAATAAAGCTGCACATGTGCCAACTCCACCCTTGTTACCATCCATGGAGAAGAAGGAGAAGATCTGCAATTGACATGGTGGCATTTTATTGGAGTTTTTTTGGATCATATGTCACTATCATATGGGGGTTATTGGTGATTCTTTGGATCAACTCACATTGGCGTAGCTATGGTTTTTATTTTATGGTGAATGCATTGTCTTGTTGTTATTGGCTTTCAAAATATGTATCATGCTAGGCCACTATAGAGTAACTTGAATAATCTTTTTACCTTTGGCTACTGTACATTTTTGTTCTGTTGTATTTGGTGCGTTCAATAATTTCTATAAAACTACTACATATTTCTTCAATTCAGGTTGTTTCCTTGAATTTGGTTTATATTGTTTCTCATAATAAGGTGCGTATCCATGCTGATTTAGCTTGTTGCTTTCTATTAAACAATAATGTTTTTCATTATTATTATTATTTTTCACTTATTCTCATGAAGATTTTCCAATGATTTAAAGGATTCATGTTATAATTCAATGCAATGAAGGTGCCTGATTTAACAATAAAGAGAACAATTAGTTCTATTAATATTCGAATAAGAAGACATTGTAAATTATTATTATATATATTACTTTTTTAAATGTTGCGAAATTTGTTATTCTAGCTGTCATCCGATAGATTCATCTAACATTTCTGAAGGTGATTAAGCCATCATCAGAGATACAAGCTAAGAAAAGGATGTAAGAGATGTTTGGCAAGTATGAAAATAAAAAGGAAAGTTGAGAGAAAATCGGTCTACTTATGTTATAGTAAAAAATGCCTTTGCATTTGAGGTATGTCCCTTTATATAGGGCACGAAAATATCATATTATACAATCTGAACATTAACACAAATTTGTTTTCTTCATATGAGGCAGCAAAGAGTAATAAATACTTCTCACTGAAATACATACTTGTGAGAAACAGTCAGATTAAAATTAGATTTGTATGATGCTATTAGCCCATCAATTAATCTGTCTAGTCAATTTTAGATATACCAACCATCTTGACAGATAACTACCAACAATAATGAAGAATCATTTCTATTTTTTGAGGACAAGTTGCCACGCTTTCTACACATCCATTCAGGTAACATAACTCAATTTCTTGGTTGTGCAGACTTCTTTTATTTGAGATCCCATTTTGTTTGTTGAAACTATTATTTATTAATCTTTTATTTATTAATTTTGTAAGAAAAAGACATAATATCTACTTTGTAATGCATAACTCTTAAATCATACTAATAATAATAATCTTAAGAACACGACATATATTTTCCCTTAGAAACTTTATAAGGCAGGCCTTATCTCATCGGCAACGGACCGACCCAAAGCCACTTGCATAACTTTGTTTGAGCCAAGAAAGAATCTGAACAAATAATCACAATGAAAAGGCATTAATTTGCTTACACGACAATGTACTGAACTAAAACTATGAAAAAATTAATTAGCTGACCGGCTGGTAGGTTTGAGCTGATCTCTGAACTCTTTGAACTTGAGATTTCTCATATCTCAAAAGAGAAAAAATAATGGAGTTGTAATTTCCACGGCTTCTCTTATCGAATTCACGATCAATTCTTTGTGTTCTCTCTCCTCTTTCTTCTTCGTCTTTGACAAAGTGACTGCATTCATTCATTATAAAACATTACATCAAAATTACATAAAATTTTACGTTACAAGAAGAACGACACAAGCCTACTGCTCGATCATGCTTCGACTTCGGCATGTCGTTAACGCTGAAACGGCGCTCTTCACTGCTATTCTCTTTGCGTTAGGTTTTAAGAAGTCTCCGCACTGTCCTGAGGTTTGGGTCGTAAGAAATAAAGAAAATTTTGATTATGATAAAAGAAAGAAAATTACAAAGAGGGCTCTAGATATATATCACTAAATACACCCCTAGATAATTTGAAGTGTCCAAGCCCATTCAGCTAAAGACACCCCAAGATATTTTAAAGTATAACTTATTAATTAAATAGTGGTATTATTGAAGCCCACTAATCTCTTTCTAAACCTCTAATGAAATAAGATTTTATTAGATAAAATTATACATGATGTATAAAACTCTACTCCTTATACAAAAAAAGCCTTATCATTTTCCCTTTTATCTCTTCTCTTAATGCAGAGATTTACCCACCTAAGGTAGAATACGTAAGATGTGTGCGGGATCCCGGTGATCAGCAATAGAACAATATAAGCAATATGCAGAGTTACACACAAAGAACAGATCAAAACACTTTTTAAATGATTTGCTGCTTTAATGCTTATTGAATGGAATGTGATTTACCAAGATTAGCAATTTACTTTTTACAACTAGTTTTCTCCACATCCAAACGATTGTAACTTACATGTTGATGTGGAGATGAACTCAAATTTGAATAATGAGAAGTTGGGACTTTGGCCTTAATTATGAAATCTAATTTGCATGCCAAATGGGTTTTTTCCCACACAACATCCCCGTTTATCAAGTTTTAAAGAAAAAAATAAAAACTATTTTCAAATACATGTAGAGATTCAATATTCTTATTTGTTCGATTCTTTTTCAATCTGTTACAATTCTTCAAGCTGACAGTAGGTGGCCTTGTCACTCGACTCAGTCGGTGTCACCGCCACCAATATCCGAGTCTTCTGGTTCTCCATATCGAATTACCTCACTAGTAAATGATGTAATCATTGAGTTCACCTTGCTCTCTCTCTTCTTCTTCTTTTTTCTTCTTCTCTTTTTCATTTTCTTGCTCAGGTTTGATATGAATGCTCTTGATTGTTCTATAAATTAATGAAGAAGCAGTGATTTATATAGGGGGCGTGCTGAGAGTAACTTGAACGACCAACCCACCAACTTCAGTTTCAAAAACAATGGGTGTACGTGCGCTTCTTCGGTTATTTGTAACTTCGAGAATAGCCTCTTGGACCTCTTGGTCATCATAGAGATATTATACAAACAAAGCTTGGGCGGTCTAAGCCTTAAATTTCAAAAGGTTTTGCATATACAAATTTCATATTCCCTGTTGATGACCAGCCCAACATCTAACTAGAAGAATTCAAATTTGAGATCGTATACCTTAACCACACATCTTAACGCTTCCTTAATTGAGTTATCCAATGGTGGATATATATCAACACCATATTGTTATATATAATAATATATATATAATATATGAAACGTTCTAAACAACTAACAAAGGTTGTCAGACCAACTTGCAGATCAAGTGCAATCAAATCGCTCAGTTCTTGCCTACAAGAAGAGTTTCATTCTAGACGCATCAAGTTTCTCTCCGCCTAATGCTTCGCTTGACGCAAATTTCGACGTTTCAAGAACCGCAAGTTTCTCGCAAAAGAAACGTAAAGGCAAACGTCTAATCATTGTTATTATGCACCCGCCCGATCATTTGCCAAAAATTGTCTAAACAAGCCTAGCATTATATATATATATGATAAAACTAATAATGTCATATTGTCATTAAACACTGCATTACAATTGTTTAAATCTTAAACATCAAGTTTTGCTACATCAATCATTGTTGTCCTTTCTTCTACAGATAACAACACATTTAAACTAAATATTTATTCACATTATAACTAAATAAACTCATCACCTTTTCACACCCATAATCAGTTATTTTTATGTCCGGTCAAATACAAATAGCAATGCACCAAGCAAAACACATCACACTTCTCATTGAAACGCCTTGGGTAGTCAATACTCAAGAGCAACAAATCCCATTATTCTCTTCCGCGTCTTTTTATGTAGCCTTGCCTTCAAGAATAGACACAAATAGCGAAAAATCATATAATTTAGCAACATTTTGTTTGTCGATTAAGATATTCCCGGTTTTATAATTTGAAATATAGGTTTGGGGAACCTAAAGTGAAATATGCAATAGCATTAGCTATTTCCACTGCTATCTTTAACTATTTGTAATTGTAGGGCTTGAAATGGGGATGAAAGCGACAATAAATACGTCAACAAGAGTTCTGTAATCTACTGATTCAAAAACTAAAATAGGAATTTCAGTCTCTAACAACATCTGATCAACTTCAAAATACTATTGTGATTCATGTGTACGCAAATAAGATGTTGTTGAGACATACATATTGTTTCAAAGAAGTCGTCAAATTTCATAACGAAAACTTGGCGGTCTGTAAACCTCATCATACAATCTATAGCCAAATCCATTGAATATATTTTTCCCTCATGGAATTCTTTGTGGCTCTCTTGAGCTCTTCAATGAAACAACACGAAAGATTAAAACTACCATTACCAAAGGCAATTAATTTTTCTACCAAGATTTTCCCATTCTTCATTACAATTGCCTTCTTCTCTGCCTTTCGCTGATACTTGTTTGTTTTAAAGCACCAAATCATCTACCCTATAAACAAAACCCCAAAAGTGTTAAGAAATCATCTGCCACCCCTCCTTCACATTCATACCATGTTGATTTTAACTGTTAGATTTCATGGTTAAAGGAGATAAGTGAGGGTTTTGCCAAATCTGAGAGAAGGTTACGAATGATGAAGAAATTTCTCATATGGATCTTGCTGATGTTTTCTGACTTCAAGGAGGTGAGGGATAACAACCCTAAATATATTTTAAACAATTAAACTGATCAATAATAATATTAAGGAAAATCCTCTAATATCAAGGTGAAGTTTCTATATACCATTTAATTTGATTTGAATAATTAATAAAAATAAAAATTGCTCAGGAGGTACCTAGACTTGTTAGAGATCCATATTTGATTACCACTAAATCCATACTTTCAAGTTTTTCAAATTTCCTAAATCATGTATAAAAAAAGATAAAGAAGTTTAAAAATCATACATAGGAATCAATAATTGAAGAGAAAAATAATTATATGTTCTCAAAGTTTTCAGAATAGTGATAAAAATGTGGTAGTATTTGATATATTGGTTAAAACGTTACAGATTCGAACAATAATTTTTACCCAACAAAATTGAACAAATTGTAATGTTATTTTCCTTTATTCTCTCCTATAAATCTATTAATTCACCACATAATTAGAAAAAAAAAAAATTTCTCGTTTGTTTTTATCACTTAAATTCTTTTCTATATATTTTACCACATCAAGTATACAACTTTCCATTGAGAATATTATTAATTATATATATTTAATATAAAAGTATATTAGTAAATATAATTTAAACATCAGTAATTTAAAACACATTATGTATCTAATAATTACTAAGTTTTTAGTGTTTAGAGGAAAAAAAAAAAAACAGCCCCTAAGTATATACCTGCCCCTAAAAAGTTATTTTTTTTTTTAAATAAGATAAAGATTAAGATTAATTAATAAGAAATATAAGATATACATACAACATATATACCTTGTTTGGCCGATTTCAAACCTTCTCCCATATTTTCCCTCCAAGATCAAAAGTGGTAAGTGAAGTTAGGTTATTCAGCAGGGTAAAAGAGTGACGTTGAAGTAACTAAGATCCAAGATCTTGAGTTGTTTCAAAACACCTGAAGCTATCATATGTTGTAAAGTAATGTCAATACATTATTGACTCAAATTTATTAGATGGTAGGGTAGGCAACTTGTCCAGATTTTTGTGTTAGATGTATAAAGCTATCTGAGTTTTCATCATTGCTTTGTATGTATATTCTTGCTCTAGTTATCTTGTTATTCCTTCTATATATGACCTTTCTTTTCTTGGTGTTTGTGTTAGAGGTGTTCGGTTCCGGGTACCCTGCACTTTTTGAAGGAACTGAAACCGAACCGACGATTCCTTGAAATTTGAACCAAATCTATAGTGCTTAGAAACAAGTCAATTCCTCATAAAATGTTGTGTTTTTTGCTTCTATATTCCACACGACTAATAGTTTTATTCCTCAAATGACTTCTTTGAAACTAGTTGATTACCAAGCTTACTTGTCCTGATCAGACCTTGTCGTTCTCTTTAGCTTTTAGCACCAAGTTCATATACTTTGTTAAATAGTGTAGCAGTTGTTGGCCTTCATTCACCAATGGTCTTATGATTCTCACCGTTTGTGAAGGGTTTATCCAATTCTTAACTTGAGAGTCTGAGAGATTGTTAATGTGTGTGCAATTGGCCCGCCTCCTCTCAGTCACAAAAAAAAAAAAAAAAAAAAATTATCAATTACACAAACATTTCAATTGCTGAAAATGGCAATAAAAGATAATAACGTAAAATTCTCTTCTCTTTAGGGTGTGCTGGGAGACAGTGTCTTCCATAAGACATACCCTACATTCAAAAACCTTTGTTGGGTGTGTGTGTCCTGCATGTCCCTGACTCGACCGCGCGAAAATGCCCCATGTTGCCCGCCCTGAAAATACCCGTCTACTTAAAAAATCCCCACCAATTACCTGACCCGCCTCAAAAATTTCCTTTATCAGCAAAGGAGAATCGAACTCAAGATCACTTGTGAATACCTCAAGAGCTTTATCGTCCCACCCAACCACCCAAAAGTGGTTAACTGATAAAATCTTTCATTTACTTTAATACCCGCAAATATAATGTTTATTGGGTTAGTGTTTAGAAACCATTGCATAAAGTGTAATAATTTAAAAAGGATCAATGTTAATGCTATATATTTTATTGACAAACAAAGCTTTTCCTACTTACGATTTTTAGGTCATTTCAAACCCTAGAGATAGTGAAATATTAAGCACGCCTAAGACTTAAACTATCGTACATCCTTATCATGGATTTTTATACTTTTTCAGGGGATAAATAATAATCAAAGGAGTATCTAATACTTCATAAAGATTAGGGTTCGTTTTATGTTTCGCTATTTCTCATGGGTTCTTTGATAACTCATGGGCTGATCTTATTAAACCGTAAGGAACAAAATATAGACTTCCATCTCTAAGTTTCATTTCAGCATACTCCTTCTTTTGAGTGTAAAGTGTTGTCAAACCAAAATACCAAACAAACATAACTCTCCCTAAAAAAAAAAAGCAATTAAGTTGTACCATCAAATACGACTACCTTATCATGACTTCTTCTTAGTCATTATTTTGCCTTGACAACCCCTCCTTGCGGTCAGGCATGGCTAGCTCCAATGGTGTGACGGCCGTGCTTCCACAGCCGATAAACGAAGTCACGCCCACTAGCAATTTGATTATTATAAACAATTGAACTTTCTATCAACAAGCACCAGTGGTCTAGTGGTAGAATAGTACCTGCCACGTACAGACCCGGGTTCGATTCCCGGCTGGTGCATATTGTGTGGGGCTATGATGATTAACCATTCTCGATGGCTGGTTCCATCCACTCCGATTACTGATGTCAGCAAGTGCCGTCTGAGCTCTAATTTTTTTTTTTTCTATTTCTTCAAAAAAAATCTAATTTTATTAAAAAAATGATATCATTTATTGATTTCAAATAAGGGATGAGTAATTTCTCATCTTAATTTTATGCCACTCTCATCAATTCCCTCCAACATTCTATTCTCCAATCCCATTAAACTTTTTGAAACAAAACTCTTTAATCTTCCCCCAAATCAAAATGTTCACTTCTTCAACTTCTTTAGCTTCAATTTCTCCACCCACTTCACTCCACCCTCCCAACAAACCCTACTTGTAACCCACCTTGTAAACCTGCAAATCCATGGACCATCTTAACAAATCAACCCCAAACCATCAAAACAGCCTTTTCACAAACCCGAGCGTCCAAAATAAACTCATTGCCTTCTGTTGACTCAGGAAAATGGAACATGGACATGCTTGTCAGTGTTTGATAAAATTCCCCAACCACTGTGTTTGCCTGGAATACTATGATAAAGGGTATTCTGGATTGATTTGCATAGAAACGGGGTTTTGATGTACTTAATATGCTTAATAGCGATGTTAAGCCGGATCATTATACGTTCCCCTCTTGTTGAAGGGTTTTTTCACGTGATGTTGCTTTAAAGTTTGGTAAGAGTTGCATCGTCATGTGGTGAATTTGGGTTTGGTTCTAATGTGTTTGTGCAAAATGCGTTGATATGTGTATTCTTTGTGTGGTGAGACTGATGTGGCGCGAGGGATTTTTGATATGAGTTTAAAGAGGATGCGGTTACGTGGAATGCCATGTTTTCAGGGTATAAGAATGAAGAGGTATGAGGATACCAGGAACTTTTTGGTGAGATGGAGATGAAAGGAGTGTTATCTACTTCATTACCTTTGTTTTGGTGGTATCAGCTTGTGCTAAATTGAAGGATCTAGATGTTGAAAGCGGGTACATAGGTATGTTAAAGAGTGTAACCATTGAACCCAATGATATTGGAAAATGCTTTGATTGATATGTATGCAGCTTGTGGAGAAATGGATGTTGCACTTGTTTTTTGGAATGATAAAAATAGAGATGTATTTTCTTGACTGGTATTGTTTCGGGTTTTTGAATAGAGGACAAGTTGATTTAGCTCGGGATTTTTTGATGATATGCAATAAAAGATTATGTCTCATGGACAGCCATGATTGATGGGTATCTTCGAGTGATAGGTTTCAAAGAGGCTTTAACTCTTTCCGTGAGATGCAAACCTCAAATATAAGGCCTGATGAGTTCACCATGGTCAGCATTCTTTCACTTGTGCTCATCTAGGGGCATTAGAATTAGAGAATGGATAAAGACTTACATTGACAAATATAAGGTGAAAAATGATACATTTGTGGGGAATGCTTTGATTGACATGTACTTTAAATGTGAAATGTCGAGAAGCACGAAGCATATTTAGAGAGATCCTTCGAAAGGACAAATTTACATGGACGCCATGATTGTTGTGTCTGCCATTAATGACATGGTCAAGAACTCTTGATATGTTCTCTGAAATGCTTAGAGCTTCAATAACACCAGATGAAGTAACTTATGTTGTGTCCTTTGTGCCTGTACTCACACTGGCATGGTATGAAGGAAGAAAGTATTTCTCTGGCATGACCAGCCAACACAGTATTGAGCCTATTTAACACATTATGGATGCATGTTTGATCTTCTTGGCCGAGCTGGGCGTCTAAAAGAAGCTCTGGAAGTTTAATTAATATGCCATGAAACCAATTCATTGTCTGGGGGAGCTCTTCTTGGTGCATGTAAGTTCACAAAGATGCAGAAATGGCTGAAATGGCAGCAAAGCAGATTCTTGAGTTAGATCCTGATAATGGAGCTGTTTATGTTCGCTGTGTATATATACGCTGCTTGCAATAATTAGATAATTCGCTTGAAGTTAGACAATCGTGCTTGATAGAGGAATCAAGAAAACCCCTGGCTGCAGTTTGATAGAGAGAATGGTGTGTCCATAATTTGTTGCCGGGACCGTCACATCCTGAAACGAGAGAAAATCTACTTGAAGTGTGAAAAATGACAATGACTTGAAATTTGTTGGGTATTTGCCTGATACTTCGGAGGTGTTTCTTGATATAGGGGAGAGAAAAAGAGAGTGCTGTTTATCGGCATAGTGAGAAGTTGGCTATGGCATTTGGGCTGATCAATTCAGAACCTGGGGCACGAATAGAATTGTGAAGAGCCTCAGATGTGCGTGGACTGTCACCGTGTGGCGAAATTGGTCTCGAAAGTGTATATAGAGAATGAGTCCGGGATAAAACTCAATTCCATCATTTCAGGGATGGATCATGTTCATGTAAAGATTATTGTGAGTTGAATTAGGTTTGATTCTCATTATTTGATAATTAATTGTTATTACTTCTTTCCTCCTAAGAGCCTTTGATGCCAGAAGTACATAATCATGGTTTTGCATGTGTTGTAGAATATCTTCAAACTTTCATAACTTGCTGGATTATAGTTTATACTATAGAATTCATGTGCAATACAATTTGAAAATGGCAACGGCAGCATTTTGTTCAATATTTTTCTGATTTTGTTGACGGCGAACTTTTGTAACTAAACACTATATGAGCACGCCACATTCATTCTGCAATCCAAGAAAGAAGTAAATTTTTGGACGAAGTTTGCAAATTTTATCATTGAAACATATTATCAACCATTGAGAAGCAGTTGAAGGTAGGCATGTAGTAAGAGCAGAGGGAAGGATTCTGAGAGATCATCTTCAAGTATTACCCAGAAACTTTGCGTATTGCAGAAAAATATATCCAGATTCTTAAGGAGAAGGGACTTTCTTAATGAAATCTTTAAGTAATTATTTCCATGTACTCCGATTCATAATTTACCCGATAATGTATTACTCTGCCTTGGCAATCAGATGTTTTATGTCACACATACATCACAATCCCTTGCAAACACATCAGGACCTCAATCTCAATAAATTAATGCAAACTAACGACCTCAATCTCAATAAATTAATGCAAACTAACACTTCTTTTGAATTCATGTACTTGCTTCTGACATTATACCAACCACACACGTTAAATGATAGGCATTTATAGAAACAGTGCTACAAAACTGCTTTCAGAACTTAAGTTCAAATGAAGAGCTACCAGCAACTATAACATCACAATAATTCCACTAAAGAGGATCAGGCTGACTTCCCCAGGATTTATTACTGGAAGTCTGCAATGTAAACTGATTGATTTATCTGTTTGACGTGTACCTGGAACGAAAAACTGGAATATAACTGTCAAGCAGCACTCTGTAAGAATCCCAGAATGCACAATCTGGTTTTGCAAGGTGACACGGAGACTCTGAAAAGTGTTTGACACTTACTTGTACAGACTGAGCATCTCCCCGCAAACTGCCCTCTCTGATCGTCTCTGAGCGCTGAGATGCTGTTCGTCAGATGGAGCAACAGCTTGCTCTCCATAACCGGCAATTTTCTAAACTCTGTACCAAGTCTGATCAGAGTTTTGAACTTGTACATGCAGATCGCCGTACTTGCTTATGAGACATTAAGCAAATCTCCAACATGCTTCACCTGGTCTATATAATTCTGCAACTGATTTAAATCTGGAACCTGAACCAGAGTCTGTGGCAAATCTTGAGCCATATCTAGAGCAGTCTGAAGCTCAAGAACTTGAGCCCTTGACAATGGTTTTGAAATCGGGATTGTCTTGGATTACAGCAGACTTATACCCCTTGGTTTCAAATGTAAGGAAAGACATTGGTTGGGACAATTTGGGGGCAGCTTCTTCACCAACTTTTCTGGAGGCAATTAGCGTGGAGCCACCACCACCAAATTCAGAACAAATGCTGACACTGCTACGGACTGCACGTTGGAGAATAGATACGTCAATGGCAAAGGCAATGCGGTCCTCATTCTGGCTTGAGATACGGTAATCATCAAACAGAGTTTTTCTTGTGAAACTGTGCAATGCATTGAATCCCATCACCACTGAGAAGTTGTAATGGAAGAATGCATGGTCTCTAGTAGGAAGAGTGGCATATTTCCCCATTTTGTCTAAGGCTGGAAGAAATCCCTTTCTAAGAGATTTACTCCATTCTCCGTCAGAAATGCCTTGAACTTCATCTCTTCTATTACTCCACCTCACTTCTCAGAAAAACAATTGAACATACTGCCCAAGTAGAGAGGAGACAGCGAAAGTATCAGAACAATACTCAAGGCTCATATGCACCCTAGAAATGCAGATTTAATTGGTTGCTTTTAGGGAAATAGGCAATGATTCAACCTTTTTGTAAATAAAAAAAAATCATACTATCAAGTACTAACCTAGAAGATGAATATTGCATGATGGAAAGAATTTTGAAAATAATGGTAATATTTCACCAACTTCTAACTTATACTGAAAAAAATGTAGCCTCTTTCTCCATAACTCATTAAGCTTTTAATATGGTGCAGAACACAGAAGTTAATAATACTAACTAGATACTGTAGTGCAAACAATTTTTGGAACAGAACCAACATGATGTAATATATCTGCCTGCACAAACAGTCTCACACCATGTCCTTATGATCATTTTCACATAGGAGTCAATCAATGCATCTTTTTTTTATTTAAAAAAAAAAAAAAAAAAAGTATAGCTAATGTGAAATTAGTGAAAGTTCAAACAAAAGAAGGCACTTAATAAGATATCACTCATACATCAACAAGCTTAAACTAAATACTAATTAATCATTACAGTGGTAACAAAACAACTGCAGATTCAGGAGGAAGCGGAAAGCTTTAATTATGAAGACTCGTATTCATACCAAATGCTGCATTGGGCCTATTGGCAGTAATAAGACAACCATCACAGAAAACAGGTTCAACGAAAAGAACATAATATATCAAAAATTAAATTCTTTTTGGGCTAAAATAAATTCAAGGGAAACAAAAACAAAAATCCAGTTATAACACAACAAAGTCAAGCATAACTCCATATCACACACCGCAAAACCTATACACTTGAAAATCGGAAATCTTATACTATAATATTAATCCTACAAAATGAAGGGATGTTTGATTAAAAGGAAACTTGTGCTACTTAAGAGGAGATATTTCCTTCAGTAGATGCTGTATACTTCATATCGAATTTTTTTATGGCAAAAAACAAAATACTCTTGAAACATTTTTAAATGCATTTGGCTTTAGCTGTGGTTGTAAGAAATGTTAAATTGGACAGGTATTACAATGTAGATTTGGAAATTAACAAAAATATCTCCTATGTTTGTTTTTTACTAAACATCCCTACAATAAAATATTAAAAGTTAATAAAAACACCCTCAACCCACTCATTAAATACGGACAGCCGCCATCACCACCGGAGGGTGGTCGGAGTGTTTTTGCAATTTCTAAAAAATATTTGGGGGTGTTTAGTTAAATTAACAAATTTAGGAGGTTTAAAAGAATTGAAAAAATAGAATATATTTTGAATAATGACATTTTACTGTTTAACTTTTTTTGAAACTAATAATAGTATCCCAAAAGCGACCAAACGAAGCCTAAAATACGTGTTTGTTTCTCTATTCTATTTGTATTCCAAAATCAAAATTTATTCTATTCTCAAAATCCTATTTTAAATTTTTAACTATTTTTAACTTAAATTCTACTTCGTAATAATCATTCAATTTATTTAATAATATATTTCAAAAATACTACTTTAAATATCTACACAACGTACTAAATATTTTTGAAAATGTTTTTTAAAAAGTATTAACATATTTTTAGAATCTTATCATATTTGATTTAATCTTATCCTATTTAGAATAGTTTTTCAACAAATGCATCCTAAATATTTTTGAAAATGTTTTGTAAAAATGTATTAAACACATTTTAGAATCATATTATATTTGATTTAATCTTATCTCATTTAGAATAGTTTTTTAGAATATCATATTTCAAATAATTTACCTTAAACTTTAAAGTAAATAAGAGTAAGGTAATGTTTGGGGATTGGGTATAGTCTTAAGATTGGACTATTTTATTCCCGATCTTATGTCTGATGGCTTTCAACAAATTGAATTAATAATCCCAAATTAATTATGTACATGTGGGATTACACAATTGGAATAAAAAACTCTTAAATAAAATATTCATAACTTAAAATTGTTATTTGTAATTATTCTAACGTAAATAAAATATATTTTCCATTTTATTTAAGTATGGTTTCTAAATTTAATTGTAAATAAAGTTAAAACACTAATTATTAATAAAGGATAAAAAGTTGTTGGCATTCAATTATTCCACTGTTGATTGAGACTCTATTCAATTTAATAAGAATAAAATTCTTAGTGGTGAGCTAGCACTGTCCTAGGGTGGGCCATCTAAAATTATATATTCAAATATAATATAATGAAAGAGAGTAATTTATATTTAATGAGATTTTTATAATTTTAACACATGTATTTAACAAAGAGGACTATTGAGATAGAAAGTACATGACCGAATAAAATTCCACCTTTATTTTAGGCTTTGCATTTTAACTCATGCAACCAAAGAAAATGTATGTGACCAATATGTCTTATCTTGTAATCGACATGTCCTAAGTTGGGATAGGTAATATAATTAGACGATTAATTTTTTAAACATATTTATTAAGAGTTTTAAAATTATTTTATTTTTCTAATTCTCATGTATCATTTATTTCAAATTTACATTATTATTATTTTTACCTTATGAAGTCAATTCTTAGTTTGTGGCTATAATACTCGAGTGTTAAAATAGAAACAAACAAGATGAAACATAAAGAAAATATACAGCCACACGACGATAGTGCACCGAATTGATCACCAAATGACTTGGCAATTCTGACCGTTGATTAATTTTTAACTTAATATTAATCAACGGTCAAATTTTGTCACGTCATTCGGTACATAATTTGGTACACTACTTTAGTGACTGTAACATTACTCTATAATAAACCCAAAAATATAAAAATTAATCTTCTTCAACAATAAACACAACTCATGTTTTAATCATGTAGTTGTACTCATATTTTATTCATGTAGCAGTTCTCCTCTCACATGTGTATTCTTCTTTTCATATGTGTATACAATAGGTGGGACCAGAAATTTTTTATGGGGAAAATTGCAATATCAATGAGTTGTAGGGCCAGAAAAAATGGTTGCATTTACTAGCTAAAGTTTATATTCAAAAATGAGGGTGTTCCTTATAAATTTTAAAATTTTTGTGAGACTCCATTAATTGACGAACATAAACAAACTTTCGAAAAGTAGCTCCTAGTATCTGACCTTGTTTCTAGCCTCAAATATTGGGAACACTGTTGTTAATTTTTTATAAGAATTTAAATTGAATTAGTTAATATCTTTTTATGATTTTGATCGTAGTTAAACTCGTCAAACTAAATCTCCGAAGCTCAACTGTCTAATAACATTAAGATTCATTTCTTCACTTAAATTTGACAATGCAACCAATTTACATAGAATAAGCTTATGATTTCATTTTGTTTTAATCATAACTTAAAATTAAAAGCTCAAACCTCATTACGTTATTTTATGATTTTGACAATCAATTTAGAAACCTTCTATTACGAAGTTAAAGAGAGATTCTTCTTTTGCCCATACAAGATACTATTGTCAAAATATGTATTGATATATCGTTCTATTCTCTGTCTTTTAATAAAAGACTAGACTATTAATATTTTGCGTAATTTAAATGACAAATTTACAAGATCTGATATTTATTTGTTTAATTTGTCAAGATATATTTTCCTCTAAATAAACTCCAACAATATATATATATATATATATATATATATATAATAATATATAATATATATAGGAAAGACTTGCCTACTAAGTCATCACATTAAAGGATAAAAAGTTGTCAGCCATTCAATTTATTCCGTTGTTTGATTGAGATTCCATTCAATTTAAACCAAAATAATAATTCTCAGTAGTGGAGCCACCACTGGCCTAGGGTGGGCCATGCCTGTTGGAGTTGTCGACTACTTCAGCATTATGGGTAACAAACGCACTCGGGGGTCCCTCGGACCGGTCAGCGGCGGGTGCCCCGCTCCCCGGTGAGCGCGGGGGTCGCGGGGGCACGCCCCCGAGCCCGTAGGCGGTTCTGGGCTTTTCCATGTATAACCGCTGTAGGATTCCTTTTAAGTTATTAATTCCTTTTTGGGTTGGGCTTAGGAATAGGAATTCTTGTAAAACTAGGTTTAATCTCTTAAACCTAGTATATAAACATTCTTTTCTCTTGTTGTGTGTGAGAGCATTCATTCATTGTAAACGAGAGAGGTGAGGCATATTTCAATAATATTGACTCAGCTGGCGCTAGCCCACATTGGGTGAACCAGGTAAATCGCGCGTATAATTTCTTGTTTACTGTTTGTTTTGTTTTACTATTATATTTTGTTCCAGTTGCTTCTCTATTTCGTTCAATGCCCTTCCTGAAATTTTCAAAGAATCTACAAGGTTTTTTAAATTTGCAATTACACCCTTAGTCAATTTATATATTTCTAAATTACTAATCCAATCATCAAACCCAAAAACAAGATAAATGCAATATTTAGATTATAAATAAATAAGGTCCATGTCATACGAATTTAATTGAATTCGTTATGTGTAAAAAATATAAGTTTATATTTTTCCCTAAACTTGATGATTTTGTTTTTAATGTAGGAAAATATCTTGTTACCATAGAGTTCCTCTTCTAATTGATTTGTTTAATTTAGATTACTTTTAGAAAATCAGTGTATTATCTGGGTTCGTTATGTAATTTGATTTCTTTTATTTAATTTTTTTTAATAATACTGACAATAATCAATTTAAAACATCAAATTTCATTGAGGTTATTGTTATTGTGTGAATAGTTATTAAAATTTCAATATTTTATTATATGTTAAAAGTTTATTAAAAAGTTGTTTTTCTCAGATCTATCATGGCATCCATGCTTGTGTGAGGCCATAAAGATACCAGATCTGGCCGTCATTTGGGCCATGTCGACGGTATATTTGGATGGCCATATGGGCCATGCCGGCAACTAAATCCTACTGCTCTGGTGATGGCCATGACCACCACGAGTCCACAACAACTTCCAATTTTTCTTTTTTTAGTTTTTTATTTGTTCTATTTTAATTGTTAAACCTTAGTTGTCATGTTAAGCAGCTTCCTTAATGAGTAAAATATTACAAATTGATGTTAAAAAAAAATTGTTTGGTGAGATCCATGGGTGTGATGATATACGGGTTTGCGTGTGGCTTTCTCAATGGTATATGGTGGGATTTTGTGGTGGTGAAAAAGCTGTTTTAATTGAAAATTCTAAGATGGATGATGAAAGAATTTGTGTTGAGTTTACTGATTTAAATGGCGGGTTTGGATGGAAGGAGAATGGGAGATTTTGAATTTAATAATTTAATTTGATTTTAAGATTATTGCGTAAGGGAATAATTTTAAAGTTTTTTTTAGGTAAAATAAAATTTGATAAATTTTCTGAAATTTGATAACATTTAAAAGGTTTGGGATAATATTAGATTCTTAGTTTTAGTTCAAGGGTAAAATGTTTTTAATAGTTGAACAAAAATTTATTTCAAAAACCAACGGTGCTTAGATAATTATACAAACACATGGGGGTTGGAAATATTTCCTTTTATTAAAAATTAGAGGATAAAAATTGTTGGCCGTTCAATTATTCCATTATTTTATTGAAATTATTAAATTGATGAGTGATAGTCAGAAGTCTTTAGTCGAGCTTTTAATTTTATGGTAAACTAAAAGAACAAAAAGGTTGGGCCATCGATTGATTGAGATTGTTAAGACCAAAATAGTAATTGACTGTAATTTTAATATCAATTATAAATAAACAATATAAGGATTAAAAGATTACTAGAGTTATCTTATAAATAAATTAATGTTTTAATGTCAAGTAATTAATTCCTGCATGTGTGTGAGTGAGTGCATATATATTCCAATAAATTGATTTAAATCATTAATTACTGCCATATCATCATCAGTAATCCTTTTTTATATAATTTTTAAAAGCCTAATAATTTCTATTAATATTTTGGCAAATTAGTTAAGAAAAAAACAAACTAAAATTATTGGTCATCCCATTTTCCACACTTTATTGATGTTGTCATGACTAAAAAAAAAAAAAAAAAAAGTATTATTGGCCGCTAATTGATTGAGATTGCTACGACCATATTAATAGTTTTATTGGCCGGCTAATTTACTCCATTAGTTTATAAGATTGTCATGCTAAAAACACACAAAGTATTATTGGTTAAAAATAAAAAAATTAATCGTTTTTGCTAATATTCTTAATAAATCATGTGATTTGACCTTTCAAGTTTGGGTAAACTAAACAAACAAAACTATTGACCCATTATGATTGAGATTGCTAAGACCATATTATAGTATTATTGGCCGGCTAATTTACTCCATTAGTTTATTGAGATTGTCATGACTAAAAACCAACAAAGTTGATGAGATTTCAAATTTAGTTCTATTAATCAACACAAAAAGGGAATAGAAAAACTTAAAGCAGTGAACAAGCAATTGATAGGTTTTTAGAGAGAGAATTGTTACAATGGAAAGAGTGTTATAAGTTTCATTTTGGGTTGTATTAGTTTTGGTTCAAACATCTAGATTCATAGTTCTTTGGAAAATGAGAGGTTAGTCTGTTAGATTTAAAGTCCTTCATAAAAGAAGTCAGTGATTTTCAAACGGAAAAAATTCTTGTTTCATGGGTTATGATAAAATGTCTAATTATTGTGACTGGGAGAGAGTTCAATGCGCTTTTAATTAACTCTAAATCTCTTTTATTGTTTGGCACAGGTTTAGCAAATTTGACAAACCTAAAAGTATTAAATCTCAGTTGGAATCGAATCAACAACTCTCTATCAAGCCTAGGTATGCAATATCTATTAAATTTTTGAAACACTCTTTGCAATATGACAACTTATGAATAAAAATTAAAAATGAAATTTTCAATTTAAAATCTAATGGTTTCTCTTGGAACAGGATTAAAAATGTTGAGAAACGTGGAATGGTTGAATTTGAGTGGTACTCGAATGAGCGGCTCTCTAACATTGCTAGGTAACAATAACTACAACCATCAAAATATTAAGTTACAATCATCTTCTCAAATTGCTTCAATAATTATATTTAGATATTACCTTAATTTTTTAATTTTTTTTCTTCTGTAGTTTCTACCTACATTTCAAATTCTATTTCTTCTCTAGTTTTGCTTTTGTTTTTATTTGTGCAGGTTTAGCAAATTTGACAAACTTGAAAAGCTTGGATCTAAGTAATAATCAAATTAGCACTTCTCTAGCAAGTTTAGGTATGCTATACATATCACACTTGAAAAAAAGTATAATTAGAAGTACTCTTGCATAAAATTAAAAATTAAATAGATAACATTACAAACATATCAGTTAATTTATTTAAAAGATTTTATATAAGTAGTTTAGTAGTATGGTACTACTATACAAAGATTGAAATATTATCGTTCGCATGATTACTTCACTGTCTTATTTTCTCATCCCACTGTCTCTTGGTGCAGGTTTACAAAATCTAAAAAACTTGGAAGAGTTGAATATGCTAAATAATGGAATGAGCGGTTCTCTTACTTCGCTTGGTAACATTAATGACAACCAATATTTGTCAAAGTTTTAGATCAAAATTTTAAAGTTACAATCATTTGGTATCAATTATTTTAATAATTTTATCCATTGCTTTAACACTTTGAAACCCTTAATTTAACAACCTTGGAGATATTGGATCTAAGATATAATAGCATAAGCAGCGATCTAACAAAATCGTGCTTTGTATATTTCATAACATGTACTTTGATGGTTTGTTTTTTGGATCAATAGATTTTTTTTTTTTTTAAGAAAATGTGAGGAAATATGGAAAAATATTTCCTCACATTTTCCTAGATTCTCTTCTAAGTGATTAAAATTTCGAGTTTGATAGCATATAATAATTTACAATTTTTATATAATGACATGATTGATATATGTAGTGACAAATCGGAAGATAATATATACTAATATTATAGTTAAAATTCTAAATGTTNCCTGCATTTCAGTTGAAGGCCCTCAGGTTAACTCATTGCAACTTAAATGCTATCCCTAGTTTTCTTCTATACCAATATGACTTATTATCCGTTGACCTCTCTCATAATAAGTTGGTTGGTACATTTCCATCTTGGTTGTTAGTAAATAACACAAACTTGAGAGGAATGCTTTTGGTGAACAACTCATTCTCAGGAACTCTTAAACTGCCAAACACCAAACATGATTCCATTACCCTTTTTGATATTTCTCACAACAATTTCAATGGTCCACTCCCTAAGAATATATCAATGGGTGAAATTACAAGGATGGATTTGTCCAACAACCATTTTTCAGGAGAGTTACCATCTGATTTTCTAACTGGTTGCTTCTCATTGGAATTTTTGAACTTGTCAAACAACAATTTTAATGGGCAAATATTTCCTCAATATATGAACATGCCTGACTTGAGGTACATATATTTGAACAATAACAACTTCAGTGGAAAAATCGGAAAAGGATTACAAAATTTTACATATTTAGAAGCCTTAGATATCTCCAACAACAAGGTATCTGGTCAAGTTCCCAATTGGATAGGAAACTTTTCAAACCTCCAGTTTCTTCTAATGTCAAAAAACCTTCTAGAAGGAAATATTCCTGTTCAATTAAGCAAGTTGTCATTCCTTATCATTTTAGATGTCTCTGAAAATAAGTTGACCGGGCCCATTACATCTTTTTCTAATTTTTCATCTATCCAAGAGTTGTTCATGCAGAAGAATGCTTTCACAGGGCCAATTCCAAAGTCACTTTTTAGAAGCTCTAAATTATTGATGCTCAATTTGAGGGACAACCAATTTTCAGGAAGTATTCCTAATTTGATCATTAAGCATTCAAGTTTACGTGTTCTTCTTTTGGGAGGCAATCACTTGCAAGGTCCTATACCTAGTCAGTTATGTGAATTAAGAAGCCTGAGCATCTTAGATCTTTCCAATAATAGACTTAATGGATCAATACCTTCATGCTTTAGTAGGATGATATTTTGGATAGGACAAAGTGATATTCATAATGAGTATAGGTCAATTGGTTTGGCACCTGGGCTACTGTATATGAATTATGATTCATATCACTACAATTCCATTTTGTCATTGAGTTTGACTGAAGATGTTTTTCCATATTCATATCATTCCTTTGAAGTGAATTTTTTGACAAAGAATAGGTACGATTCTTACAAGGGTGACATTCTTAACTTTATGAGTGGAATGGATTTGTCAAACAATGACTTATTTGGAGATATCCCTTCAGAAATCGGAGACCTTCAAGGAATCAAAGCATTGAATTTGTCCAATAATTTATTGTCAAGATCCATACCAAAGAGTTTTTCCAAACTTAAGAATATAGAAAGCTTAGATCTTTCCCATAATAAATTAAGCGGCCAAATTCCTCGACAATTGACCGAGTTAACCCAGTTAGCTGTCTTCAATGTGTCGTACAACAACTTGTCTGGGTTGACTCCTAATGAACGTCAGTTTGCTACCTTTGATCAAAGCAGTTATATAGGTAATTCTGATCTATGTGTTACCCTAATCAATAAGAGCTGCACCAGTGTGCCAACTCCACCCTTGTTACCATCCAATGGAGAAGAAGGAGAAGAATCTGCAATTGACATGGTGGCATTTTATTGGAGTTTTTTTGGATCATATGTCACTATCATATTGGGGTTATTGGTGATTCTTTGGATCAACTCACATTGGCGTATGCTATGGTTTTATTTTATTGGTGAATGCATTGATTTTTGCTTTTATTGGCTTTCAAAATATGTATCATGCTAGGCCACTATAGAGTAACTTGAATAATCTTTTTACCTTTGGCTACTGTGACATTTTGTTCTGTTGTATTTGGTGCGTTCAATAATTTCTATAAAACTAGCTACATAATTTCTTCAGTTCAAGTTGTTTCCTTGAATTTGGTTTATATTGTTTTCTCATAAATAAGGTGCGTATACATGCTGATTTAGCTTGTTGCTTTCTATTAAACAATAATGTTTTTCATTATTATTATTATTATTTTTCACTTATTCTCATGAAGATTTTCCAATGATTTAAAGGATTCATGTTATAATTCAATGCAATGAAGGATGCCTGATTTAACAATAAAGAAGGAACAATTAGTTCTATTAATATTGGAAGAAGAAGACAGCTTGTAAATTATTATTATAATAATATTACTTTTTTAATGTTGGTGAAAATTTGTTATTCTAGCTGTCATCCGATAGATTCATCTAACATTTCTGAAGGTGATTAAGCCATCATCAGAGATACAAGCTAAAGAAAGGATTGTAAGAGATGTTTGGCAAGTAAGAAAATAAAAAGGAAAGTTGAGAGAAAATCGGTCTACTTATGTTAGTAGTAAAAATATGCCTTTACATTTGAGGGTATGCCCCTTTATATAGGGCACGAAAAATATCATATTATACAATCTGAACATTAACACAAATTTGTTTTTCTTCATATGAGGCAGCAGAAGAGTAATAAATAACTTCTCACTGAAATACATACTTGTGCAGGAAACAAAGTCAGTATTAAAATTAGATTTGTATGATGCTATTAGCCCATCAATTAATCTGTCTAGTACAAATTAGATATACCAACCATCTTGACAGATAACTACCAAACAAATAATGAAGAATCATTTCTATTTTTTGAGGACAAGTTGCCACGCTTTCTACACATCCATTCAGGTAACATAACTCAATTTCTTGGTTGTGCAGACTTCTTTTATTTATTTATTTATTTGAGATCCCATTTTGTTTGTTGAAACTATTATTTATTAATCTTTTTATTTATTAATTTTGTAAGAAAAAGACAATAATAATCTACTTTGTAAATGCATAAACTCTTAAAATCATACTAATAATAATAATCTTAAGAACACGACATAATATTTTACCTTAGAAACTTTATAAAGGCCAGGCCTTATCTCATCGGCAACGGACCGACCCAAAGCCACTTGCATAACTTTGTTTGAGCCAAGAAAGAATCTGAACAAAATAATCAACAATGAAAAGGCATTAATTTGCTTACACGACAATGTACTGAACTAAAACTATGAAAAAAAAATTAATTAGCTGACCGGCTGGTAGGTTTGAGCTGATCTCTAAACTCTTTGAACTTGAGATTTCTCATATTCTCAAAAGAGAAAACATAAATGGAGTTGTAATTTTCCACGGTTTCTCTTATCGAATTCACGATCAATTCTTTGTGTTCTCTCCCTTTCTTCTTCGTCTTTGACAAAGTGACAGCAATTCATTCATTATAAACATTACATCAAAATTACATAAAATTTTACGTTACAGAAGAACGACACAAAGCCTACATGCTCGGTCATGCTTCGACTTCGGCATGTCGTTAACGGCTGAAACGGCTGCGTCTTCACTGCTATTCTCTTTGCGTTTAGGATTTTAAGAAGTCTTGCAACTGTCCTGAGGTTTTGGGTCTTAAGAAATAAAGAAAATTTTGAATTATGATAAAAAGAAGAAAATTAATATAAAGAATGGGCTTGAGATATATATCAACTAAATACACCCCTAGATAATTTGAAGTGTCCAAGCCCATTCAGCTAAAGACACCCAACGATATTTTAAAGTGTAAACTTAATTAATTAAATAGTGGTGTTATTTAAGCCCACTAAATCTCTTTCTAAACCTCTAATTAAATAAGATTTATTAGATAAAATTATACATGATGTATTTAATAAATCTACTCTTATTACAAAAAAAGCCTTATCATTTTCCCTTTTTATTTTCTTCCTTATTGATGTAGAGATTTACACCAACCTAAAGTAGAATCACGTAAGATGTGTGCGCGATCCCCGTGGATCAGCAGTAGAAACAATATGAAAGCAAATATGCAAAAGCTAACACAAAAGAACAAAGGATCAAAACACTTTTTAAAGTGATTTGGCTGCTTGTAATGCTTATTGAATGGAATGTGATTTACCAAGAGTTAGCAATTTGCTTTTTACGACTAGTTTTTTTCTCCATAAACAGATTGTAACTTACAGGTTGAGTTGGAGATGAACTTAAATTTGAATAAATGAGAAGTTGTGCGATCTTTGGCCTTAATTATGAAATCCAATTTGCATGCCAAATGGGGTTTTTTCCTCACACAACATTCCCTTTTTATCAAGTTTTAAAGAAAAAAAATAAAAAAACTATTTCCAAATACATGTAGAGATTCAATATTCTTATTTGTTCGATTCTATTTCAATCTGTTACAATTCTTCAAGGCTGACAATAGGTGGCCTTTGCCACTTGACTCAGTCGGTGTCACCGCCACCAATATCCGAGTCTTCTGGTTCTCCATATCGAATTAACTCACTCAATAAATGAGTAACTTATTGAGTCAACTTGCTCTTTCTCTCTCTCTCTCTCCCCTCTCTCCTCTCTCTTTTCTTCTTCTTCTTCTTCTTCTTCTTAATTTTCTTGCTCAGGTTTGATATTAATGCTTCTTGATTGTTCTACAAATTAATGAAGAAGCAGTGATTTATATAGAGGCGTGCTTAGAGTAATTGTGAACGACCAACCCACCAACTTCAGTTTAAAAAGCAATGGGTGTATAATGTGCTTCTTCGGGTTATTTGTAACTTCCGAGAATAGCCTTCTTGGACCTCTTGGTCATCATAGAGATATTATACAAACAAAGCTTGGGCGGTCTGAAGCCTTAAATTTCAATAAGGTTTTGCATATATAAATTTCATATTCCTTATCGATGACCAACACAACATCTAACTAGAAGAATTCAAATTTGAGATTCATATACCTTAACCACACATCTTAACGCTCGTCCGTAATTGAGTTACCCAATGGTGGATATGTATCAACACCATATTGTTTGTAATATATATACTAAATAATGTCATATTGATACGTAAAACACTGCATTAATAATTCGTTTAAATCTTAAAACATCAAGTTTTGCTACATCAATCATTGTTAGCCTTTCTTCTACAGATATACAGCACATTTAAACTAAATAAAACTCATCACCCTTTTCACAACCCGAATAATCAGTTATTTTATGTCCGGTCAAAAGCACAAATAGCAGTGCACCGAAGCAAAAACACATCACACTTCTCATTGAAACAGCCTTGGGTAGTCACATACTCAAGAGCAACAAATCCCATTATTCCTCTTTCGGCGTCTTTTATGTGAGCCTCGCCTTCAAGAATAGACACAAATAGCGAAAAATCATATAATTTAGCAACATTTTGTTCGTCGATTAAGATATTCCACGGTTTTATAATTTTGAAAATAATAGGTTTGGGGAACCTAAAGTGAAGATATGCAATAGCATTAGCTATTTCCACTGCTATCTTTAACCTATTTGTAAATTGTAAGGGCTTGAAATGGGGATGAGAGGGACGATAAATACAATCAGCAAGAGTTCTGTAATCTACTGATTCAAAAACTAAAATAGGAATTTCAGTCTCTAAACAACATCTGATCAACTTCAAAATACTATTGTGATTCATGTGTGACGCAAATAAGATGTTGAGACAATACATATATGTTTCAAAGAAGTCGTCAAATTTCATAACGGAAACTTGGCGGTCCTATAAAACCTCATCATACAATCTATAGCCAAATCCATTGAATATAATTTTTCCCTCATGGAAGTTCTTTGTGGCTCTCTTGAGCTCTTCAATGGAGACAACACGAAAAGGATTAAACCTACCATTACCAAAGGCAATTAATTTTTCTACCAAGATTTTCCCATTCTTCATTACAAATGCCTTCTTCTTTGCCTTTCGCTGATACTTGTTTGTTTTAAAGCACCAAATCATCTAACCTATAAACAAAACCCCAAAAGTATTAGAAATCATCTGCCACCTCCCTTCACATTTCATAACCATGTTGATTTTGACTGTTAGATTTCATGGTTAAAGGGAGATAAGTGATNGTTGCTTGGTTAAGTTGTTGTGATTGACATGTGAATCAGTGTTCACTTTGGTTGTTTATACCTTCGTTTTCGAAATATTTTAATGATATTGTTGAGTAAAATGAATTTTAGGCTCAATTGAAATTTTTTATTTTATATATAAATATATATATGAAAATCTTTTGGATGCGGAAATGCTGATTTTTTTGTAAAACATTTGCAAATTCCTTGGGCAAGAAATTTGTAAAATCTTTAATTATATCTCTAACTAATGTTTAAGTTGACTTGCTGGAACCGTTAATAGTTCTACATCATATTCTAAAAACATAAAACAGTAGTTCAGATCTGGTATGCTATTGTCTACAAATTAAATTTTGACAATTTTGAATTGTACTGCTAATCCTAATATTTGTAATTAATTGGATAAAAAAAATTAATTTTTTGTCATAATAAATATAAATGCATTTGATTATTAAAAATGATGACATCACTAGTCGGACCAGTTCAACTGATCAACCTGGGACTCGACCACTTTGCTGGGTTTCACCTCGGGTTAGTTATTAAAACATTAATACCAATAATGAATATTAATTTGGTAGCACAAACCATACATAACTTAGTATTTATTTATTATAATAATTATTTTAATTTTCAAAAATTACATAATCTTAACTGTAGAACTAGTACCGTTTTCGATCACTGTGAAATCGAGTAAATGGATTAACATCTCAAGCATTTTTGAGCTCCCACTTAGTCACTTTGTGCTCCCTGTAGTCATAGATAAAATTTTTATTATTGTCTCCCTTTTACCATTATGAAATCCAACGAGTGGACTTTCGGTATTTTTGAACTCGCATCCAGCCGATTTTCAACTGCTCCAACATCTTTGAACCTGCAGCCAGCTGCTATGCAATCCCCACTACTTCTCTTGATTTTAATTTATTTTTTAATTGAAAACAACAGAAAACGAAAATCCACTAAGCATTTAGTTTATTTATATACTTTTCCTAGTTTTCTTGAATTCATTAGGTTTTTTAAATCAGTGGTGTACAGGATCTGTTGTAATACACCGTATTTTTTGTACTAAATTTTATTAAATTTTATTTTGTGATTTTGGGGGTAAAGTGTTACATTTTGAAAGTTTTAAGGAAGTAATGTAGCCGAAACAAATAAGGACGAAATTAAAATTGCCAAATATTTTGATGGACAGTGATCATTCAAGGAAAGGAAAAGGGAGAAGGGAACAACGGGGAGAAGAGAAAGAGAGGAGAAAAGAAGAGAGAAAGAAAGGAGGGGAAGACAGAAAGAAGAGGAAAGGAAGAAGGGAGAGAACATAGAGAGAGAGGAGTAGAGAATGAGAAGGTGGTGGAAAAGTGGCCACCGGCGAACAAAACTCCGGTGATCGGAAAGAGTAGAGGAAGATCAAGCATGATGGGAGTTGAGTAAAGCCTAAAATTTCTCTCTGTATAAGTTTTAGTTCATTTAATTTGTGTTGGTATAATTGAGTGTAAGTCATAAGATTACACTAAAATGGAAGATTGAGTTATAATGTTATGCGGGTGAACATATATGTGTTTCCTAAACAAAATTGGTTAAAGATGTGATTTGATATAAAGTTTCACTGTACAAAATCTAACCATCTGGAATTCCGAAAATTCTTTGTATATTTTGGTTTTTGTTTGAAAGTGAATTTGGATATGTTGTTGTAGACTTCTTGAGGAGTGTTTTAAAATTCAATTCACTCAAAAAATTGAAGAATTGAAGTTTATATGGATTTTTTAATTTGCCTTGTAAATTCTTGAATTTTTGTTTTCTGCCGAAACATGTATTTTTGGAATGATTGATTTTAAATTATTGTAAATCATATGTGTCTAGTTTAATTCTAGAGAGTTTCGTGAGGTTTTGATTAAAGGTTAAATTGTTACAAATTTACAAGTTAGTAACTTCAATTCTGGAAATAGTTGGCAGTTTTGAATGAGTTGAAAGAAAATCGTGTTTTCAATAGTTATTGATTATGGGATGACTTGAGAAAATTGTGTGAATAACTTATGTGTCTCTAGAATGTTTCATTAAACTAGGCTTAAATTAATGAAAGAATTTTTTATGAAAAATCCGAGAGCGACCAATGTTTGGTTATAAGACATTTTGTTAAAGACGAAGTTTGGTTAATCCTTTGGTGTGTGAAGTGTCCAATGATTTATATTGAGGTGTTACCTTAGGGAGACTTATGTATGGAGGATTTTTGGATTTTGTATATAGGGAGGCAAGCGGGGGCATCGTTAGAGAATTTCAATCTTTTTTTGGCTTAGGGGTCAAGCTCCAAAATAGTGAGTGGAAAATCCAAACCCTAACTTTTATTTGAAATAAATGTTTGTTATAAACTTCAAATGAGTTGTTTGATTTACTATTTGCCATAATTTAGTGATTATATAATATGATCATTGCTAATGTATTAGTTTACATGAGAATTGAGTTTTTTTTTTTTTTTTTGGTGAAAATTGTTATTGATAACATAAAAATTGAGCTGAAGTGTTATTATGAAATCATATTGAAAACTTGCATTTTAGCCTTATACACATGAGAATTCAATGTTATGTATTGTTTTTTAATGAATGAAGACAGAGATTATGTAAAATGATGAGTTAAAGGTATGTATATTGATGATAGTAGTTTCACAACCACCCTATATAGTATCCATCCCCCCCATGATGTTGCTGGGTTGGATAGATTTCCCTAGTACTAGTTGGATGAGAGATTTACGGGTAATTGAGAGGTGATTTGGATATGTATATGTATATCATGAATTTAAAATTAAATTATTAATGCAAGTACTATTGTATATGAAATGTTTTTAGAATGATTTTTTTAGAGAACAGAGTATGATTTGTTACCATAAAAGTTTTCAAAATGAAACTTTTGTAGTGAGAGATTTCAGCATGGTTATGAAAAATGGTTTATATTATAAAAAGTTGTTTATGAAAATGAGATTTTATGAGCATAAATGTTTTATTGAATATGAAAATTTTGTTGCATACTACCATTCTCCACTCACTGTGCATTATGGCTTACCCCTCATTTTTAAATGTTTTCTTTTCCATCTACCCCCGATCAAGAAGGATATCGTGCAGAGAAGTAAATCTCAGTCAAGTTGAGTCACACAACTTCATTTCATCATATGTGTCATAGTTGTATTTTATTTTGCGTTGCAAAGTTTATGTTTCTTTACAAGATTTATTCATTTTTTGGATTGTAAAAGATATGAAAAATTTTGATATTATACGTTATTTTGTAAAAGTTCAACTGCATCTATTTATTACAAATGATATATATTATTTGTTTAATTCATTAACAGGTTTCATAGTTTTCCCACGTGCCACATCTGGTCAATCGTCTTATGGGTGTGTCAAAGCTTATAGGACAGGGAGGGTTGGGACGAATCATGTCATCTGTTGTCCCTTAAACAAATCTGGGCAAGCAAAGTCTCTCCGTTCATCAAAATTTGAGGTTCTTAGAATCTAATGGGAACTACATTCTGTAATTGACTCTCCAATAGGTAATTAGCAGCTTAACTTTTTTAATTCTTTTCCTTTTTTTATTTGTTATTTTCTTGCATATCAATTCAACTTTCCTTGGTGCTATTGGCTTAATTAACTCCTCGTCATCAAAAAGTTGCATTGATATCGACAAAGTCTTGCAAAATAGACTAGATAAAATTAACGAATTATAAGGTGTTCCAAACTAACCATAATCATAACTTGTCAAATTGAATTTGGAAGTCTCAACCCGATGGGAAACTCTTTCTGTCCTTCTTCATCACTGCATGTCTGACTCGGTGCCAACAACCAGCTCGAACATCATAGCTGCGACTGGTATCGGGTTCTCCAAGAATCTCCGAAGCGTTGGTTATAAGCTTCAAAGCTCCTGGAGCCGCAGCGGGGATGTTTCTCACGCTTAATCATCTTTGCGAGTGAACGAACTCATGCGTAATCACTCACAAGAAACTGATGAGAGGGTTCTTTGAAGCGAAGAACACCTACAATGATACAAGTCAGCTCTCTTTGAGTACTGAAGCGACGTGAATACGACATGACTCCGCATAGAGTTCAAACTGATCCGTAAAAAGGATGCAACAGCAGAAGCACATAATTGTTTCATATGATGATGATTAAGTATGTTAAAAGAAAACAAAAATATATAGTATTCTATCTCTGTGAAGGAAACGAAAGAAAAAAACATATAAATTACATATACTTAGAAACATAATTGAAAAGGTCAACATTCATATCAAATAAAAGTACCTCCTTCCAAGAACTCTAACCCAACCTAACCATAATTGAAACCGTGTCAACATGATTAAGAGAAAAACAGGCAAGAACTTTCTAGTAACTCATTGTCATCAAGAAAATTACATTCATAGCCAATAAAAAGCCTTCACAAAATAAACTACATATCATAACTAATTAGAACACAGTACTTCTCTCCAAGAAAAACTCAAAACCATAACCCTAGACATAACTTGTCAAACTCTATTTACAAGTCGCAACCCCTTGGAAACTCGTTCGCGTACAGCCCTTCCTCTCTTCTTCATCACTGGGAACATCGGTGTCAAGAAACAGCATTATCTCTCCTCTTCATTAGTGAGGCGATGCTGGTAAACCACCACTTCCTGTTCTTCTCTCACTGGTGACTTGGTGCCAAAGAAACAGCAGTTCTCTCTTCTTCATCACTGGACAACTCGGTGCCAAAGAAATAGCAGTTCCTCTCTTCTTCATCAATGGACAACTCGGTGCAAGAAACCAGCATTATCTCTCCTCTCATTAGCTGAGGCGATACTAGTAAACCACCCACTTCTGTATTCGTCACTGGCTGACTTTGTGCCAAAGAAACAACACTTCTCTCTCTTTCAATGGCTGACTCGGTGCCAATAAACCAGCGCGAATATCGTAACTGCGACGGGTATGGGTTCGCCTAGAATCTCCCAAGCGTTGGTTATAAGCTTCAAAGCTCCTGGAGCCGCAGCAGAGTTATGTTCTCAGGCTTAATCATGTTCGCAAGTCGAACAAACTCATGAGTGATCGTCTCACAAGAAACTGATGACAAGGGTTTTCAAGCCAAGAACACCATACAAGTCCATTTCACCAGTACTGTTTTCTGAGTGAAGAAAAGTGAATTCGGTAAGCCTCCGCATAGATATCAACTGATCCGTAGAAAGGATCCAACAGCATCGCCAATGAAGCCCACTCGAAAGCAGAAGCAAAATTGTTCTTCAAGAAGTCCTGTTCTGCTGTCTCAATCATGATCTCTGTCATGGTGATGGGTTCGTTTTTTTCAAAGGAATGATGAGAAAACAATGAGAAAGTGAAAGACAATACTTTGTTGCTTGAAAAGATTGGTTTACTGAATGGAAAGAAGAGAAAACAGAAGAAAATAAAGAGGAAACTTCTTCTTGAAAACAATTATAGAAACAGAGAGTTTGATCAGTTTATTGTATTAAATAGTGTGTATAGTTGGTTAGAGATAATCGGTATTGACAAGGAATCGAATTCATGTTCCCAAATTTTAATTTGAGTTCAATTTTTTATGGAAATATCTGTTAGCTGGCATTCTGTTTTAAAATATCTCATTATGTAATAATTACTCGATTTTAGCATTATGTTTCCTAGTTTTACTAGAAATAATAAACTCAAACAAGATAAAAGGAAGACACCAAATTACTAAAAACTGTTGATCAAGACTACATAAATAAATTATAACAACTCAAGATTGCATGTACCCCGTTTCCTAAACACAATAAATTACTCTAAATTAAAGTTATAGAACAAGTGTACATTTATTAAATTTTAAAATATTAAATCCAATTTGTCATCAATAATGAAAGATTATAACCTTTAGCTTTTAAGAGTTTCTTTCTCATAGATCATGCCACTTTTTGTTGGGTAACTGGTAATTATATAAAAAAAAAGAATTATAAATTAGGCGGGACGAATCCAAAAAAAACACGACCTAAACAGGCAAGAGACGTCGCCTAACAAAAGAAAACAAGGGAGCCAGAATGTACACTTTACACACCCCTTAAATAGCACCAAAAAAACCGGCCGGGATGGATAACAATCTTTTCACTTCTTAGCATCACGATTTTTTAATTTTTTTTTTTAAATTACACTGTAGTACACCAAGTTATAACATCTTTTTTGGGTAAATGGAAATAGTATAAAGAATGAAAGAATGAAACCCAAGAAGGGAGTCTCTATAGATAAGAATAAAGAAAATTCCTAGGTTTTACTCATTAATATTAATTAAAGATAATTTTTCAAAAACTTGCAAAATATATCCTAAACTTACCAACGTTAGAGAAAGATAAGGATCAGGGGCATTCCTCACTCTTCTTCTGAATTTTAATAGTAAGAATTTAAAAAATCTTAATAAGATAGGCAAGAGAAATGTCAAAAGGGTGATTGAAAGGGATTAAGAGCATCTCCAATTGTGCTTTTTATTAAATAAAATCTTTCATATAAATAAAGAATATCTTTATCAATTTCTAATATAATAACACAATTTTTATTTAAATCCAAATGACTCTTTAAATTAATGAAGATGTTTATTTTCAAGAAGAGATTTAATAAGAGAGATAATTAATAATAAAAACATAGAAACTTATAATTTAATTAAAATTATGATAGAAAATGAAATTTGACTCTCTAAATGTGGAGAGTCAAACTCACTTTTTAATTTAAATTTAAAGGATAAAAGTTTGTTGTACTTTAGTTTTATAAATAAACTTTTTATAATAAAAAGTTTAAGTCATATAAAGAGTCTTTTAAAGATGTTCTAATAACTTTTGGTTATTATTATTATCAGAGTTGATTATGTATGTCACACAAATTTCCTCCTTCTATCATCAATGTTCAGATGAACTTCTGTTAATTTAATGGATTAAGTAAAACATATGTTATACACTGATGATGAAAATTCTAAGAAACATAATAACATGAAATAATTTGTTATTTTAATAAATATGATAATTAATGGAAAATTGTATTGATTCTAATATGTTTTTGAGTCTTTTACTAAAAATATTAAAATGTATTAAAACATTATGACATGTAAAGTGAAGATTTGGTATTATCAGTCAAACTTTGTCCTGAGGTCTGCTAATCACAGGGATTAAGTAAAGCTTTACTAACAAGTACTAAAACGTTACTTAAAATTCCTGCAAGAGTAAACTAGTTGAACGAAAATTTAGGGATGAAACTGTTATTTTCCAACTGTCTTTTCCGGTTTTAGGAGAATTGTCCTTATCGAGTACCTAAAAAAAAACACAGGGACCATATTTTTCCCCTAATGTATGTGGAATTGATTTCAACCTGATTCATTTTGGGATAGACTTTCTAATCACCAACCAATCGTTAACAGCTGACAGTGGCCACTGACGTTTTAATTTGACAACTCTATGGGCTTTACTGGAATCTTAAACAAATTGTTAATGGAATCTCAATATTTATTTATAAAACACAAGATATTTAGTTGATTATGATTCAGATGCCGCTAACGTAAAAGGGAACGTTAAATTCAGGACCCTTGGGTTAATAAATTACCCTTGGCTATGTTAGCTGGCATTATGTTTAAATATCTCATTATTTAGTTAATTAATTACTCGATTTATCCTCGATTTTAGCATTTTTAATCCCACTGATTATAATTACCTTCCTTCTTTATCTCAAGAAGTTTCCATGAAAAGTTTGTATATAGATCTCTATTTAATACATGTTTCCTAGTTTTACTAGAATATAATAAACTCAAACAGATAAAAAGGAAGACACCAAATTACTAAAAACTGTTGATCAAGACTACATAAATAAATTATAACAACTCAAGATTGCATGTACACCGTTTCCTAAACACAATAAATTACTCTAAATTAAAGTTATGGACAAGTGCGCATTTATTAAATTTCTTAAAATTATTAAATCCAATTTGTCATCAATAATGACGTGATTATAACCTTAGCTTTTAAGAGTTTTCTTTCTCATAGATCATGCCATCTTTTTTTGTTTGGGTAATTGGTAATTATATAAAAAGTAAAAAATTTACAAACAAGCAGGATGAACCCGAAAAAGTACGAAGGGACGCCGCCTAACAACAGAAAGCAAGGAAGCCAGAATGTACACCCACACAACAAGTTTTTTTACTTAACATCAAGTTTTTTTTTAATTTTTATTTTTAAATTACACTGTAGTACACCAAGTTATAACATCTTTTTTTGGGTAAATGGAAAGATATAAAGAATGAAAGAATAAGACCCCAAGAAGGGAATAGATAAGAGTAAAGAAATTCCTTGTTTTCATTCATTAATATTTAATTAAAGATAATTTTTTTCAAAAACTTGCAAAACATATCCTAAACTTAACCAATGTTAGAGAAAAAATAATGGATCAGGGGCATTCCTGACTCTTTCTTCTGAATTTTAATATTAAGAATTAAAAAATCTAATAAGATAGACAAGAGAAATGTCAAAACGGTGATTGAAAGGGATCAATAACCTTTGGTTATTATTGTTATTATTATATTATTATCAGAGTGATTATGTATGTCATAAAAAATTCCTCCCCAAAAATGACAATTTTCTTCTAATTATTTTATGTTGAACTTCTTATTAATTTAATGGATTAAGTAAAACATATGTTATCCACTGATGATGAAAATTCTAATGAAACATAATAACATGAAGTAATTTGTATTTTAAAACATATGATAATTAATGGAAAATTGTATTACTCTTGTTGTGTGTGATTTTGTCAGAAAGCCTGCAGATCCTAGAAGCTCGCAAAATTGTAGTCTGCACAAAATTAACACAACCCAAAATAACTAGACCTAGATTCAGTAGGATCCAGAGTAAGCTTGACCTAACTAAAGCTCATCACAGCGACCAATCTTAACAGCTGTTCGATAGATCAAGGATAAGCTTCAATCTTGATACTTCGGAAGAGATGAGATCCATATTGTTGGTAGCGTGATCTTAGCACTCAATTGTTGAAATCATGAGACTGCATACCAAGTCTGATCGCAATCCAGATTTGTCTCTCTTTCCTTTATCAAAAACTTGTATAAATACCCCATCAAACTATGAGAGAGGGGTTAGCAAATAGTATAGGATTTACATATTCTTTGTAAACTCTCAAATAATAAGAGAAAAAGTGGACGTAGGTTAAGTATCAACTTGCCGAACCACTTAAAAAATTATTTGCGTTCTTTAATTACAACATTTTTGTATTGCATGTTATTTCATAAAGTCACGCACACATCTGATCTGATTCTACTAAGGTCAATCAGATCTCTCTGGTTAGTGTGAATTCTCGTATCAACAACTCTAATATGTTTTTGAGTATTTACTAGTAGTCGACGAAAACTAAAAAATTTAAATGTTATCAAACCATTATGACATGTAATTGAAGAGTTTTTAAGTAAAGATTTGGTATTTATCCGTCACAACTTAGTCCTGAGGTTTGCTAATCACAGGGATTAAGTAAAACTTTACTAACAAGTACTAAAACGTTACTTAAATTCCTACAAGCGTCAAGCTTACTTCAACCAAAATTAGGGATGAAACTGATATTTTTCCAACTGTCTTTTCCCTTCTTAGGAGTATTGCGCCTTATCACGTATAGAAAATTGTATGTGGACTTGATTTCAACGTGATTCATAATGGGAATAGAGTTTCTAAACACCAACCAATCATTTAACAGCTGACAGCTGGGCACATGACGTTTTAAGTTGACAACTCTATGGATTTACTGGAATCTTTAAACTAATTGTTAATGGAATCTCAATATTTATTTAATAAATCACCAAGAAATTTAGTTTGATGATGATTTCAGATTCCACTAGCGTAAAAGTAACATTTATATGCCTGTCAATTCAATAAGATATTTATTATTTCTATGATCGTCGGAAAAAAACTTATACTCCATAAACATTAAGCCAATATACATAAAACACAAGAAGCTGACAAATAATATTTACAAATAGCCGATGACATTGGAGACGAATCAAACCACCTTCAACCAAGTGGGTGGAGGCCAGAAAATTGGGAATAACTCGAAATGCCATAGCTCCATCCGCCATTATCATCCTCCTGTAGAAGTTCACAACACAGACTGCCGGGTAATCAAAATCCAACCTAGAGAAATCTTTATCATATAAATAAATACAGTTCCTCTTAACCCCAGAAAACTCTTCAGGCGAAATAAAAAATGAACAATCTTCACCAGAAACACCGCTTTATTTTCTATAATTCCATTCTTTACCTGAGTCCACTCGCGCTTCTCTTCGTCAAGCTTGAAAATATCCACGCGTACAGTGCCACACTCGTCGCCAGAACCCAATCCAAATTGTTATACTTTTCTAACCAATATTTGTTGATCAAAACAACTCGTCAAACGATTTTACCAGGGAGATTAATCTGTGATTTGATTTGTCACCGGAGCTGCCATTCGAAGAAACTTAAAGATTTAGGATCCACAGCTATGTACGTCCGTCTGAACCCGTGGCGAAGAATTTCTTGTTGTGATAAATAACATCTTCAAAATATAATCCATTACCTCCAACCTCAATATTCGTCCAGGTTTTGTTCACTTCTCCATAAGCCCACTTGCCTCCTGTAATTAACGCCATAACTTGGAGTTCGACCTCCCTCATTAGAAATTACCACTTTTCTGAAACAAGAAGGGTCGAACTTGTTGGACTCTAGTTGAAGTCTATAAACTCTGATTATCTCCTTACTCGATAATCCAGCAAGTTTAAAGATTTGGGTAACAACTGGGAGAACTTTTCGGAACAAAGTTTAAAGACAGGATCCCCGACTCGGACTTTGCCGGAGGTCAATTCTCGACTTTGAGGACCCACGTTTCTCCGGGTTGCTGTGTGGAGTCGAGGGGTTCAAAGGCGTATATGGTGGACTGGGCGAGAGAGAGGTCGCATAGGGTAAGTGTGAGGGTTTGAGGGAAGGAAAATTTGAGATCGGAGCGGGGGGAGAGGGGGGGTGGAGGAGGAGGAAATGAGCGTCGAAATGAGTTACAGACGGCGCGGAAAGAGAGGATGTCGATGCGTGTGGCGAGGCGTTTAGCGATGGCGTTGAGAGGAGTTCGGGGAGAGTGGACCAGTCTGGTTGAGTAGTGTCCATGGGAGAAAAAGGAGAATGGGTGTTTGTGGGATTTTCAGTTGCGTAGTAGCTTTGAGTTTAGAAATTTGTGATGTTGTTTTCTTGTCAAAATCATGTGGTCATGTTATTGTGCACTAGAAGATTCATTGTATCTACACATTATATGAGTTAGATTTATATGGTTAGTTTGGATGGGGGATATGGTTTGGTTTCAAATAATAAAATATGTTTTCATTATTATTATTATTATTTTTTCACTTATTCTCATGAAGATTTTGCAATGATTTAAAGGATTCAAGTTATAATTCAATGCAATGAAGGATGCCTGATTTAACATAAAGGAGGACCAATTACTCCATTAATATTAGAATAAAAAGATAGCTTGTAAATTATTATATTAATAAATTACTTTTTAATGTTGGCAAAAATGTGTATTCTAGTTGTCATCTGATAGATTAATCTCCCAGGACCTTAAAGTTAAGAATTGGATAAACCTTTAGTGGTCATCCCTATTAGCAATTAAGGGGAATCAAAATCAAGATCACTTGAGTAATACACTCAAGAGTCTTCATCGTCCCATCCAGTCATCCAAGAGTTGTTAATTGTAAAATCTTTCACTTTACTTTAATACCCGCAAATATAATGTTTATTGGGTTAGTATTCAGAACCATTGCATAAAGTAGTAATAATTTAAAAGGATCAATGTTATGTTATATTTTATTGACAACCTAGCCAATTTCCTCTTACGTATTTAGGTTATTTCAAACCCTTAAGAGATAATGAAATATTGAGCACGCCTACAATTTTAAAAAGTATGTATATATTTTATTGACAACACTAAGCATTTTCCTTCTTAAGTATTTTAGGTTATTTCAAACCCTTAAGAGATTGTGAAAATTAAGCACGCCTACGTTTTTTTTAAGTATCGTGCGATCCTTACAATTGATATTTGATACTTTTTCAGGGGGACAAATAATAATCCAAAGGAGTATATAATATTTTATAAAGATTAAGGTTCGTTCTATGTTTCACTATTTCTCAATGGGCTCTTCGATAAGCTCATGGGCGGCTTGATCTTATTTTACCACGAGGAACAAATATAGATTTCCATCTCTAAGTTTATTTTAGCATAACTCACTCCATTTTGAGTGTAAAGTGGTGTCAAACCAAAATACCAACAAACATAACTCTCTTAAAAAAAAATGTGATTAAGTTGTCAGTAAGTGCTGTCAAGCTCTAAATTTTTTTTTTTTTTTTTTTTTTTCTATTTCTTCAAAAAAATACTAATTATTAAAAAAAATGATATCATTTGGTTTAAAAATGAAGGGATGAGTAATTTACTCATCTTAATTTTATGCCACTCTCATCAATTCCCTCCAACATTCACATTCTCCAAATCCCATTAAACTTTTTGAAACAAAACTCTTTAATCTTCACCCAAATCAAAAGTTCACTTCTTCAACTTCTTTAGCTTCAATTTCTCCAACCCACTTCGCTCCACCCTCCCAACAAACCCTACTTGTAACCCCTTGAAACCTGCAAATCCATGGACCATCTTAAACAAATCCACTCCCAAACCATAAAACAGGCCTTTTCACAACCCCAGCGTCCAAAATAAACTCATTGCCTTCTGTTGTACTCATGAAAATGGGAACATGGACTATGCTTGTCAAGTGTTTGATAAAATTCCCCAAGTACTGTGTTTGCCTGGAATACATGATAAAAGGGTATTCTAGGATTGATTTGCATAGGAACGGGATTTGATGTACTTAGATATGCTTAATAGCGATGTTAAGCGGATAATTATACGTTCCCCTTTGTTGAAGGGTTTTTCACGTGGTGTTGCTTTAAAGTTTGGTAAAGAGTTGCTTGTCATGTGGTGAAATTGGGGTTGGTTCTAATGTGTTTGTGCAAAATGCGTTGATTAGTGTGTATTCTTTGTGTGGTGAGATTGATGTGGGCGAGGGATTTTTTTTATGAGTTGTAAAGAGGATGCGGTTACCTGGAATGCCATGTTTTCAGGGTATAATAGAATGAAGAGGTATGAGGATACCAGGAAGCTTTTTGGTGAGATGGAGATGAAAGGAGTGTTATCTACTTCAGTACCTTTGTTTGGTGCTATCAGCTTGTGCTAAATTGAAGGATCTAGATGGTGGAAGCGGGTACATAGGTATGTTAAAGAGTGTAACATTTAACCTAATTGATATTGGAAAAGCTTTGATTGGATGTATGCAGCTTGTGAGAAATGGATGTTGCACTTGAGATTTTTGGAATGATGAAAAATAGAGATGTAATTTCTGGACTGGTATTGCTTTGGGATTTTGGAATAGAGGACAAGTTGATTTAGCTCGGGAATTTTTTGATGAGATGCCAATAAAGATTATGTCTCATGGACAGCCCTGATTGAGGGTATCTTCGAGTGAATAGGTTCAAAGAGGCTTTAACTCTTTTCGTGAGACGCAAACCTCAAATATAAGGCCAGATGAGTCACCCATGGTCAGCATTCTTTCAACTTGTGCTCATCTGGGGGATTAGAATTAGGAGAATGGATAAAGACTTACATTGACAAATATAAGGTGAAAAATGATACATTTGTGGGGAATGCTTGATTGACATGTACTGTAAATGTGGAAATGTCGAGAAAGCACGAAGCATATTTAGAGAGATCCTTCGAAAGACAAATTACATGGACGGCATGATTGTTGATCTTGCCATTAATGGACATGGTCAAGAAGCTCTTGATATGTCTGAAATGCTTAGAGCTTCAATAACACCAGATGAAGTAACTTATGTTGGTGTCCTTGTGCCTGTTCTCACAGTGGCAGGTAGATGAAGGAAGAAAGTATTTCTCTGGCATGACCAGCCAACACAGTATTGGCCTAATGTAACACATTATGGATGCAGGGTGATCTTCTGGCCGAGCTGGGCGTCTAAAAGAAGCTCTGGAAGTTATTAAGAATATGCCAATGAAACCAAATTCAATTGTCTGGGGAGCTCTTCTCAGTGCATGTGAGTTCACAAAGATGCAGAAGTGGCTGAAATGGCAGCAAGAGATTCTTGAGTTAGATCCTGATAATGGAGCTGTTTATGTTCTGCTCGGTAATATATATGCTGCTTGCAATAGATTAGATAATCTGCGTGAAGTTAGACAATGATGCTTGATAGAGGAATCAAGAAAACCCCTGGCTGCAGTTTGATGAGAATGGTGTTGTCACTGAATTTGTTGCTGGGGACCAGTCACATCTGAAACGAGAGAATCTACTTGAAGTTGGAAAAAATGACAAGTGACTTGAAATTTGTTGGGTATTTGCCTGATACTTCGGAGGTTCTTGATGTAGGGGAAGAAGCAAAGAGAGTGCAGTTTATCGGCATAGTGAGAAGTTGGCTATGGCATTTGGGTGATCAATTCAGAACCTGGGGCCACGATTAGAATTGTGAAGAACCTCGAATGTGCATGGACTGTCACCATGTGGCGAAATTGGTCTCGAAAGTGTATGATAGAGAAGTGATTGTCCGGGATAAAACTCGATTCCATCATTTCAGGGATGGATCATGTTCATGTAAAGATTATTGGTGAGTTGAATTAGGGTTTGATTCTCATTATTTGATAATTAATTGTTATTACTTCTTTCCTCCTAAGAGCATTTGATGCCAGAAGTACATAATCATGGCTTTGCATGTGTTAGTAGAATATCTTCAAACTTTCATAACTTGCTGGATTTATAGTTTATACTATAGTTTATATTTTCTGATTTTGTTGACGGCGAACTTTTTGATAACTACAACACTATATGAGCACGCCACATTCATTCTGCAATCCAAGAAAGAAGTAAATTTTGGACGAAGTTCGCAAATTTTTATCATTGAAAACATATTATCAACCATTGAGAAGCACTTAAGGAAGGGATGTGGTAAGAGCAGAGGGAAGGATTCCGATGAGACCATCTTCAAGTATTACTCAGAAACTTGCGTATTGTCAGAAAAATATATCCAGATTCTTTAGGGAGAAGTGACTTTCTTAATGAAATCTTTTAAGTAATTCATTTTCCATTGACTCCGATTCATAATTTACCCGACGAATGTATTACTCTGCCTTGGCAATCAGATGTTTTATGTCACACATACATTACAATCCCTTGCAAACACATCAGGACCTCAATCTGCAGTGTCAAATAAATTAATGCAAACTAACACTTCTTTTGAATTCATGTACTTGCTGCTGACATTATACCAACCAAACACGTTAAATGATAGGATTTAATGAAGAAACAGTGCTACAAAACAGCTTTCAGAAACTTAAGTTCAAATGAAGAGCTACCAGCAACTATAACATCACAGTAATTCCACTAAAGAGGATCAGGCTGACTATCAGCCAGGATTTATTACTGGAAGTCTGCAATGTAAACTGATTGATTTATCTGTTTGACGTGTACCAGGAAAGAAAAACTGGAATATAACTGTCAAGCAAGCACTCTGTGGAAGAATCCCATAGAATGCACAATCTGGTTTTGCAAGGTGAAACTGGAGACTCTTGGAAAAGTGTTTGACACTTACTTGTACAGACTGAGCATCTCCCCGCAAAATTGCCCTCTCTGATCGACTCTGAGCACTGAGATGCTGTTCGTCAGATGGAGCAACAGCTTGCTCTCCAATAACCGGGAATTTTCTAAACTCAGTACCAAGTCTGATCAGAGTTGTTGAAACTTGTACATGCACATCGCCGTACTTGCTTATGAAGACATTAAGCAAATCTCCAACATGCTTCATCCGGTATATATAATTCTGCAACTGATTTAAATCTGGAACCTGAACCAGAGTCTGAGGCAAATCTTGAGCCATATCTAGAGCAGTCTGAAGCTCAAGAACTTGAGCCCTTGACAATGGTTTTGAAATAGGGATGTCTTGGATTACAGCAGACTTATACCCCTTGGTTTCAAATGTAAGGAAAGGCATTGGCTGTGTACAATTTGGGGGCAGCTTCTTCACCAACTTTATCTGGAGGCGATTAGCAGTGGAGCCACCACCACCAAATTCAGAACAAATGCTGACACTACTACGGACTGCACGTTGGAGAATAGATATGTCGATGGCAAACGCAATGCGGTCCTCATTCTGGCTTGAGATACGGTAATCATCAAACAGAGTTTCTTTGTGAAACTGTGCAATGCATTGAATCCCATCACCACTGAGAAGGTTGTGAAGGAAGAATGCATGGTCTCTAGTGAGGAAGAGGTGGCATATTTTCCCCATTTTGTCTAAGGCTGGAAGAAATCTCCTTTCTAAGAGATTGACTCCATTCTCCGTCAGAAATGCCTTGAACTTCATCTCTGTCTATTACTCTATCCTCACTTCTCAGAAAAACAATTGAACATACTGCCCAAGTAGAGAGGAGATAGAAAAAGTATCAGAACAATACTCAAGGCTCATATGCACCCTAGAAATGCAGATTTAATTGGCTGGTATTAGGAAAAAAGGCAATGATTCAACCTTTTTGTAAATAAAAAAAATTATATTATCAAGTACTAACCTAGAAAGATGAATATTGCATGATGGAAAGAATTTGGAAAATAATGGTAATATGTTCACCAACTTCTAACTTATACTCAAAAAAATGTAGCCTCTTTCTCCAGAACTCATTAAGCTTTAATATGGTGCAGAACACAGAAGTTAATAATACTAACTAGATATTGTAGTGCAAACAATTTTTGGAACAGAACCAACATGATGTAATATATCTGCCCTGCACAAACAGTCTCACACCATGTCCTTAATGATCATTTTTACATAGGAAATCACTCAATGCAGCTTTTTTTCCAAAAAAAAAAAAAAAAAAAAAAAGAAAATGATGTATGCTAATGTGAAATTAGGTGAAAGTTCAAACAAAAAGAAGGCACTTAATAAAGATATCACTCATACATCAACAAGGTTCAACTAAATACTAATTAATCATTACAGTGGTAAAAAAACAACTGCAGATTCAGGAGGAAGCGGAAAGCTTTAATTATGAAGAAGATCCTATTCATACCAAATGCTGTATTGGCAGTGATAAGACAAACCATCACAGAAAACAGGTTCAACGAAAAGAACAATAATAATATCAAAAAATAAATTTCTTTTTTAGGCTAAAATAAATTCAAGGGAAATAAAGAAAAAAAAAATCCAGTTATACACAAACAAAGTCAAGCATAACTCCATATCACACACGCAAAAACCTATAACTTGAAAGCGGAAATCTTATACTATTAATATTAAATCCTATAAAAAGTTCTCATTTTTAAGTAGTTTATTAAGTATATAATATTGTTTCATTTCTCAATCGATATAGTATCACCAACAAGAGATCAAACTGAAGCAAATTGAAGCTATTACCATAACAAAGTACAAGATTTCACAAGCTGATTCAAAAAAGTCTTTTTACCATCCTTTTGAATCTAAAACTACGTAAAACATTGATCTTTAGAAATGAGCAATTTCTCGTTTATCATAAGTTGCATGAAGGAATTGAAAAAATAAAATTTAAACTTTGGATTTTGGATTTTGGATTTTCTCGGGAAACAAACAGAGGATTAGGTTTAGAGGGGTTACCTTTCGAAGATCGCGCGCCAAAGATTGAGAGGGAAAGCACTGAAAGCAGTGAAAATGGGGGATTTGTTATTAGAAATTTATTAAGAAATAAGATTAAAATCTTTTACCTTTCCAGCCGAGTAAACACGTGACCTATTCACCAACTTGAATTTAAGTTTTTCATGGTAAATCTCATTTAGGCCCATTAAAAATCATTGCGCTCAAATCTATAAACCACATCGTAATCCTTAATAAAAGACATGTCGTTTATTTTCATACACTGTAAACGTGACATGTCGTTTACATTTGTGTTTCTTCAACGGTGTCTTTTGTGTAAATGACGTGTTGTTGAAGGCTTGAAGTTTCCGTAAGTTTAAATAAAATTCTTTATGGTAAATGTCATCTAAGTCCATCATAATCCTAAAATTAGGGGTTTTTTATGATTTACCGAATTTATGGTTTTAACTGATATTTACCTGAATGACGTCGTTTTCATACTCAAAAAACAATGTCGTTTTGCTTTACGAGAAACGTTGTCATTTTGACAATAAACGATGCTGTTTCATTTGCCATAAACAACATCGTTTAATGAAGAGAAAACGTTGTCGTTTCCTTTTCACAAAAACGACGGCGTTTTGTTCAGAAACACACGATATTGTTTCATAAAACTAAAACGATGTCGTTTTGATAAAACAAAATGGCACCGTTTTTATCTAACAAAATGACATCGTTTAGATAAGTACAAACGATGACGTTTCTTTTAGTGAAAACGACATGTAGACGTAAAAATCTACCTATACGTAAAAGGTTACCGGAAGTCTAGTCGGGGACTGTGACTACGGCTGTGATGTAAAGCTCTCGAGTAGGAGCTTCGGGTGTGAAGGTGTAATGTAGTGTCCTTTGTGAGAGGGCTGGCCTTTGCTTATATAGTGACTGTCTGGTCTCCCAGTCCTAGTAGAAGTAGGAGTCCTAGTATGACTCTGATGCAAACCCTAGAAGGATTAGGGCTGTGATAAGCTGTCTTACCAGTGTTCGAATAGGAAGGTGATTCTGATCAGGAAAATAACTTCGAGTAGGAAAGTGTTATGAACAGGAAAGTGACTTCGAGTAGAAGATTGATCAGGATCAGGAATATGATCAGTGCGCCGTGGACTCGGAACTTGCCTACAGGCCCATGAAGTGAACTCAAACTGGGAGGCCTGTGCCCAGAGGGTTTGGGTCGGTCGTATCTCGTATCAAATGAGACTGATCTGGCTTGGGCCTCTTTAGGACTGGGCCCGGTCTTTTCTTCACTAGTGGTCCTGTTTTCTTATTTGGGTCAAGGACGATTTTTGGCCCTAACACGACATCGTTTTGTTGAAGATAAAACGATGACTTTTTGATTTACACAAAACGACGTCATTTGTAGAATATAAAAACGATGCCGTTTTTCTTTACCCAAAACACCGTCGTTTTTCATTAGCACAAAACGATGTCGTATCAATGTTATAAACGACATTGTGCCCCTAGTAAAACAACAAGTCGTCCGTTTTGTAAATGGCATGTCGCACGATGGTAAAAACGATGTCATTTCGTTGAAAAGAAACAATGCCGTTTGTATTGGTAAATGATGTCATTTTGTGAGAAGAAAACGATGCCTTTCTTTTCCCTAAAACAATGCCATTTCGATCAATAGAAAACATTGTTGTTTCACTTTTGCTTAAATGACATCGTTTTTGTTAAGTTAAAAACATTACTGTTTTATTTTACCCAAAATGACACCGTTTCATTTAGTACTAAACGGTCCCGTTTTGTTTGCTATAAACGACGTCATGTTTAGGAGAATAAAACGGTGTCATTGTGTTTCCCTAAAGTGACACCGTTTTACGTTGCTACGGAACGACGACGTATACTTTGGTGTAAACAATGTCGTGCCCCTTTGTAAAACGACAAGTCATCCGTTTTGTAAACGGCATGTTGCACGATAGTCGAACTGGCACGAATACGCTGACATGAAATGAGTTCCCCACAGAGCAATTTGTTGCACCCCCTATCATTTGATGAAGTGCAGAAAAACCCAAAATTGATGTTGTTTTGTTCCCCGAAAACTTTGCAGTTTCCTTTTCCCATAAACAATGTAATTTGGTCGAAAAGAGACGATGTTGTTTTCTTTTGCCAGAGACGACACTGTTTTTGTTATCAAAAAATGATGTCGTTTCATTTGTCCCTAAAACGACGTCGTTTGTGTCAATACAAAACGATGTCATTTTGTTTGGTGTAAACAACGTCGTTTGCAGGGAAATAAAACGATGTCGTTTCATTTAATACAAAACGATGTAAACGACATCATTCTTTTTGATAAAACGACAGGTAGTCCGTTTTGTAAACGGCGTGGTGCACGATGGGAAATAATTTGCACCCCCTATCGTTTGATAAAGTGCAGAAAAACCCAAAAATTGATGGTTCTTAAATCTTAACGGACCAAAGTGATATTTACATTAATAAAAAATTGAAATCGAAGTAGGAACGACATCTCGTTTACACGAAAAATGGAGATGTGTTTTGCAAATAAAAATAAAAAATGAATAAACAAAGCTCAAGTAAATTCATAACAGCCAACAGGAAGCTTTAAGCATTGCCATCACTGATGATCAAGCTTTCATATGAAATGAACAACCAACTAACAATCCGATGTGTTCATCATCATTCTTGCTCTGCTCTACTCTTAGTCCNTGGGAACATGTCGTTTGCTCTATTTTTAAGGATAAAAGAACTTTACAAGATGTTGTAAATGATTAGGCTCAACATAACTGAGGGGTTCACTTGAAGAGTCTTTCATGGTATTACCTATTTTTTTTTTTTGTTATAATCATACAGATTTGTAATCCAGGTATAGTGACTCATATATAGACCGGTGATCAAACATACCCGTGAACACATTTAACTAGGCATCTGTTGTAGCACTACAAATGATGATAGTATCCCATTTCAACTCATTCTTTGGTGGTTCTTGACCAAGCTCTTTCCAATAATGTGTCTAATGTAACATGTTAGGGATGCTAGTAACAATACGTGTCATGGTCTTTTTAATTGAACATTTGAGGTGTTGAAAAGGGAAGAATTGTAAACGTATATGTGTCATCCTTTCAAATCAAGTTGTCCACACACCTAATGCAAATTTGCAATGTTGATTGTATTATAAACATGTATTCATTCCATATTATATTGTTGTGACTTAGACAAAGGGACTTGAGGCCGTGTTTGTAAAGCCAATGAAAAGTTGTGTAACTGATGGGCTAGACTATGGGATGGTCCACCTCATAGAGTAGATCCTCTAAGGGATGGGCGCCAATCTTGGTCGGATCATGGCGTAGAGCAAACTGTCTATGGGCTATGGTGTACACCCAAATGTGGTTGGGCTTAATCTAGGCCCAACACGGATTCTTACCCATATAGGAGTAGATATATAATTTTATCTAATAAATCTTATTTAGTTAGAGGTTTAGAAAGAGATTTAATGGGCTTAAATAACACCACTCTTTTTAATTAATTAAAGTTTCATTTAACATAGTACAAACGCAAGTATACTTTCCTGGTCTCTCTTTAGCCGAATGGGCACTTCAAAGTATCTAGGGGTGTATTTAGCTGATATATATCTCAAGCCCATTCTTTATATTAAATTTCTTTTTTTATCGTAATCCAAAAATTTGTAACTACCCTAACCCTGAAGAAGACAATTGCAGAGACTTCTTAAAACCCTAAACGCAAAGAAAATAGCAGAGAAAACGACGCCGTTTCAGTTGTTAACGATATGCCGAAGTCGAAGCGTGACCGAGCAGGTAGGCTTTGTCTCGTTTTTCATTAACTTAAAATTTTATGTAATTTTGATGTAATGTTTATAAATGAACGAATTGCAGTTACTTTGTCAAAGACGAAGAAGAAAGGGAGAGAACACAAAGATGTTTATTTGATTTGGTGGGAATGTATTGTTGGAGTTATATATATATATCCCGTTGCTTTTAATTTTTTTTTTTTTTTTTTTTTTTTTTTTTTTTTGACAAATATGTCGAAAGAAAAAAGGTCGAGAGGTAATTTTTTGGAGTATATATATATCCCGTTGGGGTTTTTTATTTATTTGATTTGGTGGGAATGTATTGTTGGATGGCAATGATTCTTTTTAGTAAGTTTAATAATTAAATCTATGGAAAGATTTAAGTTTCTGTTCTTGTCAATGATTTTGAATTGATTAACAAGGTATAGAATAGAGGGCTATGATCCCACTTGTTTATGTTAAACTTTATGAAATGTGTTTGGAGAATTACCTAATTGAATCTTGTAACGCTAATGGACGCTTTTAATGCATTCCCATTCAATTTAAAATTAATCTTTGTATATTTTGTTATATCTTGCTTCCCGTGTGTTATATTTTTCACTCTTCATTTACTTTCTTCGTTTTGCAGCTTATTTAATAAGTATGAAGAATATGACTTTGCAAGGACATGAAGCATGCAACAGAAAAGGTTTGCATATATGTATTAGTATAAAACACAAGTCTATCCCTTTGTTGATGACTGAGGAAGGATGATTTGAAGATTCAAAGTTTCTTGATACTCATACAACTTTTTATGGTCATAATGCTATGATCTCTTCAACTTAATGCCTTTTTTTTTTTTGGTCTGAATCATTAGTGATTTGTTAGCATTATTTGAATACATGATATACTTTCTTGTGTTCTGGACTTTAAATCTTTTGCATGCTTTCAAAATTTTCAGAGGAACTTTCTTCAGGTCCTCCTGAACAGTTACACGTGAGATGGAGCCCTTATTGAGAAAGCAAGGGATGCCTGTTCGGCTAAACAAAGGTGAGCCTTATTGCTTTCTTCTTGCTGCTCTGCGTCATACATTTAAATAGGAAAAGTTATGTTTGAATATTAATTTTATTCTTGCTGCACAGGTGTGGTGGAACTTGTTTCAGATTTTGTTGTGTGTGAAGAGGGAAAGCCTATATCACCCGAGTCAGCTCGCATACTGGTATGTTCTGGTCTTTTAGCTTATTTTTTAAGTTATAGTATTGTGGGAGTCCCTAGCTTGGCAGCACTGGGTGCTTGATTCTTGTTAATAAATTTTGGAAAATAATACAGCCATCGACGATAGTGCACTGAATTTGTGCACCGAATGACGTGGCAAAATCCTGACTGTTGATTAATTTTAACTTAATATTAATTAACGGTCAGGATTTTGTCACGTCATTCGGTGCACAAATTCGGTGCAATACCGTCGGTGGTTATAACATTACTCATAAATTTTTGAGTCTTTATTCAATTTTTGCCTTCTCTGTGTTATTTTGGTTCAACTTAGTGAAAAAAGTAACGCTTTTTAATGTGTTTAACAGTAGTGCTATTTGTATATTCTATATGCAGCACACTAATGTCGTCATCTATGATATTAGTCCTAGCAATATGACTTGGTATTGCAGTATTATATCGATCCTTAGGATCAAAGCATCCTAGTATATTCCATATTTAAAACTTGCAATTTTATTTTAATGTCGTAAAATTTTTGGCATGTTAACACCAGGGAATGTTCTTTGCTTCAATTTAGGGTTTTCCCTTTGTAATTGTTTGTGTTTCAAATGCTGGAACTAGCTGCAGCTTCCCTTTTTTTCCCCCCTAATGCTCCCATTGTCAATTTTATGGTTATGATTAATTGGGTGAATGCATGAAGCGGTAGTTATATTAACCTCTGTCAAAGTTATTTCCCGGTCATTTCGTATGATATAATTGCTATCGTGTGCTTTTTAATATTCACTGTGGTTGTAATATACCCTGTTCCTTGGGAAATTGACATGTGATTGACCTGTTATATTTCTTTTTTTGCAGCGTTTGTTGGGGATCAAGATGGCTACCTTCAAACTTCACCTAATTTGCCGATGGAGTCCAGATGATTTTGAACTTTATAGAGAAGGACTTGATGAATCGGATGTTGAATCAGCATAATGGAATGTTTTAGGTTCATGTACAATTTGAAGATTTTACTTCTTTATTCATGTTGAATATGCCTGGAATGTTGTTAGAATAGTATTTTAACAAATGCACTTTAAATATTTTAAAACANTTATAGAGAAGGACTTGATGAATCCGATGTTGAATCAGCATAATAGAATGGTTTAGGTTCACGTACTAGTCAAGTTGAATATGCCTGGAATGCTGATGTGATCTTTGTACTATGATTTCTTAGTTATGTTGTGTCTGGGTTTTGGGTTGTGTCCACACACTATTAGTAGAAGTTTTGATATCTTATTTTGTGTGTGCGGCCAATTAGGATTAATTTGCTTGAGTTGATAAGTTTGGGTTGAAAGACTTTCCCTTTTCTTGGTAAATAGTAGCTCTATGACAAAAAATGATCGATTCCACTTGAGGAATTATTAAATTATTTAACAATTCTCTGGTTTATTCTCTGATTTTTCATATTTTTAATAAAACTAAGGCACATTTCATAAGAAAACGAAAAGCTTATGAGGCAAGCTTTATATTCAGGGAGACATGAAGTTATGACAGCCAATGGAGTTAGAAAATTATTTTTGAAGGTAAAAATGTAAAGATTACCAAATGAGAGTGATCAAAGTGTAAAATTTGAATATTTGCAGTATGAAACTCAATGCGTATGTAATTTTTTTTGAATTTGCCGTTAAAAGCTCTGCCCTGCTTGTACTAAATAATATTGGTCTAAATTTGATGGAAAGTATTACATTTTATTCTTTACAGTTTTGCAGAATGCCGAACCAAACGACGTTTGTGGAAATTACGGCAATTCCAATTTGCGTAGCTGTACACCGCTCCCAAATTTTAGTTTTTGGTTTAATTATTATCACTTGCAGCAGTAATAAGAATTTCAATAATCAGGTTTATGCTTGGTAAAATTTCACCCAACAGATGACAGAATATGATTCTAACAAATAAACCCACACATTTTTAACAAACGTTCATTATATTTAACAATACAAAGGTTTAAGTGTAAAAAACATTTTGATAATACTATTAAACCGAGCAACAAAAAAACACTTTCTCATTTTTTTCATTTAATTTCACTGTTCCAACGAAAATTTAAATTCATAATCTCAAATTAAACCCTAGAAACTTAAGCTACTAATTTAAAGGGCTTCATTGATGGAACAAAACCTATACGTATCTCTTCATTGATGGAAACTTCGTTAAACAAATTTTCATTCATATCCATAAACATTCATATAACCAATTATATAAATTCATATACATGTTCATATAAAATTTTAGCAGAAACAAATTAACACTAACCTCCAACCATAGCAATTTGTTGTTATTGTCTTCTTCAAAGATTACAGATTCTTTCAATGTACTGTAATTTCTCATAACAATGGTTTTGAGAATATCAGATAATTAATTGTATGTATTGAGGACCTGTAACTGTTCCCCTTTTAAAGTACGCATAAGTATTTCCATCAAAGATAATTGTTGGGGATAACTTCTAAACTGCTAAGTAATTGCTCAACAGTTAATTATTTATAAAACTACAATATAAAAGTGTAGGACCAAATAGTAATTTTAATAAATGAATATTAATTAATTAAAATTCTAACATTCTTCCACTTGGTCCAAACTTTTATTACATAATTCACAACACAATAGGTTTATATTCTTTATGTTTAATTAGAAAAATAGAATTGCATTAATTATAGCCGTAAGTCTCTTTTAAACAAGTATTATTTTCTATGTATTACTATTCAATTTTTCTCTTTCTAAATAAACTCAAAATGTGGAAAATCACTCTATGAACAAACCTCAAATATCTGTTCCAGGTCGACTAGAATGTTTGTTATTCTCCAACCAAAATGTATACAACTTAAAGAGAAAACAAGATGAATTACAAAGTTTTAGAGAATGAAAGTATTACCTCTCAAAGTGACAAATTGGAATGTAGTCCCATTTGAACTACATGATCCTTGAACGTCTTTGGTGGTATGCCTTTTGTCAAAGGATCAACAATCATTTTCTCAGTATGTATGTGTTCAATGACCACTTCTTTGGCTTTAAAGTGCTCCCTTATTGCTAAGTATTTAATGTTGATCTGTTTACTTCGACCTCCACTCTTATTTTTCTTAGCAAAGAACACAACAGTTGAATTGTCACAATACAACTTTATCAGCCTAGAGATAGACTCAAAACTCCAAGCCCATAAATGAAACTTCTCAACCAAATACCTTGTGTAGTAGCCTCAAAATAGAAANGCCTTCACACTGCTGATTAACATACTAAGTTGGTGACCCTCGCCAAAATTAAACTTATCTCCATCATCAAGATTAAATCTTGCTTTCTTTCTCCGACAATCAATCTCTACTCCAAACCTCCCCAGGAAATCCATGCCTAAAACAACATCAAAATCAAGCATATCAAATACTATCAAATCCACCGGCAACTCCCTTCCATGGATCACTACGGACTCCCTTAGAAGCATCTCTTGAGTTACTACACTAATACCATCTGGTAACTCTATCTTAATGGGACAATCCACTCTAATAGGTTTTAAACCTAATCTCTCTAAAATCCCATGTGTAATGAATGAATGTGTGACTCTAGAATCAATTAATGCATAAAGAGGAACTGAATGAAATAATAACTGACCAGTAACTGCGGATGGGCTGGCTTCAGCTTCACTTGGGCTACTGTAAACACTCGAGCATTGGTACCTCTAGATGTCTGCGTTGCGGGTGTAGGAGGGGCTTTACAATCTTTCATCATATGCCCTGGCTGTCGGCATCTGTAACATACATTTCGGCCCAAATCTCTAAGACATTCCCCATAATGATTTATTCCACACTTCTGGCACTAGGGAACTTCATTAGTTCTCGGCTTTTTATTCTGCCAATCCCTCATGTTCTTCTTGGGTTAAAACTTTTTCTTATTTCTTACCTCTCTATTCGTAGGGGCATCAACTCTATCTCTTTGTGGAGCAGGAGGTGGAACACTAGGGGCTACTGCTGATGAGGTTGCCGGGGTTAGCTTATTCACAAATATTTCTACCCGTAAAGCTCGTTCCAAAGCTTCACTGTATGTCTGAGGGGGCTGGGCACCGGCCATCACATCTCGGGCTATTTCTAGTTTTAGCCCATGCTGCACGAATTTATCTCTCCTCAACTCTGGTGTACTCACTACTCTTGGCGCAAACCTTGCCAGGGAATTGAATTTCACTAAATCAGCCTCCTGTTGCAAACTAATAAACTCCTAAATCTTTTCATGGACTCGATCAACTGTTCTATATTCTGCCTCAAACAATCTCCTGAAATCTCCCCAGGTCATCAAAGCTGTATCATGAGTATCCTCCATCAATTCCTACCATATACGGGCATCACCCCTAAATAAAAAACTGGCATATTGAATCTTCTCTCGGTCTGTCATAGGGAAAAGTGCTGTCGTACGCTCCACTGATTTGAACCACTCATCTACCACTAGTGGGTCCACTGTATCCCTAAATTCTGACGGCTGGTGTTGACTAGGCAACCCATAAATCGGCTTAATACGATTCTGCACTACTGGGGTACCGGCCTCTCTCTCTCCTCTCTAGGGGTCGGTACAATCACCAGGGTCTCAACTCTCTCTGGTACCTCCCCAATTTTCTACCAAGACTTGTTGTATAATATTACGAATCCTCGCTTGATCGAGGACAAGGGGAGTAGATTCTGGAGGGTTGGAAGGTTCACCCGTGCTCATTTCCTTCCTACTGCTTCCTCGGGTTCTACGTCTCATCTACATAAACCAACACTTTTAGTCAACTCAATTCACTCATCTACTACAAGTAAGGAAAGAATTAACTTACAGCGGTCGGCTACAGAACATCAACGTGGCAGGAGAGGCACACTGTCAAATCCCAAAACCTTTGCTCTGATACAAAAAATGTAATGCTTTCTTTCTAACTAGTATACTCTTAAAATAATCACTAAAACTCATTAAAAATATATATAAGAAAATACACACATATATATATGAGTAATAAAGTATGGGCCCATATTTAATTTTTCTTTATATACAAATATTTACAAAATGTTCTCAAAAATAGCAACTTGATAGTGTAGCCTGACCCTTCCACTGCGTGACGTTCCGAGCGATCGCAACTCACCTATTACCTGCAAAACATTAAAAACAACGGAGTGAGCACCAATGACTCAGTAAGTAAACCCACTATGCTACCTTTCTCTCTCTCCGTTGCTTAAAATTCCAAATCTTCTTTCCTTACATCACATTTCCCGATTATTCTCTATTCTTTCCCTTTTCTTCTCTCTATTCTTTATCTATTCTTTCTCTGTTTTGCTCTCTGTTTTTCTCTTTGTTTTCTAAATTTCTCACTACACATGATAATGAGCGTGGTATTATGCATATTCATGACGCAAATGCACAAATGCATAAATTATGCATTTTCTTTTTTCTAAATTTCTTATTCTGTTTTCTTTATTTCTTTCTTTCTTTTCTAGTCTTTCTTTCTATTCTTTCTTTCTATTCTTTCTTTTTCTTTTCTATTCTTGCCGATCGTACTCGGTTGAGGCATGGATTTGGAGCCTTGGCCGTGTGAGTGAATTCTCTAATTCTGGGTACAGTCCTCATCCACACACACTTCTAACGGATTGTACATTTCTTCTTTCTTCTTTCTGAGGCCGCTCACTAAGGCGGCGTGCATATGGGACTATGTCACTCACGGCTCCTCATCGCAACATCCTTCTCTTCTTTTTATCTTTTTTTACACTTCTTTAAGAAAAATTCAGATTTAAATATCTTTAATATTCTCATTTCTTTCTATTTTCTCTTTAACATATTTTAGGGCATTTTCATGCTCTTATGAATATGTATGCATGTAGATGGTTTCATGCTTATAATTCTTTCTAAATTCACATATTATGGAATGCAAACATGTCATTCTCTACCATCTACCATCTACAAACACATCCCAAGGTAACACATAATCATAATCATACTCATACATGCACTTCTCCTTGGCATTTCATCAAACAATTCATGTGCACAAATCAACACTAATTTGGCTACACTTTTATCTCTATTTTAGGCCACCAAAAATTTGGAATAAACTCCTCTATAATTAAAACCAAATCTGCCCAAAATACACACTTCAAAATTTTCATTTCAATTCTTCCAACTCTCATCCAAACATTCATCAAATAACAACTACACCAACACAACTTCTCATGGATAGGTTCTAATCATTATTCAACACCAAATCCATCAACAATTCTACATATAACACATATATATGCATAAAGAAAGTTCTTTACACAACATAACTTAAATCATACTTAGGGTAGGATTTACTTACCTTTGATATGAGCAAATTCAACCCTTTAAGAATCTCCTTTGATCAAACTTTCTTCCTCTTAAATCCTATGAACATAAACCATCAAAATCACCACTTTAAAAACCAAAATTCACTTCTTAGTGCAAAGATCTTACCTATAGAAGCTTAAGATTGAAAATCCACTCAAAAACACCAAAAACCTTTGAATTTCCTTTGAAGAAGAATTGAAAAATTTGAGAGAATATGGAGGTGAAAGTGGCGTGCAAATGGGTAAGAGTGGCTAGGGTTTCACTCTACTCATTTTGCCCTTGCACTTTCTTTAAAATTTCATCTATATCCCTTAGTCAATTATCATAATGCCCTCATTTTTAATGCATTCTCCATGAAATTCTATCTCTTTTCACTCCCCACAATTTCAACTAATTTTGAGTGAAAAAACCATTTTACCCTTAATGCAAGTTTAAGGCATTTTCTTCACATTTTCCTTAAAATAACCTTAGCAAAAATCAACTAAAGGCATAAGAACATAAATTAAATTACGTACCTCCATGTGGGCATTACATTAATGCACATCCAACGTGTCAAAATAGTTACAGCTTTGGAATGCTAATGCAATACACCTATATATTATTATTATTATTATTATTGGAATATCAATGCAGTGCATTAATATCTCATTAAACATTTAGTTGTAGTACATGAGTTATGATGTTATTTACATTATGAGATGATTTGTACTCATGTAAGATGATATTTAGATGTTATGTCATGACATGTGATGTGTGTGCACTACATTTACGTTCTTATTTGTATGTGTCCACTTGATGTTTTATATGACCATGGGGAAGATGATGAAAAGTGTATGAGTTATAAACAAAATGAACCATACTTAGATGCAAAAGACGTGTGGTATGTGAATGAATGTGTTTGAATAAATGTTAAATAACATACTTGGTATTAAATGGATCATTCCTAACTGAGTGATTAGCGCTCACCCTTTCATTGTTGAATGTTTTACAAGTAATCCAGAAGTGAATGATGCTAGAGACAGTAAGGCTATGCATGAAGGGAGATAATTTATTGTCTTCCTGACATTTTATCTTGATGTAAATAATGTAAATGATAAATATTTTTTTTAAAACACCTTTTTGAAGCTTCCACCATATGGATGAAAATGGCATTAATATGTTTTCATTGAATGATGCCCAAATGAATTTAAGTTTTTATTTTTAGTTTTAAGGGTATAGATTTTGATCCTGCGAAACATTTTATATTAATGTTTCGGACATTATTATTATTCTTGCACAAGTTTTCTAAATACAACTCGTTTCCCAGACATGAATTCTCTGGATTCTCATTGAGGGATATTCAGAAGTTACCTGACTAGGTAGATGTTTTACATTTGGTATCAGAGCAAGTATTTTGTTACTTTTAAAAAGGTTGTTTTAAGATATTTTCTATTGCGGAGTCATGCATTTAGGAGAATTGATGATAGTATTCCTCATGTAAAGTTCTGTTGCTCTGGTCGTCCAATTGCTGTAAGTATGTTTACTTGATTTTAGGTAAGGATTGATTTAGATAATTAACCTTATATGTGTGATTATGATATGGAATAAATATGAGAAAAACAAGGAGAACAGATAAAGGTCACAGTGATGCTTCGAATGCACAAGATGTTCCAACTGCACTTGAAGCTCCTAACCCAACAGTTGCTACTTCAAGCGCTCTGGGTTTAGATGTTGTAACACTGGAGCAGGTGATCCAAGAGGTTGTTAATAGAGCTTTAAGGATAACCTCGTCAGAAAGTACAAGTACTTTGGTGACAATAGCGACAACTATTGTGGTACCAAGCCAAGCAGCAGGGACGAGTACCCCAGAAGCAATGGTTTTTCTGAAGTAGATTGAACTGATTTATGGCCTCTCAAGTAAACATTAGCTTCCAAAATTCATCAACACTAATGATCCTCTAGTAGCGGAACAATGGATCAAGTTGGTAGAGAAAGCTACTACTCTATTTCCTATGGCAAACCAGGAGAAGATCCGATATGTTATATACTTGTTGAGAGGAGATGTTATGATATTATGGGAGCTTATGGAGAAGACTCAGGATACCACCACTCTTACTTGGTCAGGGTTCAAGGAACTGTTTAAGGAGTAGTACCGGACTGTGGATATGATATCCTCCAAGCTGCAAGAGTTTATTAGATTCAACAAGGAAATATAATGGGCAAAGAGTACTCAATCAAGTTCACTCTCGGGTATTGGGGAAATTATCTCACTAGGCAATTTAGTAGATGGCAACCATATTAAATTTGTGGCCACAGTGGGATTGAGTTGTAGCTCAATCCAATCTATTATGTTCGTTGGTCCAATAGCGGAATATGAGATATCAAGGAGATCCGATGTTGACACTACTTCTATGCCTTAGCCTTGATGAGATAATGTAACGACTCCATTCTACTCATATTCTTTTAAAATATACATAGTAAAATATATGTAAGAAAGCATAAAAGTTGGGCCCAAAAATTTTCTTTTATTAAACATATACTTTCTTTATACAAAAGTTGTATCATGTACAAAAGCATCAAAAACAGGGTGGACAGTGTAGCCAAATCCCTTCGCTTGCCGACGCCCATCCGACTGTATCCTCACCTAGGTCCTGCAAAAACATAGAAAACAACGGGGTGAGCATAACTCATGCTCAGTAAGTAAATCATCTACTCATCTATCCCCGTAACTCTCTCTCTAATTCTTTCTTTGCAAAAATCTCATTTACTCTCTCTTTTATGCCTTTCTCTATTTTCTCTTTCTAATAACTTTTGCTACTCACTCTCTTTTGTAGGTCACGGCCTCATCTTACCGGAGGCACGGCCGGGACTCGCTTCCACTATTCGTGACTTCTACTCATTCTAGCCGATCGGACTCGGTTATGCATGGATTCGGAACCCTTGGCCATGTGAGTATATAATCTATCTCACGGGTACTCTCGGGTATAGCCCTCATCCGCATGCACTCTCACGGGCTACACCACTTCTCTCTTATACTCATGCCGCTCTCTCAATGCGGCATACATGCGGGAATACTCTACCTATTACTCACGGGTTCCCCATCGCACAACCTACTCTATTATCTTTATTAGCACTTTTCTCTCTTTTATTCTCTAGTGCTCAATTTCTCTTTCTCTTTACTAATAGAGAAGCTTATTCTCAACATTCTCTACTCTTTCTCAAACTAATACTTATAGTGTGACTTATACTCAAAAGTCTCTAGTCTCTCTCTCAAGCTAATTACCCAATACACAATTAATGCACATGGGTGGTTTATGCTTATTAATGCTCATTAATGCAATTAGGAAATGCCAATATGCAATGTTGCAAGAATTAAGGTTCACAATCCATGCTCATATTTCTCTTAGGCATTTCATCAAGCAATTCATATGCATGCAAAATCTCTACTCTAATGACTACTCTACTACATTCTCTAGCCATCCAAATTGGGAGAAAACTCCCTCAATTAACCATAAACCCTGTCAAAGAAAACACTTCCAAAAAGGTTTACACATCATCTTCCAAACTTCAACTCAATTTCTACTTCTCAATACACATTTACACACTTCTCATACTAAAGCTATTTCAACCTCACCCAAAATAGAATCTCATCTCAACTCAATTTTTAACAAGCATAATACATACTCAACATGAATCTTACTCAACCTATACTCAAAACTTACTCAAGTCTCAACTTGATTAGATTTACTTACCTTATGCAAAGTGACTTCTCTAGCACTTTTCCTTTCCCTTGTTGTCTTGTCTTCTTCTACAATACAACCTTAGCAAAACTCACATCTAAAGCAAGAACCTTACCTTAGGATGCTTTAGATTAATTCTCTACCAAAACTACTCAAAAAGCTCTCTAGAATTTTGAAAGATTGAAGGAAACTTGAGAGAAAATGGAGAATGAAAGAGGCGGTGGGAAGTGGGAAATGAAGGGCTTTCTAAGACTAATCCCCTAAATATCTCATAACATACTCATTCTTCCCATTTTACCTTTGCTCTTCTTGGAAATTTCATCCATGTCCTTTGATTCATTACACTCACACCCCAAACTAACATATTCCATGAAATTCTTACATTTTACTCCCCACTTTTCCTGTTAATTAGGGTAGAATGGTCAAATAGCCCCTAGGGAAGAAAATATCTAAAACTCAATAAATTTTTGGCCGTCCCGTCGCCGCGGCGAAGACAATTCCGTCACTGTGACGAAACACTCCAGCAGCTACTCCGTGGGCTGCAGCACCTTTTCGCCGTGGCGAAGCTTCTTCTTCGCCCGACGCGAGCCTGGAACACAAAATTTCGCAAGTCTTCATAATTTTCAGGGCAATCACTCAACCAAACCAATACATCCATTCAACCAAGGGCCAACCAAACAAAAATAACAACATAACTCACTTGAAGCTGAAACAGTGAACATTTAAGCAATACAGCGATCTTAACTACGTACCTCAAGTGGGGCGTTATAGATAATAGATGATGAAAGGATTGGATTGCACGGTAACCATATCGTTGATAGGTAGCAGTTTTGTTGAATCCGAATCTATCGGGTGGCCATGATGTCTAACTAGAGACCAATCTTGGTTTGTGTCTGGTGGACGATTGATTGATTATCAATCGCGATGCTATTCACTGCTATTGATGAGGAGCCTTTGGGTCGCACACATAGAAGACAGATTAAGAATAAAATTATGAAAGGGGTATTTTCATCATTTACGATGAAAGGGTATTTTCGTCATTTATGATGAAAGGGCATTTTTATCTTTTAGATGAAAGGCCATTTTGGTATCACAGTGTAATTAAATTTATTGAGGTTGTTGTCCAAATTTAAATATATATATATATAATATATATATATAATATATATATATATATATATATTTAAATATAATGGATATTATCCAATATTAATATTTATTATTAACATTGATGATGTCAATTCAAATTTGGTTTTTAAATTTGAATTGAATGCCATGTTTGGTTGCAAGGGTAATCTATTCCAATTGGAATAGGGTTTTAGTGTGCACTATTTAAGTGCACTAAAATTAATTCATTTAATATGAATGAAATAATATTGTAAAATTAAAAAGAAACCCTGGCTTCCTCTCTCTCTCAAAAAACCGTGAGCCTCCGTTGGTGAGAGAAGAATTTTTCTCTCAAAGAAAAATTCTGCAGATTTTTATTCCATAGTTGAGTGAATTGCCTAGCTAAATAATTCTTCAACGGCATTTGTCCCGTCTTCGTGTGGATACTAGGAGTTCGTTCCTATCTTGGAGTGGGAGCGGTTCACATCAATTGGAGGAGCCTCCAAACGCAGGTATAATTCTGAATTTTTATTTTATACAAAACAACGTAAATTGGGTATAAGGTTTCTTGGGTTCGTGTTGTAGTTTTGGGGATTTTATTTTTATTTCGGCTGTGTAAACCCCACAAGCAACTAACAATGGTATCAGAGCCTTCCTTATAACTTTTAAATTGTTATTCGATGTTCGGGTTAATTGATTTTGATATGTATCGATTGTGGTTTTTGCATGTTGCGTAAAACTGAAATTTTTGTTGTAAAAATCTGTTGTGGTTGATGTGCTGCAAATCTGATTTTGTGCATCTGTTTTTGGTGGATCGAAATCAAACAAAACTTGATTTCGATCAAAGGAGGATGTTGTCGTGTAGGATGGCATGTTGCTGCTTTGTGTTGCCGCGCACAAACGCAGCAAGAAGCAGTAGCAGCAGCATGCAAAAATGTGCTACCATTGGACAGATTGCATGCGAGCGCTCAGCAGCTTCACTGTTGTGCACTGCCATGCATGGGGATGTGCTGGCCACATGCCACGCACAAAAGCAGCAGTGGCAGTGCACAAATGTGTGCTGCCGCTGGACAGATTGCGTGCAACAGCACTCAGCTGTTCCGCTGTTGCGCACTGTCGCGCATAGGGATGTGCTGGCCACATGCTCCAGCATGTGGCCTTGGGTTGTGCCACCACAAACGGCATAGCAGTAGCCTTCTGTAGTAGCACAAAGGCTGCTGCAGCACCAACAACAACGCATGCAAATGTGCTGCTGTTGTCCTCATATTGGTTGCTGTTTTTGGGCTGCCCCGTGCTGGCCAAGTGCTTCTGGCACTTGGTTAAAATGTGCACCAAATCTGGACTTTTTAGGCACCCCACGTAAAGGTATAATGGGCTGAATTTTGGGTTGTGATCGTGTTGTTTCACAATATTTTTAATCCATAATTTCTCCAAAAATGTTGATGCATGTTAGAAACATTCTGGAGGCCCAATTGAGTGAGGCTCGTTAACAAGGGACTAAAATGAAAATTTTAAAACTTGTTGGACTTAAAATATATGCACCCTGCCTTGTAATGACTCTCTCTCTAGCTACTCATTAAATATATATAAGAAAATATATAAATGAGTATAAAAGTAGCCCATATTTAATTTTCTTTATACACAAGACTTTACATAATATAATAAAGTCTCAAAATATTAACTTGACAATTTTGCCCAACCCTTCTGCTGCGTGACTGTTCCAAATGACCGCATTTTACCTGTTACCTGCAAAAACATTGGAAACAATGGGGTGAGCACTAATTGATCAGTAAGTAAACCCACTATGCTACCCTTTTCTCTCCGTTGCTTAAATTCTGAATTTCTTTCCTTACTTCACATTCCCCCATTCTTCTTTATTCTTTCTCTACTTTTACTCTGTTTTTCTCTTTGTTCTTTCTCTCTGTTCTAATTTCCCACTACTCAGATAACAGGCATGGTATGATGCATATATATAATGCAAATGCACAAATGTATAAAATATGCATTTTCTTTTCTATTGTTCTTTCTTTTCTGTTTTCTGTTTCTTTTCTCTGAATTTCTTTCTTTGCTTCCTTTTCTAGTCTTTCTTTCTTTTTATTCTTTCTTTTCTTTTCTTTCCTTCTATTCTTTCTTTTCTTTTCCTTCCCATTCTTTTCTTTTCTTTTCTTTCTTATTCTTTTCTTTTCTTTTCTTTTCTTTTCTTATTCTTTTGCCGATCGGACTCAGTTGAGGCATGGATTTGGAACCTTGGCCGTGTGAGTGTATTCTTTTTTCTTGGGTACATCCCTCATCCTCATGCACTCTTATGGATTGTACCAATTCTTCTTTCTTCTTCTTAGGCCGCTTACTAAAGGTGGCGTGCATGTGGGGAAAATTGTTCTTGTCATTCACGGTTCCCCATCGCAACAACCTTTTCTTCTTTTTATCTTTTTACACTTCTTTAAATAAAATTCAGATTTGGAACTTCTTTAATATTCTCATTTCTTTCTATTTACTCTTTAACATTCTTTAGTGTTTTTTCATGCTATTATGAATATGTATGCATGTAGATGGTTTCATACTTATAATTCTTTCTAAATTCACATGTTTAAATGCAATTATGCAATATGGAATGCAAACATGTCATTCTCTACCATCTGCAAACTCATCTCAATATAACACATATTCATACTAATACAAACACTTCTCTTTGACATTTCATCAAACAACTTATGTGCACAAAGCAACTCTAATTTGGCTACACTTCTTTCTCTTTTCTAAGCCACCAAAAATTGGGAATAAAATCCTCCATATTTAATGCCAAATCTGCCCAAAATATACACTCCAAAATTTCCACTCCAATTCTTCCAAATTTCATCCAAACATTCATCAAACATCAAATACACCAACACAACTTCTCATGGATAAGTTATAATCATCATTCAACACCAAATCCATCAACAATTCTACATATAACACATATATATATGCATAAAAGAAATTCTCTACACAACATAACTTAAATCATACTTAGGGTAGGATTTACTTACCTTATATGTGAGCAATCCAACCCTTTAATAATGTTCTTTGATCCAACTCTCTTCCTCTTAAATCCTATGAACCCAAACCATCAAAATTCAACACTTTAAAAATTAAAACTCACTTCTTAGTGCAAGGATCTTACCTAAAGATGCTTGGGATTGAAAATCCACTTAAAAGTACCCAAAATCTATGAATTTCCTTTGAAGAAGAATTGAAGAAATTGAGAGAATATGGAGGTGAAAGTGGTCTGAAAATGGATGAAGAGTGGCTAGGGTTTCACTCTTCAATCCTTGATATAACATAAAATTATATATAGTTTCTCATTTTGCCCTCGCATTTTCTTTAAAATTCCATCCATGTCCCTAAGTCAATTGCCATAATGCCCTCATTTTTATTGCATTCTCCATGAAATTCTATCTCTTTTCACTCCCCACAATTTCAACTAATTATGAATGAAAAGACCATTTTACACATAATGAAAATTTAAGGCATTTTCTTCACATTTTCTCAAAATAACTTTAACAAAAAATCAACTGAAGGTATAAGAGCATAAATTAAATTACGTACCTCCATGTGGGCATTACAATTCTCCCCCTCTGATAGGAATTTCGTCCTCGAAATTCAAACAAACAACTCAGGATAGCGGTTTTGCATATCTTGTTCTACCTCCCATATTGCTTCTTCTACTTTATGATTTCTCCATAGGACTTTTACGAGTGGAATACTTTTGTTTCGGAGCTCTTTAATCTTTCTATCTAATATCTGTACTAGACGCTCCTCATAAACAAGATTCTCTTCTAAGTCCACTTCTTCTACTTTTAATATATGGGAGGGATCACTGACATATTTTCTGAGTGTTGAAACATGGAACACATTATGCACCCTGTCCATATTAGGTGGTAGCGCCAACTTATAAGCTACCTTTCCAACTCATTGTAATACTTCAAAAGGGCCAATGTATCTAGGTGCTAACTTTCCTTCACCGCCAAAACGTATCACTTGCTTATAGGGGGAAATTTTAATAAACACTTTGTCAACCATTGCAAATTCCACATCTTGTCTCTTTGAATCCACATAGCTTTTTTGTCTATCATGAGCATGCTTCATTCTACTTCTGATAAACTTGATATCCTCTATCATTTTCTGAGTTATTTCTGGCCCAAGAACTATATTCAACACATCTTTCTCTCTTACCTCATCCCAATGTAATGGAGATCTACACCGTCTGCCATATAGGGCTTCATAAGGAGCCATCTTAATGGTGGACTGATAGCTATTGTTTTATGAAAACTCCACCAAGGGTAACATCTCATGCCAAGTCATTAATCCATATAGCATGCTCTCAACATATCCTCAAGTATCTGATTTGTTCTCTCATCCTCAAGTATCTGATTTGTTCTCTCAGTCTAGCCATCTATCTGAGGATGGTATGCTATACTAAATGCTAATCGGGTACCCAAAATTCTCTATAGACTGGTCTAGAAAGCCGAAACAAATCTGGAATCTCTATTTGACACTATGATCTAGGGCATACCTTGGAGTCTGACTATCTCCCTGACATAGATTTGAGCCAACTAACCCGAGGTAGTGCTTTCCTTTACTAGAAGAAAATGGGATGATTTAGTTAATCTATCTACTATTACCCATATGGCATTAAACCCTTTTTGAACTCTGGGAAGGCTTGTAATAAAATCCATGGATATACTCTCCCATTTCCATTCAGGAATGCTAAGTGGCTGAAGCAATCCTAACGGCCTTTGGTGTTCTGCTTTTACCTGTTGACAAACCAAGCACTTAGCCACATAATCTTTGATATCTCTCTTCATACCTGGCCACCAATAGCCCTTTTTTAAATCTTGATACATCTTGGTTGCTCTAGGATGAGCAGTGTATGGTGTGTCATGAGCCTTCGTAAGAATTCTCTTCACAAGCATTTGACCATACAAATGGAGTTCTCTGTTTGGTGAGAGTTGTCAGCGGTTTAGCTAATTGGAAAAATCCTACTACAAACCGCCTATAGTAGCCTGTTAGCCCCAAGAAACTTCTAACTTTCTTTATTATCTTCGGCTATTGCCACTCAAGAATTGCCTTCACTTTGCTAGGATCCACTGATATACCTTCTTTTAGAGACAATATGGCCTAGAAATATCACTTGATCCAGCCAAAACTCACACTTAGAAAACTTGGCAAACAACTTCTTTTCTCCTAATTGTTGTAGCACAAACCTTAGGTGTTCTTCATGCTCATCTTCTATCTTAGAATAAACCAGGATATCATTAATAAACACCACTATAAATTGATCAAGACAATCGTGAAACACTTGGTTCATTAAATCCATAAAGACTGTTGGGGCATTAGTTAACCCAAAAGGCATCACAACAAACTCATAATGCTCATATCTAGTCTGAAAAGCAGTCTTGGCAATATCTAGCTCTGCAACCCTTACTTGGTGATAACCCGACCTCAAATAAATCTTTGAAAACACTGCTGCTCCTTTCAGTTGATCAAATAAGTCATCTATACGAGGCAATGGGTACTTATTCTTCAGTGTCACTTTATTCAACTCTCTGTAATCTATACACATCTGCAGGGATCCATATTTCTTCTTCACAAACAAAATTGGAGCTCCCCAGGGAGAATGACTTGGTTGGATAAAACTCTTATCTAGGAGTTCTTGGAGTTGCTTCTTTAATTCCTGAAGCTCGGCTAGGGCCATTCAATAAGGTGCCTTAGAAATTGGTGCGGTCCCTAGTGCCAGTTCAATATTGAATTCTACTTCTCTTTCCAGAGGTAAACCCGACAAATCTTTTGGAAATACATCTAAAAACTCCCGGACTACTGGTACATTCTGAATCTCTGGTTGTGGGACATCACTATTGTGCACTACATGAGCAATATACCCAGAACACATTTTTCTTAACATCTTTCTAGCCTTTATACCATTGATTAACATACTCAACTGATGGCCTTCTCCAAAACTAAATTTATCTCCGTCATCAAGATTAAATCTTGCTTTCTTCTTCCGACAATCAATTTCTACTCCGTGCCTCCCTAGGAAATCCATGCCCAAAATAACATCAAAGTCGGGCATATCGAACACTATCAAATCAACTGGTAACTCCCTTCCATGGATCACTACGGACTCCCCTGGAAGCATCTCATGGGTCACCACACTAACCTCGTCTGGTAATTCTATCTTAATAGGCTGATCTACTACAACAGGTTTCAAACCTAATCTTTCTACCATTCCATGAGTAATAAAAGAATGTGTAGCTCCAGAATCAATCAATACATAAAGAGGAATTGCATGAAATAATAACTGACCAGTAACTGCGGATGGACTGGCTTCTGCTTCACTTTGTGCCACAGTAAAAACCCTAGCATTTGTACCTCTAGAAGTTTGTGCTGCGGGTGTGGGTGTGGGTGCAGGTGCAAGAGGGGCTTTACAATCTTTCATCAAGTGCCTTGGCTGCGGCACCTATAGCATGCATTTTGGCCTAACTCCCTTAAACACTCCCCCGAATTCGTTCTCCCACACTTTGGACATGGGGAAAACTCAGTAGGTCTGGGCCGTTTACTCTGCCAGTCTCTTCTATTCTTCTTAGGTTGAAATCTCTTCTTATTCCTCACTTCCCTGTTTCTTGAAACATCACTTCTTTCTTTCTATGGAGCAGGAGATGGGTCACTCGGTACTGTTGTTGATGGTCCCGCTTAGGTGAGCTTATTTACAAATATTTCTGCCCTTAAAGCTCGCTCTAAAGCTTCACTATAAGTATGAGGGGGCTCAACTCATGCCATCACATCACGGGCTATTTCTAGTTTCAGCCCATGAACAAACTTATCTTTTCTCAACTTTGGTGTGTTTACTATACCTGGTGCGAACCGTGCAAGACAGTTAAATCTTACAGAATACTCTTTTACCGTACTAGACCTTTGTTTCAAACTGATAAACTCTTGGATCTTCTCATGAACCCGATCCACTATTCTATACTCAGCCTCAAACAATCTTCTGAACTCCTCCCATGTCATAGAAACTAAATCGTGGGTATCTTCCATCAATTCCCACCAAATTCGGGCATCATCCCGAAATAGAAAGCTTGCATACCGTATCTTTTCTCTGTTAGTCATGGGAAAAAGTGTCGTTGTGCGTTCCATGGACCTAAACCATTCCTCTGCCTCTAATGGGTTCGTGGTACCCCTAAATTCAGACGGTTGGTGTTGACTTGGCAATCCATAAATAGGCTCAATACGGTTCTGCACTATCGAAGTACCAGCCTTTCTCTTTCTTCTTTGGTGGTCGATACACGAACAGGGGTTTCAACTCTCTCTGGTACAACTCTCCCCTGACTTTCTACTAAAACTTGCTATACAATACTATGAATTCTCGCCTCATCAAGGGTAGGAGGAGCAGGTTCTGGCGGCTTGGAAGTTTCCCCTACACTCATCACATTCTTACTACTTGCTCGGGTTCTAAGTTTCACCTACAAAATAACCACACTTGAATCAACTCAAATAACTTATCTACTACCATCAATAAGGAAAGAAATAATCTTACAATAGTCGGCTATGGAACGTCAGCGTGGCGGGACGGGCACACTGTCAAATCCTAAAATCTTTGCTCTGATACCAAACATGTAATGACTCTCTCTCTAGCTAGTATACTCGTAAAATAACAGTAAAAACTCATTAAATATATATAAGAAAATATATAAACGAGTATAAAAGTATGGGCCTATATTTAATTTTCTTTATTTACAAAACTTTACAAAATATAATAAAGTCTCAAAATATTAACTTGACAATTTTGCCCAACCCTTCCTCTGCGTGATTGTTCCAAATGACCGCATTTCACCTGTTACTTGCAAAAGCATTGGAAACAACGAAGTGAGCACTAATTGCTTAGTAAGCAAACCCGCTATGCTACCCTTTTCTCTCCGTTGCTTAAATTCTGAATTTCTTTCCTTACTTCACATTCCCCCATTCTTCTTTATTCTTTCTCTACTCTTACTTTGTTTTTCTCTCTGTTCTTTAATTGTTCTTTCTCTCTGTTCTAATTTCCCACTGCTCAAATAACAGGCATGGTATGATGCATATATATAATGCAAATACACAAATGTATAAAATATGCATTTTCTTTTATGTTTTCTGTTTCTTTTCTCTGTATTTCTTTCTTTCCTTCCTTTTCTAGTCTTCTTTCTTTTTATTCTTTCTTTTCTTTTCTTTCTGTTCTTCTTTTCTTTCTCATTTTTTTCTTTTCTTTCCCATTCTTTTCTTTTCTTTCTCATTCTTTTTTCGATCGGACTCGGTTGAGGCATGGATTTGGAACCTTGGCCGTGTGAGCGTATTCTTTTTTCTTGGGTACAACCCTCATCCACATGCACTTTTACAGACTATACCAATTCTTCTTTCTTCTTCTTAGGCCGCTCACTAAAGGTGGCGTGCATGTGGGGAAAATTCTTCTTGTCACTCACGGTTCCCCATCGCAACAACTTTTTCTTCTTTTTATCTTTTTACACTTCTTTAAATAAAATTCAGATTTGGAACTTCTTTAATATTCTAATTTCTTTCTATTTACTCTTTAACATTCTTTAGTACTTTTTCATGCTCTTATGAATATGTATGCATGTAGATGGTTTCATACTTGTAATTCTTTCTAAATTCACATGTTTAAATGCAATTATGCAATATGGAATGCAAACATGTCATTCTCTACCATCTACAAACTCATCTCAATATAACACATAATCATTCTCATACAAACACTTCTCTTTGACATTTTATCAAACAACTTATGTGCACAAAGCAACTCTAATTTGGCTACACTTCTTTCTCTTTTCTAAGCCACCAAAAATTGGGAATAAAACCCTCCATATTTAATGCCAAATCTGCCCAAAATATACACTCCAAAATTTCCACTCCAATTCTTCCAAATTTCATCCAAACATTCATCAAACATCAAATACACCAACACAACTTCTCATGGATAAGTTATAATCATCATTCAACACCAAATCCATCAACAATTCTACATATAACACATATATATATGCATAAAAGAAATTCTCTACACAACATAACTTAAATCATACTTAGGGTAGGATTTACTTACCTTATATGTGAGCAATCCAACCCTTTAATAATGTTCTTTGATCCAACTCTCTTCCTCTTAAATCCTATGAACCCAAACCATCAAAATTCAACACTTTAAAAATTAAAACTCACTTCTTAGTGCAAGGATCTTACCTAAAGATGCTTGGGAATTGAAAATCCACTCAAAAGTACCCAAAATCTATGAATTTCCTTTGAAGAAGAATTGAAGAAATTGAGAGAATATGGAGGTGAAAGTGGTCTAAAAATGGATGAAGAGTGGCTAGGGTTTCAATCTTCAATCCTTGATATAACATAAAATTATATATAGTTTCTCATTTTGCCCTCGCACTTTCTTTAAAATTCCATCCATGTCACTAAGTCAATTGCCATAATGCCCTCATTTTTATTGCATTCTCCATGAAATTCTATCTCTTTTCACTCTCCACAATTTCAACAAATTTTGAGTGAAAATACCATTTTACCCTTAATGCAAGTTTAAGGCATTTTCTTCACATTTTCTCAAAATAACTTTAACAAAAAATCAACTAAAGGTATAGGAGCATAAATTAAATTACGTACCTCCATGTGGGCGTTACATACCTTTACGAACACTACCAAAAATCAAAGGGCAACCTGTAATTTACCAACCTAATAAAAATTTAATTTTGATTGTTTGTGCATGATTCTTGTTTTGAATATGCATGGTGTTTAGTGCACAAGCCTACGGACTTAGTTTAATTGTTTTTGGGTTATGTAATTTAAAATAGGGCCTACGTGCCCTGCCTTTCTCTAAGTCTCCATTGTAACTTCTTTCTCTCATCTCACTCCCCTCGACTGTAACTCGAGGTTTCTTTTCAATAACATAAAATGTAATATTTTATTTTGGGAAGTTCTGTAATGTTCGAGAAGAAGAAGCGATGGAAAGGGAAGAAGGCGAAATTACTTGACGAATCCATTTTCTTTTAAACCTAGGTTGACCTACTGATTCCTCTTGGCTTGAGGAAATTAGTTTTAGTTAAGGCTATGCACCAGTACGTTTCCTTTACACACAGTATGCATGCTAAGGGTGTATGTTATGACTATAACATGTTAAGAAGATGAAATTGGTGAGACATGCCGCTTTGGCGACTTTTGTTCATAGCTCATTACCTAGAGGACTGAATCTGTTCTAGCCTCTCGAGCATATTGCTCATGAGTGCGCCTCAAGCTCCTCGCTATGTTGGGCCCCCCATAGATTATGCCCACCAGGACATCATTGTTGGCGTTGGTTGGGGCTTGCTGGACCTGGTTATTTTGCTTGCCTGCATTTTCGCGAGTTGGTGCCTCCTTAACAAATTCCTTTAAGTGGTCCCTTCGTATTAGGTTTTTGGTGGCATCCTTCAAAGCCCAACAGTTATTGGTATTGTGCCCGATGTCCCGATGGTATCAACAATATTTTTGCCGATCTCTTTTGTCCAGAGCCCCCCTTATTCTTTCTGGAGCAAACAGTCTCTTTGCCTCATAGGAGACTTCATAGATGTGGGCTATGTCTTGCGTGAGGGGGGTATATTTTACATATCACGGGAAGAGCTGCCTATCCCCATAGTTATATGTTTTTTGTCTTTTTTGGGACCTGTTCTAATCCCTATAGTTACAGTCTTAGCCCCTCTACTTATATGATAGGCAATCTTGTCGCCTGTCTGGGGCTCTTCGTGGTAAGCTTCTAGTTAAGGCTGCTAGTGAGCTTTCTACTCGCAAGTGCTTTGCAGCCATCTGATAAAATTTTATCAAGCTCATGTGATGTTCACTTTAGAGCTCTTTCCATAGCTCTGTGTTCGGCCTAATGCCTATAATTAGCAAAGTCTGGATTGACTCTTCAGGTGCATCCGCGAACTTTGCTTGCTTGTTTTGGAACCTCATTAAATACAAGGTCAGTGTTTCGTCTCTCTCTTGATGAATGTTGCTCAAGTAATTGAGAAGCATTATGAATAGTCTCTCGCTTGAAATTGTTGCAAGTATAGTGAGGAGAAATGTTGCCAAGAACTAATGGAGTTCGCCTTGAGTCTTTTGTACCACCTATTGGCATCCCCTACCAATGTGACCAAGAAGTAACGACACTTCACCAAGTCACAGACCTAGTGTAGCTCCATCAGATCATTGAAAGTGTCGAGGTGGTCTCTAGGGTCTCTTCTCCCGTCAAACTTACTTTCTGGCGCCCTGAATCTTTGTGGAAGCGAGGCATGGCAACCTTCCTCTGTGAAAGGGGAGCTCACTGTTTCTTCCATTGCGTCGTTCTGGTGGGCTCTTAGGTTGTCGAGCTTTTTTTGCATACGATCTAAGTTTTTGCTATGATTGCCCTGGCTGGCTCTGTTCAACCTTACCTCAAGCAAGTGAGTTTGTAAATCTGTTGCTTGTGAACCCCTTCCATTATGTGCATTGATACATGAAGTTAAGTCATGGTGGCTTGGTTGATAGGTGCTATCATGCTCGTCAGTGGGTTGCTCGCGATGTTAGTTATAACCGGAACATCGGTCATTGCCAGATTGGCACACATAACTCATCTCGCGAGCTTGAGAGGATCAAGCTTTTTTTGGGCATGGGTTAAGACCAGCACACTGATGCTGGGGATATCGCCGAGTAGGTCGACTGTCTCATGGGCAACTTTACCTTTGCTTTCACCCATTGGTTGTTTCCCTAGCCGCCTCCTCGGGTTAGTTTGCCCGTGGGATTCACGTTCGTGAGCGGAGTGTACTTTGTGACATTAGGGGTGTCAGTCACCCCTTAGTACCAATGAGCTAAACTGGTCACTAGCTGAATTTTGACCTATCATGGTAATATCGGTGAAGTAGGGCTGGTTAAGGTTTTGTGCGGTTGGTTGCTGATTTATCAGCTTAGCCACATTCTGTTGCACCGCCTATGCAACCATTGTTTTGATTATCTCCACCAGTTGGTCGTTTTCAGGGTTTGATGTCTTTGTCCCCGGTTATTTTGCGGCCTATTGAGTTGGCAGCACTGGTGGTCGACACCTAGCGGCATCTTGGTGTACCTCTTAATGGGTGGTCTCCACATTGTCGTGGTTTCTGATGGTGGTTTTCGATCTTGTACGCACCATCATGGGCCCAGATTGATTAAATCGATGTGGCTATTTGCCCAAATTTCTGAGATGTTAGCGGAGGCCCTCATTCTAGTGCCAAAATTTTGATACAGAAATCTGCACCAACTAGAGTGATCCGATCGACCTTGGCGGGATCAGAACTATTGTGTGCTTGATTACAGATAACCAGCAATGTATAAATGATGAATGCAATAAATTAAATGGCAAAGAGATTTTTAAAGTGGTTCCACAAGATGAACCCTTGAGCCTGTGTCCACTGTTTTTTTGTATTTGCTGTGAGAGCTTACAATGATGATCTTAGAAATGTTTTTCCAACCCCTTCCTCATCGTTTGAGGGGGTTTATATATAGAGTTTGTACAAAGGAAAGAGCAAAAATAAAGGGATTACGATTAAATTGAAATGAAACTCTAATATTCTTGTGATTGGGCGCTGTGATTGCGTGAAGATTGCTATCAATCTTATCCTTCCCGAGATATCTGGGATCTGAAGTTATTAGGGAATTGGTTGAACGACCGCAAGGATTGGTCACGACTAGCTTGTGCTAGGTCGGACAATCGGTAGAGTTGAGCTGGTTCTAGATTGGGCTATAACCTCGCGATATTTTGAGCTTGATGGAAAAATTACACATAACGAACTTTATATTGGGTTTATTTATAAATGGGGTTTTGTTAAATAAAAGGTGCGGTGGGTTTATTTATATTGTTGAACTACATTTGGGGCTTCTTGGAAAGGTAGAGCTTGGAGAGGAGAGGAGGTTCTCTTCCTTTCCTCCTCATTTGTTCTTCACAATTATGGTTCTAGGTGTAATCAATTCTTTTCCTTTATGTTGTAGTTTGTTTTCTAGGTATTTGATGTAATCTAATTGAAGGCTTGTGTTTTATTGTTATTCCATTTGTTTGATTCATTTTATTATGTTCTAGATCATTCATTGTGCTTAATTCAATCTTTAGTTGATATTAGGGCCTGATCAACCTTAATGTTAGTTCATTGATTGTATGAGACAAGATTGTATATGGAATGACTATTTTGTAGCCCTGCTCGTGTTAGTCGCTGATGGGGTTTAAGCAGTGGAAAACAAAAATAAAATCCCCAACAACAACATTGAACCCAAGAACCTTATACCCGACTTACGTTATTTACATATGAAATGATATTGAATGTAAAATTTCCAAATTTCATACCAACGTTTGGAGGCTCCTTCAATCGATATGAATTACTCCCACTCAAAGATAAGAGTGAACTCTCGGTATCCACACGAAGATGGATGGCGATCGACTTGCGGTCTCAAGTGCTAGCAAGACACACAAGCAAAAAGGATGCATAATTTTTCTTCAAGAAAAATTATCTTCTCCTCCAAGTGAAAAATGTAAGAGAGAGTGAGGTGAGTGGCTTGGATTTAATTAATGTGTTCTCAAATTTTATTTTAATTTTAAGTTGCCTTTTATATGCAACAAAAATTAAAACCCTAATCTAGTTAGGAATAAATTTATTCCATGACTAGAATAGTAAATCCTTATTATCAAACAAGGTAATTGTAACACCCACATCGAGGTATGTAACTCTCTTTATGTTTTAATGCCCTTTGTATTACTCATTCCAAGGTGAAAGAATTGAAGTTGGCATTTTCACTCTTCGCCGCGACAAAGGAGTCTTGTTGCTATGGTAATGAACACTTTGCCCAAATTCGTGGCAAAAAATACAGACTTCGCCGGGGCAAAGAAAAAGTTTCGCCCAGGCAAAGAACTCTCTGGAATTTTTGAGGAAATTATGGAAAACTTGCTCAAGGCAAAATGGTCATTCCACTCATAATTAGTTGAAAGTGTGGGGAGTGAAAAGAAGTAGAATTACATGGAGAATGCAATGGAAGTGAGGACATTATTGTAATTGACTAAGGGACATAGATGGAATTTCATAGAAAGTACAAGGGTAAAATGGGAATCTATAAGTATTATTATGTTATACTAAGGATGCAAGAATGAAACCCTAGCCACTTTTCCCCTCCATTCACACTACTCTCGACCCAAATTCTCTCAAATTTCTTCAATCAATTTCCAAGGAAATTCATAGAGTTAGGTTCATTTTTGGTGGAATTTCAATCCTAAGCATCCCTAGGTAAGATTATTGCACTAAGATGTTAGATTAATTTCTAAAGTGTTGAATTCTTAAGATTCATGTTCATAAGGTGTAAGAGAAAGAGAGTTGTATCAAAGGAAGACTAAAGTGTTTGGCTTGCTCACATCTAAGGTAAGTAAACCCAACCCTTGCTATGGTTGTGCAATAACTGTGAAGAGAAATTTATATATGTATGTATGTGTTTATATGTTGAGAATTGTTGATGGAATTGATGTTGATTGATGGCTAGAATTCAGCCATGAGAAGTAATGTTTGGGTATATGGTGTTTGATGGAAGGTTGGATGAATTATGAAAGAGTTTGAGTAGAATTATGGAGTGTGATTTCCTGGCCAGGTTTGATGTTGATTTAGGGAGTTTTGCTCCAAATATTGGTGGCTTGAGAGAGATATAGTAGTGTAACCAATTTAGAGTTTGTGTGTGCATACCAATTGTTTGATGAAATGTCAAAGAGAGGTGCATGCATGAATATGATTACTTGTTTTCTTGATATGAGTTTGTGGATGGTAGAGAATGACATGTACACATGCCATTTTGCATTTTTACATCTAAACATGTGAATTTAGAAAGAATAACAAGCATAAGCCCATCTACATGCATACATACTTATAAAAGCATTAAAGAGCATTAAAAAGCATTAAAGAACATTAAAGAACAAAGAGAAAGAAAGAAACCTATTAATGAATATATTTTTTTTAAAGAAGAGAAGAGAAAGTTGTTGCAATGGGGAACCTGTGAGTGATTAGCCCTACATGCATGCCGTCTTCAGTGAGCGGCCTTAGAATAAGAAAGAAGAATTTGTATAGTTCGTTAGAAGTGCATGTGGATGAGGACTTTACCCAGAAAGAATTTGAGAATACACTCACACGACCAGGGTTCTGAATCCATGCCTCAACCGAGTTTGATCGGCAAGAAAGAATAGAAAATAAAGAATAGAAACAGAAAGAATAGAAAGAAAGAAAGAAAGAAGAGAAACAGAAAGGAAAGAAACACAGAAAAAGAAATAGAAAACAGAGAAATAGAAAAGAAAATGCAATCCTATGCATTATACCTATGCATGATACCATTCCCACTATCTTTGAGTAAATGAGAAACTAGAGTTTTAGAAAGAGCAGAGAAGAAAAGATAAGTTTGATGTAAGGAAAGAAATTCAGAATTTGAGCAACGGAGATAGAAGAGTAGCATAGTGGGTTTACTTACTGAGCCATTAGTGCTCACTTCGTTGTTTTCAATGTTTGCAGGTAGTAGATGAGAAGGGGTCGGTGGGAACGTCAAGAAACGGAAGGGTTTGGCAACACTGTCGAATTTATTTTTGTGTGATTTTGTTACTTGATGTGAAAATCTGTATATGAAAGTAAAGTTATTTTGGACCCACTACCTTATATTTATGTACATATATATATTTCCTATAATATGTTTAGTGAGTTTCACTTTATATATTTCCCAAGTATACTAGCTAGAGAGAACTATTACAGTAATAATCCACATGGCATCTTATTAAAATTCAAATATGATTTTCATATTCATATATTATCTTTATTAATATCATCAAATATTAATATTGAATATATATTTAAATTCAAATATGAATTTCATATTTCATATATATATATTATCTTCACTAATATTAAGATCATCAAATATTAATATTGAATATATATTTAAATTCAAATATGAATTTCATATTCCACATATATATTATCTTCACTAATATTAATATCATCAAATATTAATATTAATTAATATATATATTATATTTAAATACATAATCTCACTAATTTTAATTTCAATATGAAATTAAATATAGGCAACAACCTCAGCAAATTTAATTGAACTGTGAGATTACCAAAATGCCCTTTCATTTCAAAAGACAAAAATACCCTTTCATCACAAATGACGAAAATACGCTTTCTCACCAATTCATCCTTAATCTGTCTTCTATGTGTGTAACTCGAAAGCTTCTCATCATATCGGGAATGAGTAGTCTCGCGATTGACACCAATCAATCGTCTTACTAAACATAGACCAAGATTGGTCTCTAGCAAGGTATCATGACCACCCGATAGATTCAGATTCAGCAAAATAACTTGCCTGTCAACAATATGGTTACCGTGCAAACCGATCCTTTCATTTATTATCTCATCGAGGCTGAGGTATAGAAATAGTGTCAACCTCAATTATCTTTGATATTTTTGTATTCAGTTACTGGACCAATGACCAGAATAATAAATTGGGTTGAGCAACAACTCAATCCCACTGTGGCCACAGCTTTAGTGTCATTGTCATTCATTGAATTGCACCATGAGATAATTTCTCCCATACCTGGGAGTGATGAATCCTTTGTTGATCCACCATAGTCTTGATACACTTCTCAATACAGCCAATCACTACCGTATTGATAGCTCTGAATAGAACTACGTTAGGCTGGTGTCAAACTACACTAATCGATGCACAAGGCGCTCCAGCGATCTCAAGTCTAAGGATCACATGCACCACCATTCGTTAGAGAATTTATTCCATAGACACTGGGGTTACCATCTATATGGAATCCTCTAGTGGGTCTGTCTAGTGAACTTGCCTATAGCAAGCACCCATGTGTCACACCAGGTTGTCGGCAAACAACCTTGACAAGTGAGATCAGTCACTGTCTTTCGACAAGGTCATTCAACACTATGATAGCCTTACCGTATTATCTGTGTCCTTGGTCAGAATAATACTAGAGCTACGGACATTTCTAGAATGGCCACCATATGTGATCATAGGGTTCTCACTATCCAGATTTGAAACACTTGATACCCTCCTTATTGTTCTACCATCCTAAGGACATATATCAATACACGCGATTATGATTTACATAATATAGAAGAAAATTGCCTTTTATTGATTAATAAACATTGCTACAAAGAGTCAATTTTGCAATAATTGATTGGCTCTAGGGCACCAACTCTAATAACTAAGGTATAGGTTGGTTATTGTCTTTAAGATCATCTTGTGCTTAATGGCTTTTCGTAGTTAGACTAGACTATGCACCACTAGCCAGGTTGATTAATGAAAATACTAGGTTAAGGCCGAACGCACACGACAATACCTTAGAACGAGCGACACTATGCATATCTTAATTAGCTCTATGAATGGATGGTTTGTGTCTATGCGATTTGGTTCCTTCGTTATTTGGACTAGACTATATGCCACTAGCTAGTTTAATGATGAAAAGTACTAGGTTTCTCCCGAAAATGTACGAACCCTAGAATGGAGTGGAGAGAACAATAGTTTGATGATGAACACATAGCCTGATAATTATGATGGAGTTAGAGCCCTAGAATTCTTTGTAGATAGTTAGCTTTAGGTTAGTCTTAATTCTGTTTATGTGTTTTTTTTATTTCAATTCTTTTTGTTTTCATAAGGCATAGTTTTTCTAGGATCATAAGAGCACTTCCAATCTCCGTGGGATCGACCCTTACTTGTGCACTATGTTGCAATTGCAACTTGTGCACTTGTGAATGTTAAACTTTGTATCGTCATGGCTCAATAGGAGAAGATATTACCAGAGCACTGTCAGTAACATAAGAGTCGGTTGGTGGTGAATCAACAGTGATTGAATATGGAGAATATGGATCTAGATCAGATAGATGTGAGACAGGATCTCCTAGGGAATGAGGTATCATAGTGTATTGATGCCTTGGTGGGTATGAGGGAAGGTCTTCATCTATGAAGGTGGACAATTTTTGATTGGATGAGGTAGAGCCATAACCAATTTCCTTAAAAAGAAAAATGTCTTCATGAAAAGTAACATCCCGAGAAATGAAGAATCTATCAACACTAGGATCATAAAGGCGGTAACCTTTCTGAAGCATAGGATATCCTATAAAGATACAACGAGTGGCCTGAGGACCAAAATTATCACAGGAACCAACCACAGTAGAGTAGCAAAGACACCCAAGAACATGGTGATGCCTAATGTTGGGAATTCCGCCAAAGAGAACTTCACAAGGTGGTTTATCCAGCGAAATATCTACCTATCAATGATATGGTTATTGTGCAACCAAATCCTTTCATCATCTGTTATCTCATCGAGACTGATGTACAAAAATAGTGTCAACCTTAGTTATCCTTGATATCTTTGTATTCAGTTAATGGACCAATGACCGAAATAATAAATTGGATTGAGCAACAACTTACTCCCACTGTGGTTACGACTTTAGTGTCATTACCATTCACTGAATTATGCCGTGGGATAACTTCTCACATACCCAGGAGTGATGAATCCTCTGTCGATCCACCATAGTCTTTATACACTCCTCAATGTAGCAAATCACTATCGTATTGATAGCTTTAAATAGAACTACATTGGACTAGTGTCAAACTACACTAATCGATGCACAAGGTGCTCCAGTGATCTCAAGTCTAAGGATCACATGCACCACCATTCGTTAAAGGATTTATTTTATAAACACTAGGGTTACCATCTATATGGAATCCTCTGGTGGGTTAGTCTAGTGAACTTGCCTACAACAAGCACCCATGTGTTGCACCAAGTTGTCGGCAAACAACCTTGACAAGTGAGATGAATCACTGCCTTTCTACAAGGTCGTTCAACACTATGATAGCCTTACCGTGTTATCTGTGTCTTTCATCAGAATAATACTAGGGTTACGGACATTTCTAGAATGGCCACCATATATGATCATAGGGTTCTCACTATCAAGATTTGAAACACTTGATACGCTCGTTACGGTTCTACCGTCCTAAGTACATATATCAATGCATACAATTATGATTTACATGATATAGAAGAAAATGCCTTTTTATTGATTAATAAACATTATTACAAAGAGTCAATATTCCAAAATTGATTGGCTCTAGGGCACCTACTCTTACAGCCTTGCTAGAGGCTAATCTTGGTATGTGTGTAGTGAGATGATTAATTGGTTTTAATCACAATACTACTCACTTTCAATATGATAGGGAGACTACTGGTCACACACTCAGAAGGAAGTTTAAGGATGATAATATTTTGGAAGGGTATATTCATCTTTTTAGATGAATGGGCATATTGGTAATTTTGTTGTGTAATTAAATTTGTTAAGGTTGTAGCCTATGTCCAATTTCATTATTGGAATAATTCAGCAAAATTATAAATTTATTTATTAGAATTAATATTAATATTAATATTAATATTTAGACTAATAATTAAAATGGGTTAATATGCGTTTCTACCTAAAGTTTGGGTTTATGCTAAACTTGAGGGGTAGAAGGGATATTGGTTTTTATTATAGAAATGAAAACAAAATTAGGCTTTGGGTGATTTAGCTAAACCTAGCCATCCCCACCACTTTGAGAAAAAAATTATTATTTTTCTCTCAATCCCTGTCTTCCAAAGTTCATATGTTCTTGAAGCCAAAATTAATTCTAGCAAAATTAATCTTGGTAATTGTTGTTCTATCTTCATGTGAACAACATGAGTACAATTCTACATTGAATCAGATTGTGAAATCAATTTTGGAGACATTAAAGGAGCCTCCAACGTTGGTAAGAAATCTAAATCCTTTTATGGTTTAATTTTTGATTTGAAAACATGTAAACAATATAATCCTTTTATGGTTTATTATTGGTTTTTTGCTGCATTTGGTTGATCAATTACTAACACATATTATATTTGAGGATTAATGGTTCATGCCATTAGCTGGTATAATTTAGTTTGTATGACCTACCTAATTACCATTCTGGGTTGTTTGCTAAAGCAAAGGTTTGGAATGGAATTGATGGGATCTCGGCCCACTAGGAAGTCCAACGAGCCTTCTCGAGTTTAATATTGAAGGCTATTGAAAATTAAGTAAAATAGTGTGAGTAATTATTTAATTAAAAGTCCTTATTAAATAATTTAATTAACATGTTTTAATTCTATTTATTCTGCACTTGTAGATTCCAAAAATGAACACATTGCGATCAATCATCAAAAGGAGAATAGGTTCAATGGATCAAACTTCATGGAATGGTATAGAATTCTTCGGATTGTACTTAAATCCGAAAAGAAGTTGTATGTCCTTGATGAACCAGTTCCAGCTTTGCCTGTAGTTAGTGCTACATAGGAGCAAAGAGACATATATCTGAGATATCTTGATGATGCTAACAATCCGCAGTGCATAGTGTTAGCATCTAAGACATCTAATCTATAAGAGAAACATGAACACTTGGATGTACAGTCTATAATCATGCATCTCAAAGAGCTCTTTCAGGATCATGCTAGGCATGAAAGATATGAGTTGTCTAAGGCACTGTTCAGATGTCGTTTTGCTGAGGGAACCAAAATTGGCCCGCATGTAATCAAGATGATTGGTTACATACAAAAGATTGAGACTTTGGGTTTTGCATTGGATGGTGATCTACCAGTTGATCTTGTTTTGCCTAATTCCTTCTCACAATTCATATTGAACTTCAATATGAAGAGTATGGAGAAAAACCTCTCTAATCTCCTTAATATGCTCAAGACAACTGAGTCAGGCATGAAAAGATCTAAACTAGTGATGCTAGTTGTTGCCGCCTCTGGGAAAGGTAAAGGTAAGGGCATGTTTAAGCCTAAATCTAAACCCAAGCCTAAGGATGGACTAAAGCCTACTAAAGGTGTCAGTAAGGATAGGAATGTGGTTTACTTCCACTATGGCAAGCCTAGCCGTTGGAAGAAACATTGCAAGGCCTTCCTAGTAGGAAAGAAGAAGACTGCACCTTTGTCTTCAGGTATGTTTATGATTGAGATAAATTTATCTCCTGTAACATCTTGGGTCATTGAAACTAGATGTGGTTCTCATATTTGTAACAATATGTAGGGACTACGGCAGAGTGGAGTGCTCAGCCAAGGGAAGGTGGGCCTATGCACTGGGAATGGAACGAGAGTTGCTGCATTAGCATAGCGGTTTATTATTTATCATTGCCTTTAGGCCTTATCATAGAGCTTTAGGATTGTTATTATGTTCCCACTGTTTCTAAGAATATTACTCCTGTGTCCACTTTGGACAATTATGGATATCGTTGTTAGAGTAGGTGCCCTAGAGCCAATCAATTATTGTAGAATTGATTCTTTGTAATAATGTTCATTGATCAATAAAAGACATTTTATACTATATCGCGCAAATCATCATTGTATGTATTGATATATGTTCTTAGAATGGTAGAACTGTGACGAGGGTATCAAGTGTTTCAAATCTTGATAGTGAGAACCCTAGCAGCACATATGGTGGCCATTCTAGAAACGTCTATAGCCCCAGTATTATTCTGAAGTAAGGGCACAGATAATACGGTAAGGCTATCGTAGTGTTGAACGACCTTGTCGAAAGATAGTGACTGATCTCACTTGTCAATGCTATTTTGTGACAACCTGGTGCAATACATGGGTGCTTGCTGTAGGCAAGTTCATTGGACTGAGCCACTAGAGGATTCCATATAGATGGTGATAATCCGTGGATTATACTGTTTTGATTAGACTTTTTAGTCGGATTTCAGATACTTTTTAGTTCACTTTGACCTGAATTGCTACTTAATTCTTTATATTTTGTGTTTCAGGCTAAAATGGACATTTAATGCAATTAAGGAACGAATTGGAGTTTTTGGATTCAGAAGTGAGCGGATCTCAGAAGTTGGGAAAGTTCTGAAGCAGAATGGATGCACGATGAAACTTGTTCCATGTGAAAAGTGTCAAAGATCGAAGATTCAAGCAAAGGAGCAAGTGGAAGGCAATTATGTAATTTCAGAATTCTATATGAAGTTCGCCGCGGCGAAGAGAGTTGCGCACGTGGGTTTATTTCACTTCGTCGTCGCGGCGAAAAGCCTTCTTCGTCGCGGCGAAGTCTGGGAATTTAAAAAACGCATAGTTTCATTTAGGCATTTGTTTCTAGGTTTTTGGCCGAGTATAAAGGAGAAACTTAGTCATTTTACAAAGGAGTTCGTTTTTCACATAGAGAGCGGCTTTTACATTGTCTTAGATTAGTTTTGGGCAAACTTTGATTGCAAAGGGTGAAGATTCGAGATTAAACCAGTGGATTATTCATTTGGGGAGATTTTCTTATCTTTTCTCTTGTTTTCATTATGTTTAACTTCGAATTTCTCATTTCTTTTATTGGTATTGTTGATTTAGCCATGAACTAACCTATTTTGGGTTAGGGTTTTGATGTAGTTCAGATTCTAAAGGGTTAAGTAATTGATGATTATTATTTTCATATGATTTTGCTTAGACTGTGTGATTATTATGAAATTATTGTTTTTATGTGATGAACATGATGAGATTGAGAAATAATAATTAATATATGATGAAAGGATTGGATTGCACGGTAACCATATCGGTAACAGGTATCAGCTTTTTATTGATCTCTACTTGTTGGATGGCTATGATGCCTTGCTAGGGGCCAATCTTGGTCTGTGTGTAGTGAGACGATTAATTGGTGTTAATCGCGATACTACACACTACCAGTGTGATAAGGAGCCTATGGGTCACACATATAGAAGATAATTTAAGAGCTAGCTTAGAAGAAGGGCATTTTCGTCCTTTTAGGCGAAAGGGTATTTTGGTAATTTCACAGTGCAATTAAATTTGCTGAGGTCGTAGCCTTTATTTAATTTGATATTAAAATTAAATAAGTGAGATTACGTTTAAATATGTGTTCGCATATATTTAAATAAATTATCATTAGTGTTAAATGTTATTTATATATTATATATATATTGTAAATATAGATTAATTGAATTTAATTGAGATAATGACAAATTAAAACTAAAATATCTTAAAGGGGATGTTTGGATACAAGGGGTGTTTGGATTGGAGCCCAAACCCATTCCATGATGGAATAGGGTATAGTGTGCACTATATAAGTGCACACTTTGTGAAATATCTTCGTGTGGATTACATCGGTTTGATCCTACACTTGGGTCGGTAGCGAAATACGTTTAGAGATAAGTTGGAGGAGCCTCCAAACGAGCGTATGATTTCTTAAACTTTAAACTAATTTTTCTACAAATTCCATTATTATGTATAAACTGTAATTTTTGTGCCCTGATCTTGGTTCTAAGGAACGATCTATGATGTAAATTAATTTTGTTTTCTGCTGCCAAACGTGATCATTTCCTAACAATCATTTTGAGATGGCTAATGGATTGTTATCTTTTAGTTTGAATGGTATTCATTATGGAACTGCTAGTTTACATAATGGTCTTTATGTTCTTGATTTAAAAAGTGAGAAAATTCTTAATCTTGAAAACAAGAAAGCCAAGCATGGTGATCTGATCCAAACTTATCTTTGGCATTATAGACTTGGTCATTCTAGACTTGCATTGCAAGACTCCATAAGGATAGAGTTTTGGACCCATTTGACTTTCAGTCTTATGAGGTATGTGAGTCATGCATGAAGGGCAAGATGACAAAGTCATGTTTCTCTAGAAACAGTGAAAGGGCTTCGAAACTATTAGGCATCATCCATAGTGATGTATGTGGACCATTAACAGTGCAAGCCAGAGGAGGGTACTTGTACTTCATCACATTTACTGATGATTATAGTAGATTTGGGTATGTCTATTTGATGAGACATAAGTCTAAATGCTTTGACAACTTCAAAGAATTTAGAAATGAAGTATAGAACCAGCTGGGCAAGAATATTAAAATTCTTAGATTCGATCGAGCAAGAGAATACTTAAGCTTAGATTTTGGTGAATACCTAAGAGGATGTGGGATAGTATCTTAGTTCACTCCACCTTATACACCTTAGCATAATGGTGAATATGAAAGGAGGAATCAAATATTAGCTGATATGGTTTGATAGCTTTATGAGTTTACCTACATCGCTTTGGGGCTATGCCTTGGAAGCTGTGAGAAAGAGTTTGAAGCTATATCCACAAGCCTCCTACATCTACTTCTTCGAGGCAATCTCCTTGAAGTTCCACTAGAATCGGATTTCGCCCATACAATAGTTTTCACTAGGATTTTCACCTCACACACATAGTTTTACAAGATTGTACCTAGTTTTATAGGATTTTTTCACCAAGGAAAGGATTTAAAGTTGTTTGTGACTGATTGTTTCTTTCAAGTAGGCTCATACACATAATAAGAACAAATGGTCTCTCAAAGGTTTACAAGATGAGTACAAGTGTGAGTGTTGATTTGGATTTTGAGCTCTAGGGACTATATTAAGATGTTTTTCTTATCTCTTCTCTATAAAATAACCTAGGAGCATCGAACTTTTATATCCCAAAAAGAATTAGCCATTGCAGCATTTAAGGCAATTTTGACAAAGCTTGCAAAACCTAGAGAAACGGTCGTTCCATAATCGCGAACAGTCGTTCCTGACACAACAGTCATATTTTTTAGATCTAGGTCAATTGGAACAATCATTCCACCATGCCGTATGATTGTGCAAGACCACTACACCATCATTCCTCCACGCAGAATGATCACATCCAGATATTCTTCCAAATCTTCTTAAATTTCCAGAAGAATGAACGACCTCTTGGAACAATGTCGTGGAAAACTTCTTTAGATACGAACGATCATTCCACAACAAGGAATGATCATTCCAATGTTGAACTTTGAGTTTTGACTTTGACCTTTGAGATGAAGTCAAGAGCGTGAAGTGTTATGGATTTAAATTATCTTGACTTTTGAACTTGGGCATACAATTGTGTGAGTGTAGTTTGGTCGTGCAAGTACCATTTCAAATTGGCAGGGTGACTAATGAGTAAGAGGAACGATGTCGTGCGATATTACATGATAACTTTCTCTTAATGAACGGTCATGTATTGATCACACATGGTCTTACCTAAGCAGAAATTTGTTTATGCACTATTGAATCACTTGTTAGACTTGTTTTAGTTTGGTTATGACTTAAGTCATACCTTAGCATGTTATGGTTAGTGTTCAATCAAATTTTTGGATAGTTTTAGCACATCAAAACATATGAGGCGTCAACAAGGTGGATCCACTAGCGTCCATACTTGGTTCTGATACATGGAGTCCATCCCAGATTTCATAGCTTTAAGCAATTTAACAAAATCTGGATCTGATATAGCGTCATCATAGATTTTGAGTTCATCATCTTGGTAGACTAGTACGTCGTCTGCTAAGTCACGAGAAAACCATATCTCTTGGGTTCATGACATATTGTTCCAGACATACACAACTGTTGTGCAACTTGAGGTGGTTCACTTTGATCCACAAATTTTGGAGTAACCTTCTCATGACGTTCAACCACATCTTGTGGCACATCATCCCATCCTTTGTCTAATGTATCTTGGGGTACTAGAACTTCATCGAGTTCTACTTTTCTCCCAGTAGTACCTCTTAGAAGAAATTCCTTCTCTAAGAAGACACCAATCCACAACCGTTCCTTCCTATTTTCTCTTAGACACAAAATGGGCAATTTCAAGAAAATTAGACAACTCAACATGGGAGTTGCATACTGTTAGAGGGTGCCCTAGAGCCAATCAATTATTGTAGAATTGACTCTTTGTAATAACATTTATTTATCAATAAAAGGCATATTCTTCTCTATCGTGTAAATCATAATTGTGTGTATTGATATATGCCCTTAGGATGGTAGAACCGTGACGAGAGTATCAAGTGTTTCAAATCTTGATAGTGACCAATCTAGAAATGTTTGTAGCCCTAGTATTATTTTGACCAAGGACACAGATAATACGGTTGTTGGAGTAGGTACCCTAGAGGCAATCAATTATTGTGGAATTGACTCTTCGTAATAATGTTTATTAATCAATAAAAGGCATTTTCTACTATATCATGTAAATCATAGTTATATGTATTGATATATGTCTTTAGGATGGTAGAACCATGACGAGGGTATCAAGTGTTTCAAATCTTGATAGTGAGAACCCTATGAGCACATATGGTAGCCATTTTAGAAAAGTTCGTAGCCTCAGTACTATTCTGACCAAGGACACAGATAATACGGTAAGGCTATCATAGTGTTGAACGACCTTGTCGAAAGGTAGTGACTGATCTCACTTGTCAAGGTTATTTGCTGACAACCTGGTGCAACACATGGGTGCTTACTGTAGGCAAGTTCACTAGACTGACCCAACGGAGGATTCCATATAGATGATAACCCTAGTGTCTATAGAACAAATCATCTAACGAATGGTGGTGCATGTGATCTTTAGACTTGAGATCATCGGAGCACCTTGTGCACCGATTGGTGTAGTTTGACACTAGCCCAACACAGTTCTACTCAAAGCTATCAATATGGTAGTGATTGGTTGCATCGAGGAGTGTATCAAGACTATGGTGGATTGATAGAGTATTCATCACTCTCGGGTATGGAAGAAGTTATCTCATGGCGCAATTCAGTTAATGACAATGATAATGAATCTGTGATCACAATGGGATTAAGTTGTTGCTCAATCTAATTTATTATTCCGGTCATTGGTCTAGCAATTGAATACAAATATATCGAGGATAACTGAGGTTGACACTATTTATATACCTTAGTCTTGATGAGAAAACAGATGATGAAATGATTTGATTACACGGTAACCATATCGTTGACAGATAACTATTTCACTGAATCCGAATCTATCAGGTGGCTATGATGCCTTGCTAGGGGCCAATCTTGGTCTATGTATAGTGAGATGATTGCTTGGTGTCAATCGTGATACTACTCACTACCGTATGATGAGGAGCCTATGAGTCACACACTAAGAAGAGAGTTTAAGGATGGTTAACTATGGAAGGGTATTATCGTCTTTTGGATGAAAGGGTATATTGGTAATTTTACTGTGTAATTAAATTTGTTGAGGTTGTTGCTTGTGTCCAATTTTATTATTGGAGTTATCTAGCAAAATTACGAATTTAATTATTGAAGTTAATATTAATATTTAACTAAATAATTAAATTGGGACCTATGTGTAATTCCACCAAAGTTTGGGTTTTTTGCTAAATTTTAGGGGTGGAATTAATATTTTCCTTTTCTATATTAAGAGAAGGTTGAATAGTTGTCAATTGATTTATTGATTTTGTTACAGTTGTGGGAGAGTGAAAATTAGGGATAATTTTTCTCTCTTCTTCTCTTCTTTACTTTATCCTTCCAAACCTAGAATCCTTAAAGCCAAGGATTGGTTCTAGCAAAACCAATCTTTGGTCTCTATTGTGCTGTCTTCATGTGGACGACGTGAGTTCGATCCTACACTTAGATTAGTAGCGAGATTGCGTCCAGAGATATTGACAGAGCCTCCAAACGCTGGTATGATCCGATTTTTGTTTGGTTTTGTGTTATTTCAATTTAAGCATGTAAAATATATATATATCAGACCCTGATTTTGGGCTAATCAGAGTAATTGATGGAAAATATTTTTGTTTTTTGCTCCGTTTACCCCATTTATTTACTTACAACGGTAAGGCTATCATATTGTTGAACGACCTTGTCGGAAGGCAGTGACTGATCTCACTTGTCAAGGTTGTTTGCCGACAACTTGGCGCAACACATGAGTGCTTGCTGTAGGCAAGTTCATTGGACAGACCCACCATAGGATTCCATACGGATGGTAACCCCAGTGTCTATGGAATAAATCCTCAAACGAATGGTGGTGCATGTGATCTCAGACTTGAGATCACTGGAGTGCCTTGTACACCGATTCATGCAGTTTGATACTAGCCCAACATAGTTTTATTTAAAACTATCAGAACGGTAGTGATTGGCTACATCAAGGAGTGTATCAAGACTATAGTGGATTGACAAAGGATTCATCACTCCCAGGTACGGAAGAAGTTATCTCTCCACACAATTCAGTAAATGGCATTGACACTAAATCTATGACCACAATGGCATTGAGTTGTTGCTCAATCCAATTTATTATCCTGATCATTAGTCTAGTAACTTAATACAAAGATATCAAGGATATATGAGGTTGACACTATTTCTGTATCTCAGCCTTGATGAGATAACGTATGATGAAAGGATTTGATTGCATGGTAACCATATCGTTGATAGGTAGCTATTTCACTGAATCTGAATCTATCCAATGGTCGTGATCACTTGTTATGGGCCAATCTTGGTCTGTGTGTAGTGAGACGATTGATCGGTGTTAATTGTAATACTACTCACTGTCGATATGATAAAGAGCCTACAGTCACACACTTAGAAGACAGTTTAAGGATGAAAACGTTTTGGAAGGGTATATTTGTATTTTAGATGAATGGCGTATTGGTAATTTTACTGTCTAATTAAATTTACGGAGGTTGTAGCCTATGTCCAATTTCATTATTGGAATAATTTAGCAAAATTATAAATCTAATTATTAGAGTTAATATTTATATTTATATTAATATTTAAACAAAATAATTAAATTGGGTTAATATGCAATTCTACCTAAAGTTTGGGTTGATACTAAACTTGAGGGGTGGAATAGATATTTGCTTTATTATTTAAATAAAGTAAAATTAGGTTTTTCCTAACCTAATTCATTATTGTCGTCCAAAGCTTTTTGAGAGAAAAAGTTTTCTTTTCCTTCTCAATTTTCCTTCTTAAAAGATCACATTCCTTAAAGCCAAGAATTAATTCTAGCAAAATTAATTCTTGGTCATTGTTGTTGATGAGAATGCAAAATGTCATATTTTTCCCCCTTAATGTCTAGTCTTTTATACTTATTTGATGTCTAAATGTACTCATTATTATTTTATTTTATTTTGATTTAGGATGCAAATGGAAGCGTTAAATGCAAAACGAAACTAATTAGGTGATTTCGAACAGTTTCGACATTGCTTTGTAATATGGGAATAACTCTCTCATCTGAGCTCCGATTGAGATGATTCAAAATGATGTGGAACCCTAAGAACGAGATCTACAACTGTTATGTTTTGAGTTTGGATAGATACTCACTGCATCAAGATTGAAATTGGGCTTCAAGTTGACACACCTACACTGTTAACGTTCTGGAACATTCTACCTTATCATGCAATTAAAATAGGCAGTTTATTATTGGAAGTTTTGAAGATCTGGTGCATGAAAGTTACAGCTGGAAACACCACTTTCCTAGTTATATTAGGACTTTATTTTAGTTTTAATTAATCAGATTTGGATAAATGTTATTTTAGGATAAAGCTTAGAATATTTTTAGGAGATTGAGTAGAATTCAAAGACTTGAATTGGATATTTTTAAGAGGGGG